>NC_068425.1:35695417-35747520 GCF_023373465.1 Oncorhynchus keta | reverse complement strand
GTTATATCAGAGTTGTATCGCAGAGTTGTATCAGAGTTGTATCAAGAGTTGTATCAGAGTTGTATCGAAGTTGTATCGAGTTGTATTAGAGTTGTATCAGTTATATCAGAGTTGTGCTCAGAGTTGTATCAGAGTTGTATCAGAGTTGTATCAGAGTTGTATCAGTTATATCAGAGTTGTATCAGTTATATCAGAGTTGTATCAGAGTTATATCAGTTATATCAGAGTTGTATCAGAGTTGTATCAGAGTTGTATCAGAGTTGTATCAGAGTTGTATTAGAGTTGTATCAGTTATATCAGAGTTGTATCAGAGTTGTATCAGTTATATCAGAGTTATATCAGAGTTGTATCAGAGTTGTATTAGAGTTGTATCAGTTATATCAGAGTTGTATCAGAGTTGTATCAGTTATATCAGAGTTGTATCAGAGTTATATCAGTTATGTCAGAGTTGTATCAGTTATATCAGTTATATCAGAGTTGTATCAGAGTTGTATCAGAGTTATATCAGTTATATCAGAGTTGTATCAGAGTTGTATCAGAGTTGTATCAGAGTTGTATCAGAGTTGTATCAGAGTTATATCAGAGTTATATCAGGAGTTATATCAGAGTTATATCAGAGTTGTATCAGAGTAGTATCAGAGTTATATCAGAGTTATATCAGAGTTGTATCAGAGTTGTATCAGAGTTGTATCAGAGTTGTATCAGGTTATCAGAGTTGTATCAGAGTTATATCAGTTATACTTTCAGAGTTGTATCAGAGTTGTATCAGTTGTATCAGAGTTGTATCAGAGTTGTATCAGTTATATCAGTTATATCAGTTGTACAGCTATATCAGTTGTATCAGAGTTGTATCAGAGTTGTATCAGAGTTGTATCAGAGTTATATCAGTTATATCAGAGTTGTATCAGAGTTGTATCAGTTATATCAGAGTTGTATCAGAGTTATATCAGTTATATCAGAGTTGTATCAGTTATATCAGAGTTGTATCAGAGTTATATCAGTTATGTCAGAGTTGTATCAGTTATATCAGTTATATCAGAGTTATATCAGAGTTGTATCAGAGTTATATCAGAGTTGTATCAGAGTTGTATCAGAGTTGTATCAGTTGTATCAGAGTTGTATCAGTTATATCAGTTATATCAGAGTTATATCAGAGTTATATCAGAGTTATATCAGAGTTGTATCAGAGTTGTATCAGAGTTGTATAAGTTATATCAGAGTTGTATCAGTTATATCAGAGTTGTATCAGTTATATCAGAGTTGTATCAGTTATATCAGAGTTGTATCAGAGTTGTATCAGAGTTATATCAGTTATGTCAGAGTTGTATCAGTTATATCAGTTATATCAGAGTTGTATCAGTTATATCAGTTATGTCAGAGTTGTATCAGTTATATCAGTTATATCAGAGTTGTATCAGTTATATCAGTTATGTCAGAGTTGTATCAGTTATATCAGTTGTATCAGAGTTGTATCAGTTATATCAGAGTTATATCAGAGTTGTATCAGAGTTGTATCAGAGTTGTATCAGAGTTGTATCAGTTATATCAGAGTTGTATCAGAGTTATATCAGAGTTATATCAGTTATATCAGTTGTATCAGAGTTATATCAGAGTTATATCAGTTATATCAGAGTTGTATCAGAGTTGTATTATATCAGAGTTATATCAGAGTTGTATCAGAGTTGTATCAGAGTTGTATCACAGTTATATATTATATCAGTTATATCAGAGTTGTATCAGAGTTTTATCAGAGTTATATCAGAGTTATATCAGTTATATCAGAGTTGTATCAGAGTTGTATCAGAGTTGTATCACAGTTATATCAGTTATATCAGAGTTATATCAGAGTTATATCAGTTATATCAGAGTTATATCAGTTGTATCAGAGTTATATCAGTTATATCAGAGTTGTATCAGAGTTATATCAGTTATATCAGAGTTGTATCAGAGTTATATCAGTTATATCAGAGTTGTATCAGAGTTGTATCAGAGTTGTATCAGAGTTATATCAGAGTTGTATCAGAGTTATATCAGGTATATCAGAGTTGTATCAGAGTTGTATCAGAGTTGTATCGAGTTTATATCAGTTATATCAGTTGTATCAGAGTTGTATCAGAGTTGTATCAGAGTTGTATCAGAGTTGTATCAGAGTTGTATCAGAGTTATATCAGAGTTATATCAGAGTTGTATCAGAGTTGTATCAGAGTTGTATCAGTTGTATCAGAGTTGTATCAGAGTTGTATCAGTTATATCAGGTATATCAGAGTTGTATCAGAGTTGTATCAGAGTTGTATCAGAGTTGTATCAGAGTTGTATCAGTTATATCAGTCAGAGTTGTATCAGAGTTGTATCAGAGTTGTATCAGAGTTATATCAGATTGTATCAGAGTTGTATCAGAGTTGTATCAGAGTTGTATCAGAGTTGTATCAGAGTTGTATCAGAGTTGTATCAGAGTTGTATCAGAGTTATATCAGAGTTGTATCAGAGTTATATCAGAGTTATATCAGAGTTGTATCAGAGTTGTATCAGTTATATCAGAGTTGTATCAGTTATATCAGAGTTATATCAGAGTTGTATCATTGTATCAGAGTTGTATCAGAGTTATATCAGAGTTATATCAGTTATATCAGAGTTGTATCAGTTATATCAGTTATATCAGAGTTATATCAGAGTTATATCAGATATCAGTTGTATCAGTTATATCAGAGTATCAGAGTTATATCAGAGTTGTATCAGTTATATCAGAGTTATATCAGTTATATCAGAGTTGTATCATATCAGAGTTATATCAGAGTTGTATCAGAGTTGTATCAGAGTTGTATCAGAGTTGTATCAGTTATAGAGTTGTATCAGAGTTATATCAGAGTTGTATCAGAGTTCAGTATCAGAGTTGTATCAGTTATATCAGTTATATCAGTTATATCAGAGTTGTATCAGAGTTATATCAGAGTTATATCAGTTATATCAGTTATATCAGAGTTGTATCAGAGTTGTATCAGAGTTATATCAGAGTTATATCAGTTATATCAGTTATATCAGAGTTATATCAGAGTTGTATCAGTTGTATCAGAGTCAGTTATATCAGAGTTGTATCAGTTATATCAGTTATATCAGAGTTATATCAGAGTATATCAGAGTTGTATCAGATATCAGTTATATCAGAGTTGTTATATCAGAGTTATATCAGTTATATCAGAGTTATATCAGTTATATCAGAGTTGTATCAGTTATATCAGTTATATCAGAGTTGTATCAGTTATATCAGAGTTATATCAGTTATATCAGAGTTGTATCAGAGTTGTATCAGAGTTGTATCAGAGTTGTTATATCAGAGTTGTATCAGAGTTGTATCAGGTATATCAGAGTTGTATCAGAGTTGTATCAGAGTTGTATCAGAGTTATATCAGAGTTATATCAGTTATATCAGAGTTGTATCAGTTATATCAGAGTTGTATCAGGTATATCAGAGTTGTATCAGAGTTGTATCAGAGTTGTATCAGATATCAGTTGTATCAGTTGTATCAGAGTTGTATCAGATATCAGAGTTGTATCAGGTATATCAGAGTTGTATCAGAGTTATCAGGTCAGAGTTGTATCAGAGTTGTATCAGAGTATATCAGAGTTATATCAGAGTTGTATCAGAGTTGTATCAGTTATATCAGAGTTGTATCAGAGTTGTATCAGAGTTGTATCAGAGTTGTATCAGTTATATCAGTTGTATCAGAGTTGTATCAGAGTTGTATCAGAGTTGTATCAGAGTTGTATCAGTTATATCAGTTATATCAGAGTTGTATCAGAGTTATATCAGAGTTATATCAGTTATATCAGTTATATCAGAGTTATATCAGTTGTATCAGAGTTGTATCTGAGTTGTATCTGAGTTGTATCAGAGTTGTATCAGAGTTGTATCAGTTATATCAGAGTTGTATCAGTTATATCAGTTATATCAGAGTTATATCAGTTATATCAGAGTTGTATCAGTTATATGTTATATCAGAGTTATATCAGTTATATCAGAGTTGTATCAGTTATATCAGTTATATCAGAGTTGTATCAGTTATATCAGAGTTGTATCAGTTATATCAGTTATATCAGAGTTATATCAGTTGTATCAGAGTTGTATCAGAGTTGTATCAGAGTTGTATCAGAGTTGTATCAGTTGTATCAGAGTTGTATCAGTTATATCAGAGTTGTATCAGTATCAGTTGTATCAGAGTTGTATCAGAGTTGTATCAGAGTTGTATCAGATATCAGTTGTATCAGAGTTGTATCAGAGTTGTATCAGAGTTGTATCAGTTATATCAGAGTTGTATCAGAGTTGTATCAGAGTATCAGAGTTGTATCAGAGTTATATCAGTTAATTGTATCAGAGTTGTATCAGTTATATCAGAGTTGTATCAGAGTTGTATCAGAGTTGTATCAGAGTTGTATCAGAGTTATATCAGAGTTGTATCAGTTGTATCAGAGTAATATCAGATTATATCAGAGTTGTATCAGAGTTGTATCAGAGTTATATCAGAGTTGTATCAGTTATATCAGAGTTGTATCAGTTGTATCAGAGTTGTATCAGAGTATCAGTTGTATCAGAGTTGTATCAGAGTTGTATCAGTTATATCAGAGTTGTATCAGAGTTGTATCAGAGTTGTATCAGAGTTGTATCAGATTATATCAGAGTTATATCAGAGTTATATCAGAGTTATATCAGTTATATCAGAGTTGTATCAGAGTTGTATCAGTTATATCAGTTATATCAGAGTTATATCAGAGTTGTATCAGAGTTGTATCAGAGTTATATCAGAGTTATATCAGAGTTGTATCAGTTATATCAGAGTTATATCAGTTATATCAGAGTTGTATCAGAGTTGTATCAGTTATATCAGTTATATCAGAGTTATATCAGATATCAGTTGTTATATCAGAGTTGTATCAGAGTTGTATCAGAGTTGTATCAGAGTTGTATCAGAGTTGTATCAGAGTTGTATCAGAGTTGTATCAGAGTTATATCAGTTATATCAGAGTTGTATCAGTTATATCAGAGTTATATCAGAGTTATATCAGAGTTGTATCAGAGTTGTATCAGTTATATCAGTTATATCAGAGTTATATCAGTTGTATCAGAGTTGTATCGGAGTTGTATCAGAGTTGTATCAGAGTTGTATCAGAGTTGTATCAGAGTTGTATCAGAGTTGTATCAGAGTTGTATCAGAGTTGTATCAGAGTTGTATCAGAGTTGTATCAGTTATATCAGAGTTGTATCAGTTATATCAGTTATATCAGAGTTATATCAGTTATATCAGAGTTGTATCAGAGTTGTATCAGTTATATCAGTTATATCAGAGTTATATCAGTTATATCAGAGTTGTATCAGAGTTGTATCAGAGTTGTATCAGTTATATCAGTTATATCAGAGTTGTATCAGAGTTTATATCAGTTATATCAGTTATATCAGTTGTATCAGAGTTATATCAGAGTTATATCAGAGTTATATCAGAGTTGTATCAGAGTTGTATCAGTTATATCAGTTATATCAGAGTTGTATCAGAGTTGTATCAGAGTTGTATCAGTTATATCAGTTATATCAGAGTTGTATCAGAGTTTATATCAGTTATATCAGTTATATCAGAGTTATATCAGAGTTGTATCAGAGTTTATATCAGTTATATCAGTTATATCAGAGTTGTATCAGAGTTATATCAGAGTTATATCAGAGTTGTATCAGAGTTGTATCAGAGTTGTATCAGTTATATCAGAGTTGTATCAGAGTTTATATCAGTTATATCAGAGTTTACATCAGTTATATCAGAGTTTATATCAGAGTTGTATCAGAGTTGTATCAGAGTTGTATCAGAGTTGTATCAGAGTTGTATCAGAGTTATATCAGAGTTGTATCAGAGTTATATCAGAGTTGTATCAGAGTTGTATCAGAGTTGTATCAGAGTTTATATCAGTTATATCAGAGTTGTATCAGAGTTGTATCAGAGTTGTATCAGAGTTGTATCAGAGTTGTATCAGAGTTGTATCAGAGTTGTATCAGAGTTGTATCAGAGTTGTATCAGAGTTGTATCAGAGTTGTATCAGGTATATCAGAGTTGTATCAGAGTTGTATCAGAGTTATATCAGAGTTATATCAGAGTTGTATCAGAGTTATATCAGTTATATCAGAGTTGTATCAGAGTTATATCAGAGTTGTATCAGGTATATCAGTTATATAAGAGTTATATCAGAGTTATATCAGAGTTGTATCAGAGTTGTATCAGTTATATCAGAGTTATATCAGAGTTGTATCAGAGTTGTATCAGAGTTGTATCAGAGTTATATCAGAGTTATATCAGAGTTATATCAGAGTTATATCAGAGTTGTATCAGAGTTGTATCAGAGTTATATCAGTTATATCAGAGTTGTATCAGAGTTATATCAGTTATATCAGTTATATCAGTTATATCAGTTATATCAGAGTTATATCAGTTATATCAGAGTTGTATCAGAGTTATATCAGAGTTATATCAGTTATATCAGTTATATCAGAGTTATATCAGAGTTGTATCAGAGTTGTATCAGTTATATCAGAGTTGTATCAGTTATATCAGTTATATCAGAGTTGTATCAGTTGTATCAGAGTTATATCAGTTATATCAGAGTTGTATCAGTTATATCAGTTATATCAGAGTTATATCAGTTATATCAGAGTTGTATCAGTTATATCAGAGTTGTATCAGATATCAACTATATCAGAGTTATATCAGTTATATCAGAGTTGTATCAGTTATATCAGTTATATCAGAGTTATATCAGTTATATCAGAGTTGTATCAGTTATATCAGTTATATCAGAGTTATATCAGTTATATCAGAGTTATATCAGTTGTATCAGAGTTGTATCAGTTGTATCAGAGTTGTATCAGTTGTATCAGAGTTGTATCAGAGTTGTATCAGAGTTGTATCAGTTATATCAGAGTTGTATCAGAGTTGTATCAGTTATATCGAGTTGTATCAGAGTTGTATCAGTTATATCAGAGTTGTATCAGAGTTGTATCAGTTATATCAGAGTTGTATCAGAGTTATATCAGAGTTGTATCAGAGTTGTATCAGAGTTGTATCAGAGTTATATCAGAGTTGTATCAGAGTTGTATCAGAGTTGTATCAGAGTTGTATCAGAGTTGTATCAGAGTTGTATCAGTTATATCAGAGTTATATCAGAGTTGTATCAGAGTTGTATCAGAGTTGTATCAGAGTTGTATCAGTTATATCAGAGTTGTATCAGTTATATCAGAGTTGTATCAGAGTTGTATCAGAGTTGTATCAGAGTTGTATCAGAGTTATATCAGAGTTATATCAGAGTTGTATCAGATATCAGAGTTGTATCAGAGTTGTATCAGAGTTGTATCAGAGTTGTATTATATCAGAGTTATATCAGAGTTATATCAGAGTTGTATCAGAGTTGTATCAGAGTTGTATCAGTTGTATCAGAGTTGTATCAGAGTTGTATATCAGAGTTGTATCAGAGTTGTATCAGAGTTGTATCAGAGTTGTATCAGAGTTATATCAGTTATATCAGAGTTATATCAGTTATATCAGAGTTATATCAGAGTTATATCAGAGTTATATCAGAGTTATATCAGAGTTGTATCAGAGTTATATCAGAGTTATATCAGAGTTATATCAGAGTTATATCAGTTATATCAGAGTTGTATCAGTTATATCAGTTATATCAGAGTTATATCAGTTGTATCAGTTGTATCAGAGTTGTATCAGAGTTGTATCAGTTATATCAGAGTATCAGAGTATCAGAGTTGTATCAGAGTTGTATCAGAGTTGTATCAGAGTTGTATCAGTTATATCAGTTATATTAGAGTTATATCAGAGTTGTATAAGTTATATCAGAGTTATATCAGAGTTGTATCAGAGTTGTATCAGTTATATCAGTTATATCAGTTATATCAGAGTTGTATCAGAGTTGTATCAGTTATATCAGAGTTGTATCAGAGTTGTATCAGTTATATCAGTTATATCAGTTATATCAGAGTTGTATCAGAGTTGTATCAGAGTTGTATCAGAGTTATATCAGAGTTGTATCAGTTGTATCAGAGTTGTATCAGAGTTATATCAGAGTTATATCAGAGTTGTATCAGAGTTGTATCAGAGTTATATCAGTTATATCAGAGTTGTATCAGAGTTATATCAGTTATATTATATCAGTTGTATCAGAGTTATATCAGTTATATCAGAGTTGTATCAGAGTATCAGAGTTATATCAGAGTTGTATCAGAGTTGTATCAGAGTTGTATCAGAGTTATATCAGAGTTGTATCAGAGTTATATCAGTTATATCAGAGTTGTATTAGAGTTGTATCAGAGTTGTATCAGAGTTGTATCAGAGTTGTATCAGAGTTATATCAGAGTTGTATCAGAGTTGTATCAGAGTTGTATCAGAGTTGTATCAGAGTTGTATCAGAGTTGTATCAGTTGTATATTGTATCAGAGTTGTATCAGAGTTGTATCAGAGTTGTATCAGAGTTGTATCAGAGTTGTATCAGAGTTGTATCAGAGTTATATCAGAGTTGTATCAGAGTTATATCAGAGTTGTATCAGGTATATCAGAGTTGTATCATTGTATCAGGTATATCATATCAGAGTTGTATCAGATCAGAGTTATATCAGTTATATCAGAGTTATATCAGAGTTATATCAGAGTTATATCAGTTATATCAGAGTTATATCAGAGTTATATCAGAGTTATATCAGAGTTATATCAGAGTTGTATCAGAGTTGTATCAGTTATATCAGAGTTGTATCAGAGTTATATCAGAGTTATATCAGAGTTATATCAGAGTTATATCAGAGTTATATCAGAGTTATATCAGAGTTGTATCAGAGTTATATCAGAGTTATATCAGTTATATCAGAGTTATATCAGTTGTATCAGAGTTGTATCTGAGTTGTATCAGAGTTGTATCAGTTGTATCAGTTATATCAGAGTTGTATCAGTTATATCAGTTATATCAGAGTTATATCAGTTATATCAGAGTTGTATCAGTTATATCAGTTATATCAGAGTTATATCAGTATCAGAGTTGTATCAGTTATATCAGAGTTGTATCAGATATCAGTTATATCAGAGTTATATCAGTTATATCAGAGTTGTATCAGTTATATCAGTTATATCAGAGTTATATCAGTTATATCAGAGTTGTATCAGTTATATCAGTTATATCAGAGTTATATCAGTTATATCAGAGTTATATCAGTTGTATCAGAGTTGTATCAGAGTTGTATCAGAGTTGTATCAGTTGTATCAGAGTTGTATCAGAGTTGTATCAGAGTTATATCAGAGTTGTATCAGAGTTGTATTATATCAGAGTTGTATCAGAGTTGTATCAGTTATATCAGAGTTGTATCAGAGTTGTATCAGTTATATCAGAGTTGTATCAGAGTTGTATCAGAGTTGTATCAGAGTTGTATCAGAGTTATATCAGAGTTATATCAGAGTTATATCAGAGTTGTATCAGAGTTGTATCAGAGTTGTATCAGAGTTGTATCAGAGTTGTATCAGTTGTATCAGAGTTGTATCAGAGTTGTATCAGAGTTGTATCAGAGTTGTATCAGAGTTGTATCAGAGTTATATCAGTTATATCAGAGTTATATCAGAGTTGTATCAGTTATATCAGAGTTGTATCATTGTATCAGAGTTGTATCAGAGTTGTATCAGAGTTGTATCAGAGTTGTATCAGAGTTGTATCAGAGTTGTATCAGAGTTGTATCAGTTATATCAGTTGTATCAGTTGTATCAGTTATATCAGAGTTGTATCAGAGTTGTATCAGAGTTATATCAGAGTTATATCAGAGTTATATCAGAGTTGTATCAGAGTTGTATCAGAGTTGTATCAGAGTTGTATCAGTTATATCAGAGTTGTATCAGAGTTGTTATATCAGAGTTGTATCAGAGTTGTATCAGAGTTGTATCAGAGTTATATCAGAGTTATATCAGAGTTGTATCAGAGTTGTATCAGAGTTGTATCCGAGTTGTATCCGAGTTATATCCGAGTTATATCAGAGTTATATCAGAGTTGTATCAGTTGTATCAGAGTTATATCAGTTATATCAGAGTTGTATCAGTTATATCAGTTATATCAGTTATATCAGTTGTATCAGAGTTGTATCAGAGTTGTATCAGAGTTGTATCAGTTATATCAGAGTTGTATCAGAGTTGTATCAGAGTTGTATCAGAGTTGTATCAGAGTTGTATCAGAGTTGTATCAGAGTTGTATCAGAGTTATATCAGAGTTGTATCAGAGTTATATCAGAGTTGTATCAGAGTTATATCAGAGTTATATCAGAGTTGTATCAGATATCAGTTATATCAGAGTTGTATCAGAGTTGTATCAGTTATATCAGAGTTGTATCAGAGTTGTATCAGAGTTATATCAGAGTTGTATCAGTCAGAGTTATATCAGAGTTGTATCAGAGTTGTATCAGTTGTATCAGAGTTATATCAGAGTTGTATCAGTTATATCAGAGTTGTATCAGAGTTGTATCAGAGTTGTATCAGAGTTTGTATCAGAGTTATATCAGAGTTATATCAGAGTTATATCAGAGTTGTATCAGAGTTGTATCAGAGTTGTATCAGAGTTGTATCAGAGTTGTATCAGAGTTGTATCAGAGTTGTATCAGTTATATCAGAGTTATATCAGAGTTGTATCAGAGTTGTATCAGAGTTGTATCAGTTATATCAGTTATATCAGAGTTGTATCAGAGTTGTATCAGTTATATCAGAGTTATATCAGAGTTGTATCAGTTATATCAGTTATATCAGTTGTATCAGAGTTGTATCAGAGTTGTATCAGAGTTCAGTTATATCAGAGTTATATCGTTATATCAGAGTTGTATCAGAGTTATATCAGTTATATCAGAGTTATATCAGTTGTATCAGAGTTGTATCAGAGTTGTATCAGAGTTGTATCAGAGTTGTATCAGAGTTGTATCAGAGTTGTATCAGAGTTATATCAGTTGTATCAGAGTTGTATCAGAGTTGTATCAGAGTTGTATCAGAGTTGTATCAGAGTTGTATCAGAGTTGTATCAGAGTTATATCAGAGTTATATCAGTTATATCAGTTATATCAGAGTTGTATCAGAGTTGTATCAGAGTTGTATCAGAGTTGTATCAGTTATATCAGAGTTGTATCAGAGTTGTATCAGAGTTGTATCAGAGTTGTATCAGAGTTGTATCAGAGTTGTATCAGAGTTGTATCAGAGTTGTATCAGTTATATCAGAGTTGTATCAGTTATATCAGTTATATCAGTTATATCAGAGTTATATCAGAGTTGTATCAGTTGTATCGGAGTTGTATCAGAGTTGTATCAGAGTTGTATCAGAGTTGTATCAGAGTTGTATCAGAGTTGTATCAGTTATATCAGAGTTGTATCAGTTATATCAGTTATATCAGAGTTATATCAGTTATATCAGAGTTGTATCAGAGTTGTATCAGTTATATCAGTTATATCAGAGTTATATCAGTTATATCAGAGTTGTATCAGAGTTATATCAGTTATATCAGAGTTGTATCAGAGTTTATATCAGTTATATCAGTTATATCAGAGTTGTATCAGAGTTGTATCAGAGTTGTATCAGAGTTGTATCAGAGTTTATATCAGTTATATCAGTTATATCAGAGTTATATCAGAGTTGTATCAGAGTTGTATCAGAGTTGTATCAGAGTTGTATCAGTTATATCAGAGTTATATCAGTTATATCAGTTATATCAGTTATATCAGAGTTATATCAGTTATATCAGTTGTATCATTGTATCAGAGTTATATCAGTTATATCAGTTGTATCAGAGTTATATCAGTTATATCAGAGTTGTATCAGAGTTATATCAGTTATATCAGTTATATCAGTTATATCAGAGTTGTATCAGTTATATCAGTTATATCAGAGTTGTATCAGTTATATCAGTTATATCAGAGTTATATCAGTTATATCAGAGTTGTATCAGAGTTGTATCAGTTATATCAGTTGTATCAGAGTTATATCAGTTATATCAGAGTTGTATCAGAGTTGTATCAGAGTTATATCAGTTATATCAGAGTTGTATCAGAGTTGTATCAGTTATATCAGAGTTGTATCAGTTATATCAGTTATATCAGAGTTATATCAGAGTTGTATCAGAGTTGTATCAGTTATATCAGTTATATCAGTTATATCAGAGTTGTATCAGAGTTGTATCAGAGTTGTATCAGAGTTATATCAGTTATATCAGAGTTGTATCAGAGTTATATCAGTTATATCAGTTATATCAGTTATATCAGTTGTATCAGAGTTATATCAGAGTTATATCAGTTATATCAGTTATATCAGAGTTATATCAGTTATATCAGAGTTGTATCAGTTGTATCAGAGTTGTATCAGAGTTGTATCAGAGTTATATCAGAGTTATATCAGTTATATAAGAGTTATATCAGAGTTGTATCAGAGTTGTATCAGTTATATCAGTTGTATCAGAGTTGTATCAGAGTTGTATCAGAGTTGTATCAGAGTTGTATCAGAGTTGTATCAGAGTTGTATCAGAGTTGTATCAGAGTTGTATCAGGTATATCAGAGTTGTATCAGAGTTGTATCAGAGTTGTATCAGAGTTGTATCAGGTATATCAGAGTTGTATCAGAGTTGTATCAGAGTTGTATCAGAGTTGTATCAGAGTTGTATCAGAGTTGTATCAGAGTTGTATCAGAGTTGTATCAGTTATATCAGAGTTGTATCAGAGTTGTATCAGTTATATCAGAGTTGTATCAGAGTTGTATCAGAGTTGTATCAGAGTTGTATCAGAGTTATATCAGAGTTGTATCAGAGTTATATCAGAGTTATATCAGAGTTGTATCAGTTATATCAGAGTTGTATCAGAGTTGTATCAGTTATATCAGTTATATCAGAGTTGTATCAGAGTTGTATCAGAGTTGTATCAGAGTTGTATCAGAGTTGTATCAGAGTTGTATCAGAGTTGTATCAGTTATATCAGTTATATCAGTTATATCAGTTATATCAGAGTTGTATCAGAGTTATATCAGAGTTGTATCAGAGTTGTATCAGAGTTGTATCAGAGTTGTATCAGAGTTGTATCAGTTATATCAGAGTTATATCAGTTATATCAGAGTTGTATCAGTTATATCAGAGTTGTATCAGAGTTGTATCAGAGTTGTATCAGAGTTGTATCAGTTATATCAGAGTTATATCAGTTATATCAGAGTTGTATCAGAGTTATATCAGTTATATCAGAGTTGTATCAGAGTTGTATCAGAGTTGTATCAGAGTTGTATCAGAGTTGTATCAGAGTTGTATCAGAGTTGTATCAGAGTTATATCAGAGTTGTATCAGAGTTGTATCAGAGTTATATCAGAGTTGTATCAGAGTTATATCAGTTATATCAGAGTTATATCAGTTATATCAGAGTTGTATCAGAGTTGTATCAGAGTTGTATCAGAGTTGTATCAGTTATATCCGAGTTGTATCAGAGTTATATCAGAGTTGTATCAGAGTTGTATCAGAGTTGTATCAGAGTTGTATCAGAGTTATATCAGAGTTGTATCAGAGTTGTATCAGAGTTATATCAGAGTTATATCAGAGTTATATCAGAGTTGTATCAGAGTTGTATCAGAGTTGTATCAGAGTTGTATCAGTTGTATCAGAGTTGTATCAGAGTTGTATCAGAGTTGTATCAGAGTTATATCAGAGTTGTATCAGAGTTATATCAGAGTTGTATCAGTTATATCAGAGTTATATCAGAGTTGTATCAGTTATATCCGAGTTGTATCAGAGTTGTATCAGTTGTATCAGAGTTGTATCAGTTATATCCGAGTTGTATCAGAGTTGTATCAGAGTTATATCAGAGTTGTATCAGAGTTGTATCAGAGTTGTATCAGAGTTGTATCAGAGTTGTATCAGTTATATCAGAGTTATATCAGAGTTGTATCAGAGTTGTATCAGAGTTGTATCAGAGTTGTATCAGGTATATCAGAGTTGTATCAGAGTTGTATCAGAGTTGTATCAGAGTTATATCAGTTATATCCGAGTTGTATCAGAGTTGTATCAGAGTTATATCAGTTATATCAGAGTTGTATCAGAGTTGTATCAGAGTTATATCAGAGTTATATCAGAGTTATATCAGAGTTATATCAGAGTTATATCAGAGTTGTATCAGAGTTGTATCAGAGTTATATCAGAGTTATATCAGTTATATCAGTTGTATCAGAGTTGTATCAGAGTTGTATCAGAGTTGTATCAGTTGTATCAGAGTTGTATCAGAGTTGTATCAGTTATATCAGAGTTGTATCAGTTATATCAGTTATATCAGAGTTATATCAGTTATATCAGAGTTGTATCAGTTATATCAGTTATATCAGAGTTATATCAGTTATATCAGAGTTGTATCAGTTATATCAGAGTTGTATCAGTTATATCAGTTATATCAGAGTTATATCAGTTATATCAGAGTTGTATCAGAGTTATATCAGAGTTATATCAGTTATATCAGAGTTGTATCAGTTATATCAGTTATATCAGAGTTGTATCAGTTATATCAGAGTTGTATCAGTTATATCAGAGTTGTATCAGTTATATCAGTTATATCAGAGTTGTATCAGTTATATCAGTTATATCAGAGTTATATCAGTTATATCAGAGTTATATCAGTTGTATCAGAGTTGTATCAGAGTTGTATCAGAGTTGTATCAGTTGTATCAGAGTTGTATCAGTTATATCAGAGTTGTATCAGAGTTGTATCAGAGTTGTATCAGAGTTGTATCAGAGTTGTATCAGAGTTGTATCAGTTATATCAGAGTTATATCAGAGTTATATCAGAGTTATATCAGAGTTATATCAGAGTTATATCAGAGTTGTATCAGAGTTGTATCAGAGTTGTATCAGAGTTGTATCAGAGTTGTATCAGAGTTATATCAGAGTTGTATCAGAGTTGTATCAGTTATATCAGAGTTGTATCAGAGTTGTATCAGAGTTGTATCAGAGTTGTATCACAGTTATATCAGTTATATCAGAGTTATATCAGTTGTATCAGAGTTATATCAGAGTTATATCAGAGTTATATCAGAGTTATATCAGAGTTGTATCAGTTATATCAGAGTTATATCAGAGTTATATCAGTTATATCAGAGTTATATCAGAGTTGTATCAGTGTTATATCAGTTGTATCAGAGTTATATCAGAGTTATATCAGTATATCAGAGTTGTATCAGTTATATCAGTTGTATCAGATATCAGTTGTATCAGAGTTATATCAGAGTTATATCAGAGTTGTATCAGAGTTGTATCAGAGTTGTATCAGAGTTGTATCAGAGTTGTATCAGAGTTGTATCAGAGTTGTATCAGTTATATCAGAGTTGTATCAGAGTTATATCAGAGTTATATCAGAGTTGTATCAGAGTTGTATCAGAGTTGTATCAGAGTTGTATCAGAGTTGTATCAGAGTTGTATCAGAGTTGTATCAGAGTTGTATCAGTTATATCAGAGTTGTATCAGAGTTGTATCAGAGTTGTATCAGAGTTATATCAGAGTTGTATCAGAGTTATATCAGAGTTGTATCAGAGTTGTATCAGAGTTGTATCAGAGTTGTATCAGAGTTGTATCAGAGTTGTATCAGAGTTGTATCAGAGTTATATCAGAGTTATATCAGAGTTGTATCAGTTGTATCAGAGTTGTATCAGTTATATCCGAGTTGTATCAGAGTTGTATCAGTTATATCAGAGTTATATCAGTTATATCAGTTATATCAGAGTTGTATCAGAGTTATATTGTATCAGTTATATCAGAGTTATATCGTTATATCAGAGTTGTATCAGAGTTATATCAGTTATATCAGATATCAGTTGTATCAGAGTTGTATCAGAGTTGTATCAGAGTTGTATCAGGTATATCAGAGTTGTATCAGGTTGTATCAGAGTTGTATCATTGTATCAGAGTTATATCAGAGTTGTATCAGAGTTGTATCAGAGTTGTATCAGAGTTGTATCAGTTGTATCAGAGTTGTATCAGAGTTATATCAGAGTTATATCAGTTATATCAGAGTTATATCAGTTATATCAGTTATATCAGTTATATCAGAGTTGTATCAGAGTTGTATCAGTTATATCAGAGTTGTATCAGAGTTGTATCAGAGTTGTATCAGAGTTGTATCAGAGTTGTATCAGAGTTGTATCAGAGTTATATCAGAGTTGTATCAGAGTTGTATCAGTTATATCAGTTATATCAGAGTTGTATCAGAGTTGTATCAGAGTTATATCAGAGTTGTATCAGAGTTGTATCAGTTATATCAGTTGTATCAGAGTTGTATCAGAGTTGTATCAGAGTTGTATCAGAGTTGTATCAGAGTTGTATCAGAGTTATATCAGTTATATCAGTTATATCAGAGTTGTATCAGAGTTATATCAGTTATATCAGTTATATCAGTTATATCAGTTATATCAGAGTTATATCAGTTATATCAGAGTTGTATCAGAGTTATATCAGAGTTATATCAGTTATATCAGTTATATCAGAGTTGTATCAGAGTTGTATCAGAGTTGTATCAGTTATATCAGAGTTGTATCAGTTATATCAGTTATATCAGAGTTGTATCAGTTATATCAGAGTTGTATCAGAGTTGTATCAGAGTTGTATCAGAGTTGTATCAGTTATATCAGTTATATCAGAGTTGTATCAGAGTTTATATCAGTTATATCAGAGTTATATCAGAGTTGTATCAGAGTTGTATCAGAGTTGTATCAGAGTTGTATCAGAGTTTATATCAGTTATATCAGTTATATCAGAGTTGTATCAGAGTTATATCAGAGTTGTATCAGAGTTGTATCAGAGTTGTATCAGTTATATCAGAGTTGTATCAGAGTTGTATCAGTTATATCAGAGTTGTATCAGAGTTATATCAGAGTTGTATCAGAGTTGTATCAGAGTTGTATCAGAGTTGTATCAGAGTTGTATCAGAGTTGTATTGTATCAGAGTTGTATCAGAGTTATATCAGAGTTGTATCAGAGTTGTATCAGAGTTGTATCAGAGTTATATCAGAGTTATATCAGAGTTGTATCAGTTATATCAGAGTTGTATCAGAGTTGTATCAGAGTTGTATCAGATATCAGAGTTGTATCAGAGTTGTATCAGAGTTGTATCAGAGTTGTATCAGAGTTGTATCAGAGTTATATCAGAGTTATATCAGAGTTGTATCAGTTGTATCAGAGTTGTATCAGTTATATCCGAGTTGTATCAGAGTTGTATCAGAGTTGTATCAGAGTTGTATCAGAGTTGTATCAGAGTTGTATCAGAGTTATATCAGAGTTATATCAGAGTTATATCAGAGTTGTATCAGTTATATCAGAGTTATATCAGAGTTGTATCAGTTATATCAGAGTTGTATCAGTTGTATCAGAGTTATATCAGAGTTGTATCAGAGTTGTATCAGAGTTATATCAGTTATATCAGAGTTGTATCAGAGTTGTATCAGAGTTGTATCAGTTATATCAGAGTTGTATCAGAGTTGTATCAGTTATATCAGAGTTGTATCAGAGTTGTATCAGAGTTGTATCAGAGTTGTATCAGAGTTGTATCAGAGTTGTATCAGAGTTGTATCAGAGTTGTATCAGTTATATCAGTTATATCAGTTATATCAGTTATATCAGAGTTATATCAGAGTTATATCAGAGTTATATCAGAGTTATATCAGTTGTATCAGAGTTGTATCAGAGTTGTATCAGAGTTATATCAGAGTTATATCAGTTATATCAGAGTTATATCAGTTATATAAGAGTTATATCAGAGTTGTATCAGAGTTGTATCAGTTATATCAGTTGTATCAGAGTTGTATCAGTTATATCAGAGTTGTATCAGTTGTATCAGAGTTGTATCAGTTATATCAGTTGTATCAGAGTTGTATCAGTTATATCAGAGTTGTATCAGTTATATCAGAGTTGTATCAGTTATATCAGTTATATAAGAGTTGTATCAGAGTTATATCAGAGTTATATCAGAGTTATATCAGAGTTGTATCAGAGTTGTATCAAGTTGTATCAGAGTTGTATCAGTTATATCAGAGTTATTGTATCAGAGTTATATCAGAGTTGTATCAGAGTTGTATCAGAGTTGTATCAGTTATATCAGAGTTGTATCAGAGTTGTATCAGAGTTGTATCAGTTATATCAGAGTTGTATCAGAGTTGTATCAGTTATATCAGTTATATCAGTTGTATCAGAGTTGTATCAGAGTTGTATCAGAGTTGTATCAGAGTTATATCAGTTATATCAGTTATATCAGTTATATCAGAGTTGTATCAGAGTTATATCAGAGTTGTATCAGTTATATCAGAGTTGTATCAGAGTTGTATCAGAGTAGTATCAGAGTTGTATCAGTTATATCAGTTATATCAGTTATATCAGAGTTGTATCAGAGTTGTATCAGAGTTGTATCAGAGTTGTATCAGAGTTGTATCAGAGTTGTATCAGAGTTATATCAGAGTTGTATCAGAGTTGTATCAGAGTTGTATCAGAGTTGTATCAGAGTTGTATCAGAGTTGTATCAGAGTTATATCAGAGTTATATCAGTTATATCAGAGTTATATCAGAGTTGTATCAGAGTTGTATCAGTTATATCAGTTGTATCAGAGTTGTATCAGTTATATCAGAGTTGTATCAGAGTTGTATCAGAGTTGTATCAGAGTTGTATCAGAGTTGTATCAGAGTTGTATCAGTTATATCAGTTGTATCAGAGTTGTATCAGAGTTGTATCAGAGTTGTATCAGAGTTGTATCAGAGTTGTATCAGAGTTGTATCAGGTATATCAGAGTTGTATCAGAGTTGTATCAGAGTTGTATCAGAGTTGTATCAGTTATATCAGAGTTGTATCAGAGTTGTATCAGAGTTGTATCAGAGTTGTATCAGAGTTGTATCAGAGTTATATCAGTTATATCAGAGTTATATCAGTTGTATCAGAGTTGTATCAGTTATATCAGAGTTGTATCAGAGTTATATCAGTTATATCAGTTATATCAGAGTTGTATCAGAGTTGTATCAGAGTTGTATCAGAGTTGTATCAGTTATATCAGTTATATCAGTTATATCAGTTATATCAGAGTTGTATCAGAGTTATATCAGAGTTGTATCAGAGTTGTATCAGAGTTGTATCAGAGTTGTATCAGAGTTGTATCAGAGTTATATCAGTTATATCAGAGTTATATCAGTTATATCAGAGTTGTATCAGAGTTATATCAGAGTTGTATCAGAGTTGTATCAGAGTTGTATCAGAGTTGTATCAGAGTTGTATCAGTTATATCAGAGTTATATCAGAGTTGTATCAGAGTTGTATCAGAGTTGTATCAGAGTTGTATCAGAGTTGTATCAGAGTTGTATCAGAGTTATATCAGAGTTATATCAGTTATATCAGAGTTATATCAGTTATATCAGAGTTATATCAGTTGTATCAGAGTTATATCAGAGTTATATCAGTTGTATCAGAGTTATATCAGAGTTATATCAGAGTTATATCAGTTATATCAGAGTTGTATCAGAGTTATATCAGAGTTATATCAGTTATATCAGAGTTGTATCAGAGTTGTATCAGAGTTATATCAGAGTTGTATCAGAGTTGTATCAGAGTTGTATCAGAGTTGTATCAGGTATATCAGAGTTGTATCAGAGTTATATCAGAGTTATATCAGAGTTGTATCAGAGTTGTATCAGAGTTGTATCAGTTATATCAGAGTTGTATCAGAGTTGTATCAGAGTTATATCCGAGTTGTATCAGAGTTGTATCAGAGTTATATCAGAGTTATATCAGTTATATCCGAGTTGTATCAGAGTTGTATCAGAGTTGTATCAGAGTTATATCAGAGTTATATCAGAGTTATATCAGTTATATCAGAGTTGTATCAGTTGTATCAGAGTTGTATCAGAGTTGTATCAGAGTTATATCAGAGTTGTATCAGAGTATATCAGAGTTGTATCAGTTGTGTCAGTTATATCAGAGTTGTATCAGAGTTATATCAGTTATATCAGTTATATCAGAGTTATATCAGAGTTATATCAGTTATATCAGAGTTGTATCAGAGTTATATCAGAGTTATATCAGTTATATCAGTTATATCAGAGTTGTATCAGAGTTGTATCAGAGTTGTATCAGTTATATCAGAGTTGTATCAGTTATATCAGTTATATCAGTTATATCCGAGTTGTATCAGTTGTGTCAGTTATATCAGAGTTATATCAGTTATATCAGAGTTGTATCAGTTATATCAGTTATATCAGAGTTATATCAGTTATATCAGAGTTATATCAGTTATATCAGTTATATCAGAGTTATATCAGTTATATCAGAGTTGTATCAGAGTTATATCAGAGTTATATCAGTTATATCAGTTATATCAGAGTTGTATCAGAGTTGTATCAGAGTTGTATCAGTTATATCAGTTATATCAGTTATATCAGAGTTGTATCAGTTGTATCAGAGTTGTATCAGAGTTGTATCAGAGTTGTATCAGTTATATCAGAGTTGTATCAGAGTTGTATCAGAGTTGTATCAGAGTTGTATCAGAGTTGTATCAGAGTTGTATCAGAGTTATATCAGAGTTGTATCAGAGTTATATCAGAGTTGTATCAGAGTTGTATCAGAGTTGTATCAGAGTTATATCAGAGTTGTATCAGAGTTGTATCAGAGTTGTATCAGAGTTGTATCAGAGTTATATCAGTTATATCAGAGTTGTATCAGAGTTGTATCAGTTATATCAGAGTTGTATCAGAGTTGTATCAGAGTTGTATCAGAGTTGTATCAGAGTTATATCAGAGTTGTATCAGTTATATCAGAGTTGTATCAGAGTTGTATCAGTTATATCAGAGTTGTATCAGAGTTGTATCAGAGTTGTATCAGTTATATCAGTTGTATCAGAGTTGTATCAGAGTTGTATCAGAGTTGTATCAGAGTTGTATCAGAGTTGTATCAGAGTTGTATCAGAGTTGTATCAGAGTTGTATCAGTTATATCAGTTATATCAGAGTTGTATCAGTTATATCAGAGTTGTATCAGAGTTATATCAGAGTTGTATCAGAGTTGTATCAGAGTTGTATCAGAGTTATATCAGTTATTCAGTTATATCAGAGTTGTATCAGAGTTGTATCAGAGTTGTATCAGAGTTGTATCAGTTATATCAGAGTATCAGAGTTGTATCAGAGTTATATCAGTTGTATCAGAGTTGTATCAGAGTTGTATCAGAGTTGTATCAGAGTTGTATCAGTTATATCAGAGTTATATCAGAGTTGTATCAGAGTTGTATCAGTTATATCAGTTATATCAGAGTTGTATCAGAGTTATATCAGAGTTGTATCAGTTATATCAGAGTTGTATCAGAGTTGTATCAGAGTTGTATCAGAGTTGTATCAGAGTTGTATCAGTTATATCAGTTATATCAGAGTTGTATCAGAGTTATATCAGAGTTATATCAGAGTTGTATCAGAGTTGTATCAGAGTTGTATCAGTTATAT
Organism: Oncorhynchus keta; assembly: GCF_023373465.1. Lineage (NCBI taxonomy): Eukaryota > Metazoa > Chordata > Actinopteri > Salmoniformes > Salmonidae > Oncorhynchus > Oncorhynchus keta. The sequence goes on along the minus strand of NC_068425.1, from coordinate 35,726,004 downwards.
CAGAGTTGTATCAGAGTTGTATCAGTTATATCAGTTATATCAGAGTTGTATCAGAGTTGTATCAGAGTTATATCAGAGTTGTATCAGTTATATCAGTTATATGTATCAGAGTTATATCAGAGTTGTATCAGAGTTATATCAGAGTTGTATCAGAGTTGTATCAGAGTTGTATCAGAGTTATATCAGAGTTATATCAGAGTTGTATCAGAGTTGTATCAGAGTTGTATCAGAGTTGTATCAGAGTTGTATCAGAGTTATATCAGTTATATCAGAGTTATATCAGAGTTATATCAGAGTTGTATCAGAGTTATATCAGAGTTGTATCAGAGTTGTATCAGAGTTGTATCAGAGTTGTATCAGAGTTGTATCAGAGTTATATCAGAGTTGTATCAGAGTTGTATCAGAGTTGTATCAGAGTTGTATCAGAGTTGTATCAGAGTTGTATCAGAGTTATATCAGAGTTGTATCAGAGTTATATCAGAGTTGTATCAGAGTTGTATCAGAGTTATATCAGTTATATCAGTTATATCAGAGTTGTATCAGAGTTATATCAGAGTTGTATCAGTATCAGAGTTGTATCAGAGTTGTATCAGAGTTGTATCAGAGTTGTATCAGAGTTGTATCAGAGTTGTATCAGTTATATCAGAGTTGTATCAGAGTTGTATCAGAGTTGTATCAGAGTTGTATCAGAGTTGTATCAGAGTTGTATATATCAGAGTTGTATCAGAGTTGTATCAGAGTTGTATCAGAGTTGTATCAGAGTTGTATCAGAGTTATATCAGTTATATCCGTTGTATCAGAGTCAGAGTTATATCAGAGTTGTATCAGTTGTATCAGAGTTATATCAGTATATCAGAGTTGTATCAGAGTTGTATCAGAGTTGTATCAGAGTTATATCAGAGTTATATCAGAGTTATATCAGAGTTATATCAGAGTTGTATCAGAGTTGTATCAGAGTTGTATCAGAGTTGTATCAGAGTTGTATCAGAGTTATATCAGAGTTGTATCAGAGTTGTATCAGAGTTGTATCAGAGTTGTATCAGAGTTATATCAGTTATATCAGAGTTATATCAGTTATATCAGAGTTATATCAGAGTTGTATCAGAGTTGTATCAGAGTTGTATCAGTTGTTGTATCAGAGTTATATCAGAGTTGTATCATTGTATCAGAGTTATATCAGAGTTGTATCAGAGTTATATCAGAGTTATATCAGAGTTATATCAGTTATATCAGTTAGTTATATCAGAGTTATATCAGTTGTATCAGAGTTATATCAGAGTTGTATATTATATCAGAGTTGTATCATTATATCAGTTATATCAGAGTTATATCAGTATATCAGAGTTGTATCAGTTATATCAGTTATATCAGAGTTATATCAGTTATATCAGAGTTATATCAGATATCAGAGTTATATCAGTTATATCAGAGTTATATCAGATCAGTTATATCAGTTGTATCAGAGTTGTATCAGAGTTGTATCAGTTATATCAGAGTTGTATCAGAGTTGTATCAGAGTTGTATCAGTTATATCAGAGTTGTATCAGAGTTATATCAGAGTTGTATCAGAGTTATATCAGAGTTATATCAGAGTTGTATCAGTTATATCAGAGTTGTATCAGAGTTGTATCAGAGTTGTATCAGAGTTGTATCAGAGTTGTATCAGAGTTATATCAGAGTTATATCAGTTATATCAGTTATATCAGAGTTGTATCAGAGTTGTATCAGAGTTGTATCAGAGTTGTATCAGAGTTGTATCAGTTATATCAGAGTTATATCAGAGTTATATCAGAGTTGTATCAGAGTTGTATCAGAGTTGTATCAGTTATATCAGAGTTGTATCAGAGTTGTATCAGAGTTATATCAGAGTTGTATCAGAGTTGTATCAGAGTTGTATCAGAGTTGTATCAGAGTTGTATCAGAGTTGTATCAGAGTTGTATCAGTTATATCAGAGTTATATCAGAGTTGTATCAGAGTTATATCAGAGTTGTATCAGAGTTATATCAGAGTTGTATCAGAGTTGTATCAGAGTTGTATCAGAGTTGTATCAGAGTTGTATCAGAGTTATATCAGTTATATCAGAGTTGTATCAGAGTTGTATCAGAGTTGTATCAGAGTTGTATCAGAGTTATATCAGTTATATCAGTTATATCAGAGTTATATCAGAGTTGTATCAGAGTTGTATCAGAGTTGTATCAGAGTTGTATCAGAGTTGTATCAGAGTTGTATCAGTTATATCAGAGTTGTATCAGAGTTGTATCAGAGTTGTATCAGAGTTATATCAGAGTTATATCAGAGTTGTATCAGAGTTGTATCAGAGTTATATCAGAGTTGTATCAGAGTTATATCAGTTATCAGAGTTATATCAGTTGTAGTTATATCAGTTATATCAGAGTTGTATCAGATATCAGTTATATCAGAGTTATATCAGTTATATCAGAGTTGTATCAGTTAGTTATATCAGAGTTATATCAGTTATATCAGAGTTATATCAGAGTTATATCAGAGTTGTATCAGAGTTGTATCAGAGTTATATCAGAGTTATATCAGAGTTATATCAGAGTTATATCAGAGTTATATCAGAGTTGTATCAGAGTTGTATCAGAGTTATATCAGTATATCAGTTGTATCAGTTGTATCAGAGTTATATCATCAGAGTTATATCAGTTATATCAGAGTTATATCAGAGTTATATCAGAGTTGTATCAGAGTTGTATCAGAGTTGTATCAGAGTTGTATCAGAGTTGTATCAGTTATATCAGAGTTGTATCAGAGTTGTATCAGAGTTGTATCAGAGTTATATCAGTTATATCAGAGTTGTATCAGTTATATCAGTTGTATCAGTTATATCAGTTGTATCAGAGTTATAGTTATATCAGAGTTGTATCAGAGTTGTATCAGAGTTGTATCAGAGTTATATCAGAGTTGTATCAGAGTTGTATCAGAGTTGTATCAGAGTTGTATCAGAGTTGTATCAGAGTTATATCAGAGTTGTATCAGAGTTGTATCAGTTGTATCAGAGTTATATCAGAGTTATATCAGAGTTGTATCAGTTATATCAGTTATATCAGAGTTGTATCAGAGTTGTATCAGAGTTGTATCAGAGTTGTATCAGTTGTATCAGTTATATCAGAGTTATATCAGAGTTATATCAGAGTTATATCAGAGTTGTATCAGAGTTGTATCAGAGTTATATCAGAGTTATATCAGAGTTGTATCAGAGTTGTATCAGAGTTGTATCAGAGTTATATCAGAGTTGTATCAGAGTTATATCAGAGTTATATCAGAGTTATATCAGAGTTATATCAGAGTTGTATCAGAGTTATATCAGAGTTATATCAGAGTTGTATCAGTTGTATCAGTTGTATCAGTTGTATCAGAGTTGTATCAGTTATATCAGAGTTATATCAGAGTTGTATCAGAGTTGTATCAGAGTTGTATCAGAGTTGTATCAGAGTTGTATCAGAGTTGTATCAGAGTTGTATCAGAGTTATATCAGAGTTATATCAGAGTTATATCAGAGTTATATCAGTTGTATCAGAGTTGTATCAGAGTTATATCAGAGTTGTATCAGAGTTGTATCAGAGTTATATCAGTTATATCAGAGTTGTATCAGAGTTGTATCAGAGTTGTATCAGAGTTATATCAGTTATATCAGAGTTGTATCAGAGTTATATCAGAGTTATATCAGAGTTATATCAGAGTTGTATCAGAGTTGTATCAGAGTTGTATCAGAGTTGTATCAGAGTTGTATCAGAGTTATATCAGAGTTATATCAGAGTTATATCAGAGTTGTATCAGAGTTGTATCAGAGTTGTATCAGAGTTATATCAGAGTTATATCAGAGTTGTATCAGAGTTGTATCAGAGTTGTATCAGAGTTGTATCAGGTATATCAGAGTTGTATCAGAGTTGTATCAGTTATATCAGAGTTGTATCAGTTATATCAGAGTTGTATCAGAGTTGTATCAGAGTTATATCAGAGTTGTATCAGAGTTATATCAGAGTTGTATCAGAGTTGTATCAGAGTTGTATCAGAGTTGTATCAGAGTTGTATCCGTTGTATCAGAGTTGTATCAGAGTTGTATCAGAGTTATATCAGAGTTATATCAGAGTTATATCAGAGTTGTATCAGAGTTGTATCAGAGTTGTATCAGAGTTGTATCAGAGTTGTATCAGAGTTGTATCAGAGTTATATCAGAGTTGTATCAGAGTTGTATCAGAGTTATATCAGAGTTATATCAGAGTTGTATCAGAGTTGTATCAGAGTTATATCAGATATCAGTTGTATCAGAGTTGTATCAGAGTTATATCAGAGTTGTATCAGTTGTATCAGAGTTGTATCAGAGTTATATTATATCAGAGTTGTATCAGAGTTATATCAGTTATATCAGAGTTATATCAGAGTTATATCAGAGTTATATCAGAGTTATATCAGTTATATCAGTTATATCAGAGTTGTATCAGAGTTGTATCAGAGTTGTATCAGAGTTGTATCAGAGTTGTATCAGTTATATCAGAGTTGTATCAGAGTTATATCAGAGTTGTATCAGAGTTGTATCAGAGTTGTATCAGATATCAGTTATATCAGAGTTATATCAGAGTTATATCAGAGTTGTATCAGAGTTGTATCAGAGTTGTATCAGAGTTGTATCAGAGTTATATCAGAGTTGTATCAGAGTTATATCAGAGTTGTATCAGAGTTGTATCAGAGTTGTATCAGAGTTATATCAGAGTTATATCAGAGTTGTATCAGAGTTATATCAGAGTTGTATCAGAGTTGTATCAGAGTTATATCAGATATCAGTTATATCAGAGAGTTGTATCAGAGTTGTATCAGAGTTGTATCATATCAGAGTTATATCAGTTATATCAGTTATATCAGAGTTATATCAGTTATATCAGTTATATCAGAGTTATATCAGAGTTGTATCAGTTATATCAGAGTTATATCAGAGTTGTATCAGAGTTATATCAGAGTTATATCAGTATCAGAGTTGTATCAGTTATATCAGAGTTATATCAGTTATATCAGAGTTGTCAGTTATATCAGAGTTATATCAGAGTTATATCAGTTATATCAGTTATATCAGAGTATCATATCAGAGTTGTATCAGAGTTGTATCAGTTATATCAGTTGTATCAGAGTTATATCAGAGTTGTATCAGTTGTATCAGAGTTGTATCAGAGTTGTATCAGAGTTGTATCAGAGTATATCAGAGTTGTATCAGAGTTGTATCAGAGTTGTATCAGTTATATCAGAGTTGTATCAGAGTTGTATCAGAGTTGTATCAGAGTTGTATCAGAGTTGTATCAGAGTTGGTATCAGAGTTGTATCAGAGTTGTATCAGAGTTGTATCAGAGTTATATCAGTTGTATCAGAGTTATATCAGAGTTGTATCAGAGTTGTATCAGAGTTGTATCAGTTATATCAGAGTTGTATCAGAGTTGTATCAGAGTTGTATCAGAGTTGTATCAGAGTTGTATCAGAGTTGTATCAGAGTTGTATCAGAGTTATATCAGAGTTGTATCAGAGTTGTATCAGTTATATCAGAGTTGTATCAGTTATATCAGAGTTGTATCAGAGTTGTATCAGTTATATCAGAGTTGTATCAGAGTTGTATCAGAGTTGTATCAGAGTTGTATCAGAGTTGTATCAGAGTTGTATCAGAGTTGTATCAGAGTTGTATCAGTTATATCAGTTATATCAGTTATATCAGAGTTGTATCAGAGTTATATCAGAGTTGTATCAGAGTTATATCAGAGTTGTATCAGAGTTGTATCAGAGTTGTATCAGAGTTATATCAGAGTTGTATCAGTTATATCAGAGTTGTATCAGTTATATCAGAGTTGTATCAGAGTTGTATCAGAGTTGTATCAGTTATATCAGAGTTGTATCAGTTATATCAGTTATATCAGAGTTATATCAGAGTTGTATCAGAGTTGTATCAGAGTTGTATCAGAGTTATATCAGAGTTATATCAGAGTTGTATCAGAGTTGTATCAGTTATATCAGTTGTATCAGAGTTGTATCAGTTATATCAGAGTTATATCAGTTATATCAGAGTTGTATCAGAGTTGTATCAGAGTTGTATCAGAGTTGTATCAGAGTTGTATCAGTTATATCAGAGTTGTATCAGAGTTGTATCAGAGTTATATCAGAGTTGTATCAGTTGTTCATTATCAGAGTTGTATCAGAGTTGTATCAGATATCAGTTATATCAGAGTTGTATCAGAGTTGTATCAGAGTTGTATCAGAGTTGTATCAGTTGTATCAGAGTTATATAAGAGTTGTATCAGAGTTATATCAGAGTTGTATCAGTTGTATCAGAGTTGTATCAGTTATATCCGAGTTGTATCAGAGTTGTATCAGAGTTGTATCAGAGTTGTATCAGAGTTGTATCAGAGTTATATCAGAGTTATATCAGAGTTATATCAGAGTTATATCAGTTATATCAGAGTTGTATCAGAGTTGTATCAGTTATATCAGAGTTGTATCAGAGTTATATCAGAGTTGTATCAGAGTTGTATCAGAGTTGTATCAGAGTTGTATCAGAGTTATATCAGTTATATCAGAGTTATATCAGAGTTATATCAGAGTTGTATCAGAGTTATATCAGAGTTATATCAGAGTTATATCAGAGTTGTATCAGAGTTATATCAGAGTTGTATCAGAGTTGTATCAGAGTTGTATCAGTTATATCAGAGTTGTATCAGAGTTGTATCAGAGTTGTATCAGAGTTGTATCAGAGTTGTATCAGAGTTGTATCAGTTGTATCAGAGTTGTATCAGAGTTGTATCAGAGTTGTATCAGAGTTGTATCAGAGTTGTATCAGAGTTGTATCAGAGTTATATCAGAGTTGTATCAGAGTTGTATCAGAGTTATATCAGAGTTGTATCAGAGTTATATCAGTTATATCAGAGTTATATCAGAGTTATATCAGAGTTGTATCAGAGTTGTATCAGAGTTGTATCAGTTATATCAGTTATATCAGAGTTATATCAGAGTTATATCAGAGTTGTATCAGAGTTGTATCAGAGTTGTATCAGTTATATCAGTTATATCAGTTATATCAGAGTTATATCAGAGTTATATCAGTTATATCAGAGTTATATCAGTTATATCAGAGTTATATCAGTTATATCAGAGTTATATCAGAGTTATATCAGAGTTATATCAGTTATATCAGAGTTATATCAGTTATATCAGTTATATCAGAGTTATATCAGAGTTATATCAGTTATATCAGAGTTATATCAGTTATATCAGTTATATCAGTTATATCAGTTATATCAGAGTTGTATCAGAGTTGTATCAGTTATATCAGAGTTGTATCAGAGTTGTATCAGAGTTGTATCAGAGTTGTATCAGAGTTGTATCAGAGTTATATCAGTTATATCAGAGTTGTATCAGAGTTATATCAGAGTTATATCAGAGTTATATCAGAGTTGTATCAGAGTTGTATCAGAGTTGTATCAGAGTTGTATCAGAGTTGTATCAGAGTTGTATCAGAGTTGTATCAGAGTTATATCAGTTATATCAGAGTTGTATCAGAGTTGTATCAGAGTTGTATCAGAGTTGTATCAGAGTTGTATCAGAGTTGTATCAGAGTTGTATCAGAGTTGTATCAGAGTTGTATCAGTTATATCAGAGTTGTATCAGAGTTATATCAGAGTTATATCAGAGTTATATCAGAGTTGTATCAGAGTTGTATCAGAGTTGTATCAGAGTTGTATCAGAGTTGTATCAGAGTTGTATCAGAGTTATATCAGTTATATCAGAGTTGTATCAGAGTTGTATCAGAGTTGTATCAGAGTTATATCAGTTATATCAGTTATATCAGAGTTATATCAGTTATATCAGAGTTATATCAGAGTTATATCAGAGTTATATCAGAGTTATATCAGTTATATCAGTTATATCAGAGTTATATCAGAGTTGTGTCCGAGTTGTATCAGAGTTGTATCAGAGTTGTATCAGAGTTGTATCAGAGTTGTATCAGAGTTGTATCAGAGTTATATCAGAGTTATATCAGTTATATCCGAGTTGTATCAGAGTTGTATCAGAGTTATATCAGTTATATCAGAGTTGTATCAGAGTTATATCAGAGTTGTATCAGAGTTGTATCAGTTATATCAGAGTTGTATCAGAGTTATATCAGAGTTATATCAGTTATATCCGAGTTGTATCAGAGTTGTATCAGAGTTGTATCAGAGTTGTATCAGAGTTGTATCAGAGTTGTATCAGAGTTGTATATCAGAGTTGTATCAGAGTTGTATCAGAGTTGTATCAGAGTTATATCAGAGTTATATCAGAGTTGTATCAGAGTTATATCAGAGTTATATCAGAGTTGTATCAGAGTTGTATCAGAGTTGTATCAGAGTTGTATCAGAGTTGTATCAGAGTTATATCAGAGTTATATCAGAGTTGTATCAGAGTTGTATCAGAGTTGTATCAGAGTTGTATCAGAGTTGTATCAGAGTTGTATCAGAGTTATATCAGAGTTATATCAGAGTTGTATCAGTTGTATCAGAGTTATATCAGTTATATCAGAGTTGTATCAGAGTTGTATCAGAGTTGTATCAGAGTTGTATCAGTTATATCAGAGTTATATCAGTATCAGAGTTATATCAGTTATATCAGAGTTATATCAGAGTTGTATCAGAGTTGTATCAGAGTTGTATCAGAGTTGTATCAGAGTTATATCAGAGTTATATCAGAGTTGTATCAGAGTTGTATCAGAGTTGTATCAGAGTTATATCAGAGTTATATCAGAGTTATATCAGAGTTGTATCAGAGTTATATCAGAGTTATATCAGAGTTATATCAGAGTTATATCAGAGTTATATCAGAGTTGTATCAGAGTTGTATCAGAGTTGTATCAGAGTTGTATCAGAGTTGTATCAGAGTTATATCAGAGTTATATCAGTTATATCAGAGTTGTATCAGAGTTGTATCAGAGTTGTATCAGAGTTGTATCAGAGTTGTATCAGAGTTGTATCAGAGTTTATATCAGTTATATCAGAGTTATATCAGTTATATCAGAGTTGTATCAGAGTTGTATCAGAGTTGTATCAGAGTTATATCAGAGTTGTATCAGAGTTGTATCAGAGTTGTATCAGAGTTGTATCAGAGTTATATCAGTTATATCAGAGTTGTATCAGAGTTGTATCAGAGTTATATCAGAGTTATATCAGTTATATCAGAGTTGTATCAGAGTTATATCAGTTATATCAGAGTTGTATCAGAGTTGTATCAGAGTTGTATCAGAGTTGTATCAGAGTTATATCAGAGTTATATCAGAGTTGTATCAGAGTTGTATCAGAGTTGTATCAGAGTTATATCAGTTATATCAGAGTTATATCAGTTGTATCAGAGTTGTATCAGAGTTGTATCATTATATCAGTTGTATCAGAGTTGTATCAGAGTTGTATCCGAGTTGTATCAGAGTTGTATCAGAGTTGTATCAGAGTTGTATCAGAGTTATATCAGAGTTATATCAGAGTTATATCAAGTTGTATCAGAGTTGTATCAGAGTTGTATCAGAGTTATATCAGAGTTATATCAGAGTTGTATCAGAGTTATATCAGTTATATCAGAGTTGTATCAGAGTTGTATCAGAGTTGTATCAGAGTTATATCAGAGTTATATCAGAGTTATATCAGAGTTATATCAGAGTTGTATCAGAGTTGTATCAGTATCAGAGTTATATCAGAGTTGTATCAGAGTTGTATCAGAGTTGTATCAGAGTTGTATCAGAGTTATATCAGAGTTGTATCAGAGTTGTATCAGAGTTGTATCAGAGTTATATCAGAGTTATATCAGAGTTGTATCAGAGTTGTATCAGAGTTGTATCAGAGTTGTATCCGAGTTGTATCAGAGTTGTATCAGAGTTGTATCAGAGTTGTATCAGAGTTGTATCAGAGTTATATCAGAGTTATATCAGAGTTATATCAGAGTTATATCAGAGTTGTATCAGAGTTGTATCAGAGTTGTATCAGAGTTATATCAGTTATATCAGAGTTGTATCAGAGTTATATCAGTTATATCAGAGTTGTATCAGAGTTGTATCAGAGTTGTATCAGAGTTATATCAGAGTTATATCAGAGTTATATCAGAGTTGTATCAGAGTTGTATCAGAGTTGTATCAGAGTTGTATCAGAGTTATCAGAGTTATATCAGAGTTGTATCAGAGTTGTATCAGTTGTATCAGAGTTGTATCAGAGTTATATCAGAGTTATATCAGAGTTATATCAGAGTTGTATCAGAGTTGTATCAGAGTTATATCAGAGTTATATCAGAGTTATATCAGAGTTGTATCAGAGTTGTATCAGAGTTGTATCAGAGTTGTATCAGAGTTATATCAGAGTTATATCAGAGTTGTATCAGAGTTGTATCAGAGTTGTATCAGAGTTGTATCAGAGTTATATCAGAGTTGTATCAGTTATATCCGAGTTGTATCAGAGTTGTATCAGAGTTATATCAGAGTTGTATCAGAGTTGTATCAGAGTTATATCAGTTATATCAGAGTTGTATCAGAGTTATATCAGAGTTGTATCAGAGTTGTATCAGAGTTGTATCAGAGTTGTATCAGAGTTATATCAGAGTTATATCAGAGTTGTATCAGAGTTGTATCAGAGTTGTATCAGAGTTGTATCAGAGTTGTATCAGAGTTATATCAGAGTTGTATCAGAGTTGTATCAGTTATATCAGAGTTGTATCAGAGTTATATCAGAGTTATATCAGAGTTGTATCAGAGTTATATCAGAGTTATATCAGAGTTGTATCAGAGTTATATCAGAGTTGTATCAGAGTTGTATCAGAGTTGTATCAGAGTTGTATCAGAGTTGTATCCGAGTTGTATCAGAGTTGTATCAGAGTTATATCAGTTATATCAGTTGTATCAGAGTTGTATCAGAGTTATATCAGAGTTGTATCAGTTGTATCAGAGTTGTATCAGAGTTATATCAGTTATATCAGAGTTGTATCAGTTGTATCAGAGTTATATCAGAGTTATATCAGAGTTATATCAGAGTTATATCAGTTATATCAGAGTTGTATCAGAGTTATATCCGAGTTGTATCAGAGTTGTATCAGAGTTGTATCAGAGTTGTATCAGAGTTGTATCAGAGTTGTATCAGAGTTGTATCAGAGTTATATCAGAGTTGTATCAGAGTTATATCAGAGTTATATCCAGAGTTGTATCAGTTATATCAGAGTTATACAGAGTTGTATCAGAGTTATATCAGAGTTATATCAGAGTTATACCAGAGTTATATCAGAGTTATATCAGTTATATCCGAGTTGTATCAGAGTTGTATCAGTTATATCAGAGTTGTATCAGAGTTATATCAGAGTTGTATCAGAGTTATATCAGTTATATCCGAGTTGTATCAGAGTTGTATCAGTTATATCAGAGTTGTATCAGAGTTGTATCAGAGTTGTATCAGAGTTGTATCAGAGTTGTATCAGAGTTATATGTTATATCAGAGTTGTATCAGAGTTATATCAGAGTTGTATCAGAGTTGTATCAGAGTTGTATCAGGTATATCAGAGTTGTATCAGAGTATCAGAGTTATATCAGAGTTATATCAGAGTTATATCAGAGTTGTATCAGAGTTGTATCAGAGTTGTATCAGGTATATCAGAGTTGTATCAGAGTTGTATCAGAGTTATATCAGAGTTATATCAGAGTTATATCAGAGTTATATCAGAGTTGTATCAGAGTTGTATCAGAGTTATATCAGAGTTGTATCAGAGTTATATCAGAGTTGTATCAGAGTTGTATCAGAGTTGTATCAGAGTTGTATCAGAGTTATATCAGAGTTATATCAGAGTTGTATCAGAGTTGTATCAGAGTTGTATCAGAGTTGTATCAGAGTTGTATCAGGTATATCAGAGTTGTATCAGAGTTGTATCAGAGTTATATCAGAGTTATATCAGAGTTATATCAGAGTTATATCAGAGTTGTATCAGAGTTGTATCAGAGTTGTATCAGAGTTGTATCAGAGTTGTATCAGAGTTGTATCAGAGTTGTATCAGAGTTGTATCAGAGTTGTATCAGAGTTATATCAGAGTTATATCAGAGTTATATCAGAGTTGTATCAGAGTTGTATCAGAGTTGTATCAGAGTTATATCAGAGTTGTATCAGAGTTATATCAGTTATATCAGAGTTGTATCAGAGTTGTATCAGAGTTATATCAGAGTTATATCAGTTATATCAGAGTTGTATCAGAGTTATATCAGTTATATCAGAGTTGTATCAGAGTTGTATCAGAGTTATATCAGAGTTATATCAGAGTTGTATCAGAGTTGTATCAGTTATATCAGAGTTGTATCAGAGTTGTATCAGAGTTGTATCAGTTGTATCAGAGTTGTATCAGAGTTATATCAGAGTCCGAGTTGTATCAGAGTTGTATCAGAGTTGTATCAGAGTTATATCAGTTATATCCGAGTTGTATCAGAGTTATATCAGTTATATCAGAGTTATATCAGAGTTATATCAGAGTTATATCAGTTATATCAGAGTTGTATCATTGTATCAGAGTTATATCAGAGTTGTATCAGAGTTGTATCAGAGTTGTATCAGAGTTGTATCAGAGTTGTATCAGAGTTATATCAGTTATATCAGTTATATCAGAGTTGTATCAGAGTTATATCAGAGTTGTATCAGAGTTATATCAGTTATATCAGAGTTGTATCAGAGTTATATCAGAGTTGTATCAGAGTTGTATCAGAGTTATATCAGAGTTATATCAGAGTTATATCAGAGTTGTATCAGAGTTATATCAGAGTTGTATCAGAGTTGTATCAGAGTTGTATCAGAGTTGTATCAGAGTTATATCAGTTGTATCAGAGTTGTATCAGAGTTGTATCAGAGTTGTATCAGTTATATCAGAGTTGTATCAGAGTTGTATCAGAGTTGTATCAGAGTTGTATCAGAGTTGTATCAGAGTTGTATCAGAGTTGTATCAGAGTTGTATCAGAGTTATATCAGAGTTGTATCAGAGTTATATCAGAGTTATATCAGAGTTATATCAGAGTTGTATCAGAGTTATATCAGAGTTGTATCAGAGTTGTATCAGAGTTGTATCAGAGTTGTATCCGAGTTGTATCAGAGTTGTATCAGAGTTGTATCAGAGTTGTATCAGAGTTATATCAGAGTTATATCAGAGTTATATCAGAGTTGTATCAGAGTTGTATCAGAGTTGTATCAGAGTTATATCAGAGTTGTATCAGAGTTGTATCAGAGTTATATCAGTTATATCAGTTGTAGAGTTGTATCAGAGTTATATCAGATATCAGTTGTATCAGAGTTGTATCAGAGTTATATCAGAGTTGTATCAGAGTTGTATCAGAGTTGTATCAGAGTTATATCAGTTATATCAGTTGTATCAGAGTTGTATCAGTTGTATCAGAGTTATATCAGAGTTATATCAGAGTTATATCAGAGTTGTATCAGAGTTGTATCAGAGTTATATCAGAGTTGTATCAGTTATATCAGAGTTGTATCAGAGTTGTATCAGAGTTGTATCAGAGTTGTATCAGAGTTGTATCAGAGTTGTATCAGAGTTGTATCAGAGTTATATCAGAGTTGTATCAGAGTTATATCCAGAGTTATATCAGAGTTGTATCAGTTATATCAGAGTTATATCAGAGTTATATCAGAGTTATATCAGAGTTATATCAGAGTTATATCAGAGTTATATCAGAGTTATATCAGTTATCAGAGTTGTATCAGAGTTGTATCAGTTATATCAGAGTTGTATCAGTTATATCAGAGTTGTATCAGAGTTGTATCAGAGTTGTATCAGAGTTGTATCAGAGTTGTATCAGAGTTGTATCAGAGTTGTATCAGAGTTATATCAGAGTTATATCAGAGTTGTATCAGAGTTATATCAGAGTTATATCAGAGTTGTATCAGAGTTATATCAGAGTTATATCAGAGTTGTATCAGAGTTATATCAGAGTTATATCAGAGTTGTATCAGAGTTGTATCAGAGTTGTATCAGAGTTGTATCAGAGTTGTATCAGAGTTATATCAGAGTTATATCAGAGTTGTATCAGAGTTGTATCAGTTATATCAGTTGTATCAGAGTTGTATCAGAGTTGTATCAGAGTTGAGTTGTATCAGAGTTATATCAGTTGTATCAGAGTTGTATCAGAGTTATATCAGAGTTGTATCAGAGTTGTATCAGAGTTGTATCAGAGTTGTATCAGAGTTGTATCAGAGTTGTATCAGAGTTATATCAGAGTTATATCAGAGTTATATCAGAGTTATATCAGAGTTGTATCAGAGTTGTATCAGAGTTGTATCAGAGAGTTGTATCAGAGTTGTATCAGAGTTATATCAGAGTTATATCAGAGTTATATCAGAGTTGTATCAGAGTTGTATCAGAGTTATATCAGAGTTGTATCAGAGTTGTATCAGAGTTGTATCAGAGTTGTATCAGAGTTATATCAGTTATATCAGAGTTATATCAGAGTTGTATCAGAGTTATATCAGAGTTATATCAGTTATATAAGAGTTGTATCAGTTATATCAGTTATATCAGAGTTGTATCAGAGTTATATCAGTTATATCAGAGTTATATCAGTTATATCAGAGTTATATCAGTTATATCAGAGTTATATCAGTTATATCAGAGTTGTATCAGAGTTATATCAGAGTTATATCAGAGTTGTATCAGAGTTATATCAGTTATATCAGAGTTATATCAGTTATATCAGAGTTATATCAGTTATATCAGAGTTATATCAGTTATATCAGAGTTATATCAGAGTTGTATCAGAGTTGTATCAGAGTTATATCAGAGTTGTATCAGAGTTATATCAGTTATATCAGAGTTATATCAGTTATATCAGAGTTGTATCAGAGTTGTATCAGAGTTGTATCAGAGTTGTATCAGAGTTATATCAGAGTTGTATCAGAGTTGTATCAGTTGTATCAGAGTTATATCAGAGTTGTATCAGAGTTATATCAGAGTTGTATCAGTTGTATCAGAGTTATATCAGAGTTGTATCAGAGTTATATCAGAGTTGTATCAGTTGTATCAGAGTTGTATCAGTTGTATCAGAGTTGTAGTTGTATCAGAGTTGTATCAGTTGTATCAGAGTTATATCAGAGTTGTATCAGAGTTGTATCAGTTGTATCAGTTATATCAGAGTTGTATCAGAGTTATATCAGAGTTGTATCAGAGTTATATCAGAGTTGTATCAGTTGTATCAGAGTTGTATCAGAGTTGTATCAGAGTTATATCAGTTATATCAGAGTTATATCAGAGTTGTATCAGAGTTATATCAGAGTTGTATCAGTTGTATCAGAGTTGTATCAGTTGTATCAGAGTTGTATCAGAGTTGTATCAGAGTTGTATCAGAGTTGTATCAGAGTTGTATCAGAGTTGTATCAGAGTTGTATCAGTTGTATCAGTTATATCAGAGTTGTATCAGAGTTATATCAGAGTTATATCAGAGTTGTATCAGAGTTGTATCAGAGTTGTATCAGAGTTGTATCAGAGTTGTATCAGAGTTGTATCAGAGAGTTGTATCAGAGTTGTATCAGAGTTATATCAGAGTTGTATCAGTTGTATCAGAGTTGTATCAGAGTTATATCAGAGTTATATCAGATATCAGTTATATCAGAGTTGTATCAGAGTTGTATCAGAGTTATATCAGAGTTATATCAGAGTTGTATCAGAGTTATATCAGAGTTATATCAGAGTTATATCAGAGTTGTATCAGAGTTGTATCAGAGTTATATCAGAGTTATATCAGAGTTATATCAGAGTTATATCAGAGTTATATCAGAGTTGTATCAGAGTTGTATCAGAGTTATATCAGAGTTATATCAGAGTTATATCAGAGTTATATCAGAGTTATATCAGAGTTGTATCAGAGTTATATCAGAGTTATATCAGAGTTATATCAGAGTTGTATCAGAGTTGTATCAGAGTTATATCAGAGTTATATCAGAGTTGTATCAGAGTTGTATCAGAGTTGTATCAGAGTTGTATCAGAGTTATATCAGAGTTATATCAGAGTTATATCAGAGTTGTATCAGAGTTGTATCAGAGTTGTATCAGAGTTATATCAGAGTTGTATCAGAGTTGTATCAGAGTTATATCAGAGTTATATCAGAGTTATATCAGTTATATCAGTTATATCAGAGTTGTATCAGAGTTGTATCAGAGTTATATCAGAGTTGTATCAGTTATATCAGAGTTGTATCAGAGTTATATCAGTTATATCAGTTATATCAGTTATATCAGAGTTGTATCAGAGTTATATCAGAGTTATATCAGAGTTATATCAGAGTTATATCAGAGTTATATCAGAGTTATATCAGAGTTATATCAGAGTTGTATCAGAGTTGTATCAGAGTTATATCAGAGTTATATCAGAGTTATATCAGAGTTATATCAGAGTTATATCAGAGTTATATCAGAGTTATATCAGAGTTATATCAGAGTTATATCAGAGTTGTATCAGAGTTGTATCAGAGTTGTATCAGAGTTATATCAGAGTTATATCAGAGTTATATCAGAGTTATATCAGAGTTATATCAGAGTTATATCAGAGTTGTATCAGAGTTGTATCAGAGTTGTATCAGAGTTGTATCAGTTATATCAGAGTTATATCAGAGTTATATCAGAGTTATATCAGAGTTATATCAGAGTTATATCAGAGTTATATCAGAGTTATATCAGAGTTATATCAGAGTTATATCAGAGTTGTATCAGAGTTGTATCAGAGTTGTATCAGAGTTATATCAGAGTTATATCAGAGTTATATCAGAGTTGTATCAGAGTTATATCAGAGTTATATCAGAGTTGTATCAGTTATATCAGAGTTGTATCAGTTATATCCGAGTTGTATCAGAGTTATATCAGAGTTATATCAGAGTTATATCAGTTATATCACATTTATCATTTACATTTAAGTCATTTAGCAGACGCTCTATCCAGAGCGATATCAGTTATATCAGAGTTGGAACAGAGTTGCATCTAAATCTTGTTGGGGGAGAGAGTTATATCAGTTATATTCCTTGAGTTTTCAGGTGTCTCCGGAAGGTGGTGATTGATATCACTGTCCTATCAGTTATATTGTTCCACCATTGGGGGCCAGATCAGCGAACAGTTTTGATATGAGTTATATCAGTGGTAGGGAGTTATAGGCCAGAGGTGGATGAACAGTTTTGGGTGTAGGGCCTATCAGAGCCTGGAGGTATCAGGTTGTACAGCAGTTATATCAGCACCATGGTCTTGTAATCAGCTTCAACTGGAAGCCAGTGGATCAGAGCGGGGTGACGTCAGAGAACTTGGGAAGGTTGAACACCAGACGGGCTGCGGCGTTCTGGATGAGTTGTAGGGGTTATATGGCAGAGGGAGCCCAGCCAACAGCGAAGTTATAATCAAGACGTTATGACAGATTAGGACCTGCAGCTTCCTGTGTGAGGCAGGGTCGTACTCTGCGGATGTTGTATCAGAGTTACCGCCTGATGTTAGTTGAGAACGTCAGGGTGTTGTCCAGGATCACGTTCTTAGCTCTAGGAGGAGGAGTTGTCAAGTGATGGCGAGATCATGGAGCGGGTATCAGAGTTATAAGAGGAGTTGTTCAGCTTGAGGTGGTGATCCGTCATCCACACTCTGCCAGACATGCAGAGATTGGTCATCAGAAGGGGAAAGGAGAAGATTAATCAGTGTGTATCAGAGTTGCAATGATAGGAGAGACCATGTGAGGTTATATCCAAGTGACTTGGTGTATCAGAATAAGAGAGGGCCTAGAACAGAGCCCTGGGGGACACCAGTGGTGAGAGTTGTGGTGAGGAGACAGATTCTCGCCACGCCACCTGGTAGGAGCGACCTGTCAGGTAGGACGCAATCAAGCGTGGGCCAGCCGGAGATGCCCAACTAGAGGGTGGAGAGGAGGATTGATGGTTCACAGTATCGAAGGCAGCCGATAGTCTAGAAGGATGAGAGCAGAGGAGAGAGAGTTAGCTTTAGCAGTGCGGATCCGTGATCAGAGTAAGAGCAGTCTCAGTTGAATGACTAGTCTTGAAACCTGACTGGTTTGGATCAAGAAGGTCATTCTGAGAGAGATAGCGGTTATATCAAGAGTTATATCAGAGAAGGGATACTGGTTGTATCAGACATCGGAGGGATCAGAGGTTTTTCAGAAGGGGTGCAGTTATAAGACGAGTTATATGAGTTGAGTTATGATAAGGGAGAAGTTAAATATCTGGAGAAGAGAGGAGGGGATCAGGGTAAGCGGGCAGGTTGTTGGGCGGCCGGCCGTCACAAGACTGTCATCTGGAGAGAGAGGAGAAAGAGGTCAGAGCATAGGGTAGGGCAGTGTGAGCAGAACCAGCGGTCAGTTTGATTTATAGGATCGGATGTCATCGACCTTCTTTATCAAAATGGTATATCATCTGCAGAGAGGAGGAGGGAGGGAGGGGGGGGAGGATTCAGGAGGGAGGAGAGTTAGTTAGAGGCAGATGCTTGGAACTTAGAATGGTAGAAAGTGGCTTTAGCAGAGACAGAGGAGGAAATGTAGAGAGGAGGGAGTGAAAGGATGCCAGGTCCGCAGGGGAGGCGAGTTTTCCTCCATTTCCCGCTCGGCTGCCCGGAGCCCTGTTCTGTGAGCTCGCAATGAGTCGTCGAGCCACAGCGGGAGGGGAGGACCAGCCGGCCTGGAGGGATAGGGGACATAGGGAGTCAAAGGATGCAGAAGGGAGGAGAGGAGGTTGAGGAGGCAGAATCAGGAGATAGGTTGGAAAG
Organism: Oncorhynchus keta; assembly: GCF_023373465.1. Taxonomy (NCBI): domain Eukaryota; kingdom Metazoa; phylum Chordata; class Actinopteri; order Salmoniformes; family Salmonidae; genus Oncorhynchus; species Oncorhynchus keta. Next base: position 35,707,226 of record NC_068425.1, on the reverse strand, counting down.
TTTGAGCAGAGGGAAGAGAAGATAGGATGGAAGAGGAGAGTTGTAGCGGGGGAGAGAGAGCGAAGGTTGGGACGGCGCGATATCAGGGGCAGTTGGGAAGTGTTGGATGAGAGCGTTGTATCAGAGTTATATCAGAGTTGTATCAGTTGTATCAGAGTTGTATCAGAGTTGTATCAGAGTTGTATCAGTTATATCAGTTGTATCAGAGTTGTATCAGAGTTGTATCAGTTATATCAGAGTTGTATCAGAGTTGTATCAGAGTTGTATCAGAGTTATATCAGAGTTATATCAGAGTTGTATCAGAGTTGTATCAGAGTTGTATCAGAGTTATATCAGAGTTGTATCAGAGTTGTATCAGAGTTGTATCAGAGTTGTATCAGAGTTGTATCAGTTATATCAGTTATATCAGAGTTGTATCAGAGTTGTATCAGAGTTGTATCAGAGTTGTATCAGAGTTGTATCAGAGTTGTATCAGAGTTATGTGTTGTATCAGTGATGCTATAGCTGTGTGTGTGTGTATTGTGTAATCAGTGTGTTGTAATAATAATAATAATAATTATATGCCATTGTATCTGACGTTTTATCCAAAGCGACTTACAGTCATGTTGCATACATTCTCAGAGTTGTATCAGAGTTACAAGCGCCATGTATCAGAGTGTGTGTCAGGTGATGCTGGATAGTTGTATATTGTGTAATCTCAGTGTGTTGTCTCTGGTGTGTGTAGGTGATGCTGGATAGCGGTGTTGTATTGAGTTGTCTCAGTGTGTTGTCTCTGGTGTGTATCAGGTGATGCTGGATAGTGTGTATTGTTAATCTCAGTGTGTGTTGTCTGGTGTGTGTAGGTGATGCTGTTATAGCGGTGTGTGTATTGTGTAATCTCAGTGTGTTGTCTCTGGTGTGTGTAGGTGATGCTGGATAGTGGTGTAGTATTGTAATCTCAGTGTGTTGTCTGGTGTTGTATAGAGTGATGCTGGATAGCGGTTGTATTGTGTAATCTCAGAGTTGTCTCAGAGTGTGTAGGTGATGCTGGATAGAGTTGTATCAGAGTGTGTTGTCTGAGTGTGTAGGTGATGCTGAATAGCGGTGTGTATTGTGTATTCTCAGTGTGTTGTCTCTGGTGTGTGTAGGTGATGCTGGATAGCGGTGTGTGTATTGTGTAATCTCAGTGTGTTGTCTGGTGTGTGTAGGTGATGCTGGATAGCGGTGTGTGTATTGTGTAATCTCAGTGTGTTGTCTCTGGTGTGTGTAGGTGATGCTGGATAGCGGTGTGTGTATTGTGTAATCTCAGTGTGTGTTGTCTGGTGTGTGTAGGTGATGCTGGATAGCTGTGTGTATTGTGTAATCTCAGTGTGTTGTTTGGTGTGTGTAGGTGATGCTGGATAGCGGTGTGTGTATTGTGTAATCTCAGTGTGTTGTCTCTGGTGTGTGTAGGTGATGCTGGATAGCGGTGTGTGTATTGTGTAATCTCAGTGTGTGTTGTCTGGTGTGTGTAGGTGATGCTGGATAGCGGTGTGTGTATTGTGTAATCTCAGTGTGTGTTGTCTGGTGTGTGTAGGTGATGCTGGATAGCGGTGTGTGTATTGTGTAATCTCAGTGTGTGTTGTCTCTGGTGTGTGTAGGTGATGCTGCATAGCGGTGTGTGTATTGTGTAATCTCAGTGTGTTGTCTGGTGTGTGTAGGTGATGCTGGATAGCGGTGTGTGTATTGTGTAATCTCAGTGTGTTGTCTCTGGTGTGTGTAGGTGATGCTGGATAGCGGTGTGTGTATTGTGTAATCTCAGTGTGTTGTCTCTGGTGTGTGTAGGTGATGCTGGATAGCGGTGTGTGTATTGTGTAATCTCAGTGTGTTGTCTCTGGTGTGTGTAGGTGATGCTGGATAGCGGTGTGTGTATTGTGTAATCTCAGTGTGTGTTGTCTGGTGTGTGTGGTGATGCTGGATAGCGGTGTGTGTATTGTGTAATCTCAGTGTGTTGTCTGGTGTGTGTAGGTGATGCTGGATAGCGGTGTGTGTATTGTGTAATCTCAGTGTGTTGTCTCTGGTGTGTGTAGGTGATGCTGGATAGCGGTGTGTGTATTGTGTAATCTCAGTGTGTTGTCTGGTGTGTGTAGGTGATGCTGGATAGCGGTGTGTGTATTGTGTAATCTCAGTGTGTTGTCTGGTGTGTGTAGGTGATGCTGGATAGCGGTGTGTGTATTGTGTAATCTCAGTGTGTTGTCTGGTGTGTGTAGGTGATGCTGGATAGCGGTGTGTGTATTGTGTAATCTCAGTGTGTTGTCTGGTGTGTGTAGGTGATGCTGGATAGCGGTGTGTGTATTGTGTAATCTCAGTGTGTTGTCTGGTGTGTGTAGGTGATGCTGGATAGCGGTGTGTGTATTGTGTAATCTCAGTGTGTTGTCTCTGGTGTGTGTAGGTGATGCTGGATAGCGGTGTGTGTATTGTGTAATCTCAGTGTGTTGTCTGGTGTGTGTAGGTGATGCTGGATAGCGGTGTGTGTATTGTGTAATCTCAGTGTGTTGTCTGGTGTGTGTAGGTGATGCTGGATAGCGGTGTGTGTATTGTGTAATCTCAGTGTGTTGTCTGGTGTGTGTAGGTGATGCTGGATAGCGGTGTGTGTATTGTGTAATCTCAGTGTGTTGTCTCTGGTGTGTGTAGGTGATGCTGGATAGCGGTGTGTGTATTGTGTAATCTCAGTGTGTTGTCTCTGGTGTGTGTAGGTGATGCTGGATAGCGGTGTGTGTATTGTGTAATCTCAGTGTGTTGTCTGGTGTGTGTAGGTGATGCTGGATAGCGGTGTGTGTATTGTGTAATCTCAGTGTGTTGTCTCTGGTGTGTGTAGGTGATGCTGGATAGCGGTGTGTGTATTGTGTAATCTCAGTGTGTTGTCTGGTGTGTGTAGGTGATGCTGGATAGCGGTGTGTGTATTGTGTAATCTCAGTGTGTTGTCTGGTGTGTGTAGGTGATGCTGGATAGCGGTGTGTGTATTGTGTAATCTCAGTGTGTTGTCTGGTGTGTGTGTAGGTGATGCTGGATAGCGGTGTGTGTATTGTGTAATCTCAGTGTGTTGTCTGGTGTGTGTAGGTGATGCTGGATAGCGGTGTGTGTATTGTGTAATCTCAGTGTGTTGTCTGGTGTGTGTAGGTGATGCTGGATAGCGGTGTGTGTATTGTGTAATCTCAGTGTGTTGTCTCTGGTGTGTGTAGGTGATGCTGGATAGCGGTGTGTGTATTGTGTAATCTCAGTGTGTTGTCTGGTGTGTGTAGGTGATGCTGGATAGCGGTGTGTGTATTGTGTAATCTCAGTGTGTTGTCTCTGGTGTGTGTAGGTGATGCTGGATAGCGGTGTGTGTATTGTGTAATCTCAGTGTGTTGTCTGGTGTGTGTAGGTGATGCTGGATAGCGGTGTGTGTATTGTGTAATCTCAGTGTGTTGTCTGGTGTGTGTAGGTGATGCTGGATAGCGGTGTGTGTATTGTGTAATCTCAGTGTGTTGTCTGGTGTGTGTAGGTGATGCTGGATAGCGGTGTGTGTATTGTGTAATCTCAGTGTGTTGTCTGGTGTGTGTAGGTGATGCTGGAACAGATGCAGGGTCTGATGCACCTGGAGTTGGCCGGTTGTAATGACTTCACTGAGGCCGGTCTGTGGTCCAGCCTGAACGCACGGCTCACCTCGCTCAGCGTCAGCGACTGTATCAACGTAGCAGACGACGCCATCGCTGCCATCTCACAGCTACTGCCCAACCTGTCAGAGCTCAGCCTGCAGGCCTACCACGTAACCGACACAGCCATGGCTTACTTCACAGCCAAACAGGTAGGTTACAATCCTACACACTTATAGAGAGCACACAGCTACTGGTACACACACACACACGTCTTCCCTTCCCCTCTCCCCCGTCCTCTCTGTAGGCCCGCAGATCAGTTCCCCTACCGGCCGGAGGGGCCGCCATTGATCATACATGTCACGTACATTTTTTTGTAGAATTGCATGAAGTTATTATAAAATCGGAAAGTCTTCTCTCCGCTGCCGTGGAAAAATGTGTAGAACTGCAGGAAATGGACCTGTTTTTCCTTCAAGAGAGGGGTCACTGAAAGGCTCATGATGAGTTCAGATTACTGTGGTCCTCTCATGATGAGTTCAGATTACTGTGGTCCTCTCATGATGAGTTACTGTCCTCTCATGATGAGTTACCTGTCCTCTCATGATGAGTTACTGTGGTCCTCTCAGATGAGTTACTGTGGTCCTCTCATGATGAGTTACTGTGGTCCTCTCATGATGAGTTACTGTGGTCCTCTCATGATGAGTTACTGTGGTCCTCTCATGATGAGTTACTGTGGTCCTCTCATGATGAGTTCAGATTACTGTGGTCCTCTCATGATGAGTTACTGTGGTCCTCTCATGATGAGTTACTGTGGTCCTCTCATGATGAGTTACTGTGGTCCTCTCATGATGAGTTACTGTGGTCCTCTCATGATGAGTTACTGTGGTCCTCTCATGATGAGTTCAGATTACTGTGGTCCTCTCATGATGAGTTACTGTGGTCCTCTCATGATGAGTTCCTCTCATGATGAGTTCCTGTGGTCCTCTCATGATGGTCCTCTCATGATGAGTTACTGTGGTCCTCTCATGATGAGTTACTGTGGTCCTCTCATGATGAGTTCCTGTGGTCCTCTCATGATGAGTTACTGTGGTCCTCTCATGATGAGTTCAGATTACTGTGGTCCTCTCATGATGAGTTCCTGTGGTCCTCTCATGATGAGTTCAGATTACTGTGGTCCTCTCATGATGAGTTACTGTGGTCCTCTCACGATGAGTTGCTGTGGTCCTCTCATGATGAGTTCAGATTACTGTGGTCCTCTCACGATGAGTTACTGTGGTCCTCTCATGATGAGTTACTGTGGTCCTCTCACGATGAGTTACTGTGGTCCTCTCACGATGAGTTACTGTGGTCCTCTCATGATGAGTTACTGTGGTCCTCTCACGATGAGTTACTGTGGTCCTCTCACGATTACTGTGGTCCTCTCATGATGAGTTACTGTGGTCCTCTCATGATGAGTTACTGTGGTCCTCTCATGATGAGTTACTGTGGTCCTCTCATGATGAGTTCCTCTCATGATGAGTTACTGTGGTCCTCTCATGATGAGTTCAGATTACTGTGGTCCTCTCATGATGAGTTACTGTGGTCCTCTCATGATGATTACTTACTGTGGTCCTCTCATGATGAGTTCTGTGGTCCTCTCAGATTACTGTGGTCCTCTCATGATGAGTTACTGTGGTCCTCTCATGATGAGTTACTGTGGTCCTCTCATGATGAGTTACTGTGGTCCTCATGATGAGTTCTCATGATGAGTTACTGTGGTCCTCTCATGATGAGTTACTGTGGTCCTCTCATGATGAGTTACTGTGGTCCTCTCATGATGAGTTCAGATTACTGTGGTCCTCTCATGATGAGTTACTGTGGTCCTCTCATGATGAGTTCAGATTACTGTGGTCCTCTCATGATGAGTTACTGTGGTCCTCTCATGATGAGTTACTGTGGTCCTCTCATGATGAGTTCAGATTACTGTGGTCCTCTCATGATGAGTTACTGTGGTCCTCTCATGATGAGTTACTGTGGTCCTCTCACGATGAGTTACTGTGGTCCTCTCACGATGAGTTACTGTGGTCCTCTCATGATGAGTTACTGATGGTCCTCTCTCATGATGAGTTACTGTGGTCCTCTCATGATGAGTTCACTGTGGTCCTCTCATGATGAGTTACTGTGGTCCTCTCATGATGAGTTACTGTGGTCCTCTCATGATGAGTTCAGATTACTGTGGTCCTCTCATGATGAGTTACTGTGGTCCTCTCATGATGAGTTCCTGTGGTCCTCTCATGATGAGTTACTGTGGTCCTCTCATGATGAGTTACTGTGGTCCTCTCATGATGAGTTCAGATTACTGTGGTCCTCTCATGATGAGTTACTGTGGTCCTCTCATGATGAGTTACTGTGGTCCTCTCATGATGAGTTACTGTGGTCCTCTCATGATGAGTTACTGTGGTCCTCTCATGATGAGTTCAGATTACTATGGTCCTCTCACGATGAGTTACTGTGGTCCTCTCATGATGAGTTCAGATTACTATGGTCCTCTCATGATGAGTTACTGTGGTCCTCTCATGATGAGTTCAGATTACTATGGTCCTCTCATGATGAGTTACTGTGGTCCTCTCATGATGAGTTACTGTGGTCCTCTCATGATGAGTTACTGTGGTCCTCTCATGATGAGTTCAGATTACTGTGGTCCTCTCATGATGAGTTACTGTGGTCCTCTCATGATGAGTTACTGTGGTCCTCTCATGATGAGTTACTGTGGTCCTCTCATGATGAGTTACTGTGGTCCTCTCATGATGAGTTACTGTGGTCCTCTCATGATGAGTTACTGTGGTCCTCTCATGATGAGTTACTGTGGTCCTCTCATGATGAGTTACTGTGGTCCTCTCATGATGATGAGTTCACTGTGGTCCTCTCATGATGAGTTCCTGTGGTCCTCTCATGATGAGTTACTGTGGTCCTCTCATGATGAGTTAGATTACTGTGGTCCTCTCATGATGAGTTACTGTGGTCCTCTCATGATGAGTTACTGTGGTCCTCATCATGAGTTAGTGGTCCTCTCACGAGAGTTACTGTGGTCCTCTCATGATGAGTTACTGTGGTCCTCTCATGATGAGTTCCTGTGGTCCTCTCATGATGAGTTACTGTGGTCCTCTCATGATGAGTTCAGATTACTGTGGTCCTCTCTGATGATGATCCTCTCCTGAGTTACTGTGGTCCTCTCATGATGAGATTACTGTGGTCCTCTCATGATGAGTTCAGATTACTGTGGTCCTCTCATGATGAGTTACTGTGGTCCTCTCATGATGAGTTACTGTGGTCCTCTCATGATGAGTTCAGATTACTGTCCTCTCAGATTTACTGTGGTCCTCTCATGATGAGTTACTGTGGTCCTCTCATGATGAGTTACTGTGGTCCTCTCATGATGAGTTGTCCTGTGAGTCCTCTCATGATGAGTTACTGATGAGTTACTGTGGTCCTCTCACGATGAGTTACTGTGGTCCTCTCATGATGAGTTACTGTGGTCCTCTCATGATGAGTTACTGTGGTCCTCTCAGATTACTGTGGTCCTCTCATGATGAGTTACTGTGGTCCTCTCATGATGAGTTACTGTGGTCCTCTCATGATGAGTTCAGATTACTGTGGTCCTCTCATGATGAGTTACTGTGGTCCTCTCATGATGAGTTACTGTGGTCCTCTCATGATGAGTTACTGTGGTCCTCTCATGATGAGTTACTGTGGTCCTCTCATGATGAGTTACTGTGGTCCTCTCACGATGAGTTACTGTGGTCCTCTCATGATGAGTTACTGTGGTCCTCTCATGATGAGTTACTGTGGTCCTCTCATGATGAGTTACTGTGGTCCTCTCATGATGAGTTCAGATTACTGTGGTCCTCTCATGATGAGTTACTGTGGTCCTCTCATGATGAGTTACTGTGGTCCTCTCATGATGAGTTACTGTGGTCCTCTCATGATGAGTTACTGTGGTCCTCTCATGATGAGTTCAGATTACTGTGGTCCTCTCATGATGAGTTACTGTGGTCCTCTCATGATGAGTTCAGATTACTGTGGTCCTCTCATGATGAGTTCAGATTACTGTGGTCCTCTCATGATGAGTTCAGATTACTGTGGTCCTCTCATGATGAGTTACTGTGGTCCTCTCTCACTGTGAGAGTTACTGTGGTCCTCTCATGATGAGTTACTGTGGTCCTCTCATGATGAGTTCTGTGGTCCTCTCATGATGAGTTACTGTGGTCCTCTCATGATGAGTTCAGATTACTGTGGTCCTATCATGATGAGTTACTGTGGTCCTCTCATGATGAGTTACTGTGGTCCTCTCATGATGAGTTCAGATTACTGTGGTCCTCTCAGATGAGTTACTGTGGTCCTCTCATGATGAGTTCAGATTACTGAGTTACTGTCCTCTCGATGAGTTACTGAGTCCTCTCTGATGAGTTCAGATTAATATGGTCCTCTCATGATGAGTTACTGTGGTCCTCTCATGATGAGTTACTGTGGTCCTCTCATGATGAGTTACTGTGGTCCTCTCATGATGAGTTCAGATTACTGTGGTCCTCTCATGATGAGATCAGATTACTGTGGTCCTCTCATGATGAGTTACTGTGGTCCTCTCATGATGAGTTACTGTGGTCCTCTCATGATGAGTTACTGTGGTCCTCTCATGATGAGTTACTGTGGTCCTCTCATGATGAGTTACTGTGGTCCTCTCATGATGAGTTACTGTGGTCCTCTCAGAGTTCTTACTGTGGTCCTCTCATGATGAGTTACTGTGGTCCTCTCATGATGAGTTACTGTGGTCCTCTCATGATGAGTTACTGTGGTCCTCTCATGATGAGTTACTGTGGTCCTCTCATGATGAGTTAGATTACTGATGGTCCTCTCATGATGAGTTAGATTACTGATGAGTTACTGTGTCCTCTCATGATGAGTTCAGATTACTGTGGTCCTCTCATGATGAGTTACTGTGGTCCTCTCATGATGAGTTCAGATTACTGTGGTCCTCTCATGATGAGTTCACCTGTGGTCCTCTCATGATGAGTTACTGTGGTCCTCTCATGATGAGTTACTGTGGTCCTCTCATGATGAGTTACTGTGGTCCTCTCATGATGAGTTACTGTGGTCCTCTCATGATGAGTTACTGTGGTCCTCTCATGATGAGTTATTACTGTGGTCCTCTCATGATGAGTTACTGTGGTCCTCTCTGATGAGTTTACTATGTTTTGTGGTCCTCTCATGATGAGTTACTGTGGTCCTCTCATGATGAGTTCAGATTACTGTGGTCCTCTCATGATGAGTTCAGATTACTGTGGTCCTCTCATGATGAGTTACTGTGGTCCTCTCATGATGAGTTACTGTGGTCCTCTCATGATGAGTTCAGATTACTGTGGTCCTCTCATGATGAGTTACTGTGGTCCTCTCAGATGAGTTCAGATTACTGTGGTCCTCTCACATGAGTTACTGTGGTCCTCTCATGATGAGTTTGATTCACTGTGGTCCTCTCATGATGAGTTACTGTGGTCCTCTCATGATGAGTTACTACCTCTCATGATGAGTTACTGTGGTCCTCTCATGATGAGTTACTGTGGTCCTCTCATGATGAGTTACTGTGGTCCTCTCATGATGAGTTACTGTGGTCCTCTCATGATGAGTTACTGTGGTCCTCTCATGATGAGTTACTGTGGTCCTCTCATGATGAGTTCAGATTACTGTGGTCCTCTCATGATGAGTTCAGATTACTGTGGTCCTCTCATGATGAGTTACTGTGGTCCTCTCATGATGAGTTACTGTGGTCCTCTCATGATGAGTTCAGATTACTGTGGTCCTCTCATGATGAGTTACTGTGGTCCTCTCATGATGAGTTCAGATTACTGTGGTCCTCTCATGATGAGTCAGATTACTGTGGTCCTCTCATGATGAGTTACTGTGGTCCTCTCATGATGAGTTACTGTGGTCCTCTAATGATGAGTTACTGTGGTCCTCTCATGATGAGTTACTGTGGTCCTCTAATGATGAGTTCAGATTACTGTGGTCCTCTCATGATGAGTTACTGTGGTCCTCTCATGATGAGTTCAGATTACTGTGGTCCTCTCATGATGAGATCAGATTACTTTGGTCCTCTCACGATGAGTTCAGATTATTGTGGTCCTCTCATGATGAGATCAGATTACTGTGGTTCTCTCACGATGAGTTCAGATTACTGTGGTCTTCTCATGATGAGTTCAGATTACTGTGGTCTTCTCATGATGAGTTCAGATTACTGTGGTCCTCTCACGATGAGTTCAGATTACTGTGGTCCTGTCATGATGAGTTCAGATTACTGTGGTCCTCTCATGATGAGTTCAGATTACTGTGGTCCTCTCATGATGAGTTCAGATTACTGTGGTCCTCTCATGATGAGTTCAGATTACTGTGGTCCTCTCATGATGAGTTCAGATTACTGTGGTCCTCTCACGATGAGTTCAGATTACTGTGGTCCTGTCATGATGAGTTCAGATTACTGTGGTCCTCTCATGATGAGTTCAGATTACTGTGGTCCTCTCATGATGAGTTCAGATTACTGTGGTCCTCTCATGATGAGTTACTGTGGTCCTCTCATGATGAGTTACTGTGGTCCTCTCATGATGAGTTACTGTGGTCCTCTCATGATGAGTTCAGATTACTGTGGTCATCATTGGTCCTCTCATGATGAGTTCAGATTACTGTGGTCATCATTGGTCCTCTCATGATGAGTTCAGATTACTGTGGTCATCATTGGTCCTCTCATGATGAGTTACTGTGGTCCTCTCATGATGAGTTCAGATTACTGTGGTCCTCTCATGATGAGTTACTGTGGTCCTCTCATGATGAGTTACTGTGGTCCTCTCATGATGAGTTCAGATTACTGTGGTCCTCTCATGATGAGTTCAGATTACTGTGGTCCTCTCATGATGAGTTACTGTGGTCCTCTCATGATGAGTTACTGTGGTCCTCTCATGATGAGTTCAGATTACTGTGGTCCTCTCATGATGAGTTCAGATTACTGTGGTCCTCTCAAGATGAGTTCAGATTACTGTGGTCCTCTCATGATGAGTTACTGTGGTCCTCTCATGATGAGTTACTGTGGTCCTCTCATGATGAGTTCAGATTACTGTGGTCCTCTCATGATGAGTTACTGTGGTCCTCTCATGATGAGTTACTGTGGTCCTCTCATGATGAGTTACTGTGGTCCTCTCATGATGAGTTCAGATTACTGTGGTCCTCTCATGATGAGTTCAGATTACTGTGGTCCTCTCATGATGAGTTACTGTGGTCCTCTCATGATGAGTTACTGTGGTCCTCTCATGATGAGTTACTGTGGTCCTCTCATGATGAGATCAGATTACTGTGGTTCTCTCACGATGAGTTCAGATTACTGTGGTCTTCTCATGATGAGTTCAGATTACTGTGGTCTTCTCAAGATGAGTTCAGATTACTGTGGTCCTCTAATGATGAGTTCAGATTACTGTGGTCCTCTCATGATGAGTTCAGATTACTGTGGTCCTCTCATGATGAGATCAGATTACTGTGGTTCTCTCACGATGAGTTCAGATTACTGTGGTCCTCTCATGATGAGTTCAGATTACTGTGGTCCTCTCAAGATGAGTTCAGATTACTGTGGTCCTCTAATGATGAGTTCAGATTACTGTGGTCCTCTCATGATGAGTTCAGATTACTGTGGTCCTCTCATGATGAGATCAGATTACTGTGGTCCTCTAATGATGAGTTCAGATTACTGTGGTCCTCTCATGATGAGTATAATCCTAAACCTCATTATCTCTCTCTCTCTCTTTCTCTCCCTGTCTCTTGCTCTTGCTCTTTCTCTCTCTCTCTCCCTGTCTCTTGCTCTTTCTCTCTCTCTCTCTCTCCCTGTCTCTTGCTCTTGCTCTTTCTCTCTCTCTCTCCCTGTCTCTTGCTCTTTCACTCTCTCTCTCCCTCCCTCCCTCCCTCCCTCCCCCCGTCCCTCCCTCCCTCCCCCTCCATCCCTCCCCCTCCCCCCCACCCCCTCCCTCCCTCCCCCACTCCCCCTCCCTCCCCCCACCCCCTCCCTCCCTCCCCACACTCCCCCTCCCTCCCTCCCCCCCCGACCCCCTCCCTCCCGCCCCCACTCCGTCCCTCCCTCCCCTCAGGGCTACACCACTCACACGCTGCGTCTCCACTCGTGTTGGGAGATCACCAACCATGGTGTG
>NC_068425.1:35660417-35690417 GCF_023373465.1 Oncorhynchus keta | reverse complement strand
AGACATGGTCATTCTTTTGTGGCACCGTTCTCGGTAAACCCTAGACACTGTCCTGCGTGAAAAAAGCCCAGGAAGCCGGATGTTTCTGAGATACAGGAATCGACGATCATACCACGTTCAAAAATCGCTTAAATCACATGTTTTAAGGCCATTATAATTTTCAGTCAAACAGTAACTGAATGCCTTGATGCCTGTCTGCCTGCTTTATACAACAAGCCACGACCACGTGACTCACTGTCTGTAGGAGCAAACCATTTTGGTGGGAGGTGTACCTAATAACCTGGACCTAATGCACTGGGAATAAGTAGATGTACTCAATTACAATCAATTGGAGCTGCTTTGTGTTTTTACAGTGTTTTATGCCCAACAATAAAAAATAAATTAAAAGGATTTTGTTAAGTTGGGGCCCTACACCCTACACCCTACACACTAAACCCTTTATACACTACACCCTAGACCCTACACACTAAACCCTTTATACTAATACACTACACCCTACACACTAAACCCTTTATACACTACACCCTAGACCCTACACACTAAACCCTTTATACACTACACCCGAGACACTAAACCCTTTATACACTACACCCTAGACCCTACACACTAAACCCTTTATACTAATACACTACACCCTACACACTAAACCCTTTATACTAATACACTACACCCTACACACTAAACCCTTTATACTAATACACTACACCCTAGACCCTAAACCCTTTTACACTAAACCCTTTATACACTACACCCTAGACCCTACACACTAAACCCTTTATACTAATACACTACACCCTAGACCCTACACACTAAACCCTTTATACTAATACACTACACCCTAGACCCTACACACTAAACCCTTTATACTAATACACTACACCCTAGACCCTACACACTAAACCCTTTATACTACTACACTAGACCCCTAAACCCTACACACTAAACCACTTTTATACACTACACCCTAGACCCTACACACTAAACCCTTTATACTAATACACTACACCCCCTACACACTAAACCCTTTATACTAATACACTACACCCTACACACTAAACCCTTTATACTAATACACTACACCCTAGACCCTACACACTAAACCCTTTATACACTACACCCTAGACCCTACACACTAAACCCTTTACTACACTACACCCTAGACCCTACACACTAAACCCTTTATACACTACACCCTAGACCCTACACACTAAACCCTTTATACTAATACACTACACCCTACACACTAAACCCTTTATACTAATACACTACACCCTAGACCCTACACACTAAACCCTTTATACTAATACACTACACCCTAGACCCTACACACTAAACCCTTTATACTAATACACTACACCCTAGACCCTACACACTAAACCCTTTATACTAATACACCTGCTGCTGTCTGTCTACACCCAGACCTAATAAGACCCTACACACTAAACCCTTTATACACTACACCCTAGACCCTACACACTAAACCCTTCTGTACTAATACACTACACCCTAAGACCCTACACACTAAACCCTTTATACTACTAGACCCTACACACTAAACCCTTTATACTAACCCTACACTACACCCTAGACCCTACACACTAAACCCTTTATACACTACACCCTAGACCCTACACACACCCTGTATACACCACCCTAGACCCTACACACTAAACCCTTTATACTACACTACACCCTAGACCCTACACACTAAACCCTTTATACACTACACCCTAGACCCTACACACTAAACCCTTTATACTAATACACTAAACCCTTTACCCTAGACCCTACACACTAAACCCTTTATACTAATACACTACCCTACCTAAACCCTTTATACTACCCACCCTACACACTAAACCCTTTATACTAATACACTACACCCTAGACCCTACACACTAAACCCTTTATACACTACACCTTAGACCCTACACACTAAACCCTTTATACTAATACACTACACCCTAGACCCTACACACTAAACCCTTTATACACTACACCCTAGACCCTACACACTAAAAACCCTTTATACTAATACACTACACCCTAGACCCCACACACACTAAACCCTTTATACTAATACACTACACCCTAGACCCTACACACTAAACCCTTTATACTAATACACTACACCCTAGACCCTACACACTAAACCATTTATACACTACACTACTGTGTCTCCCCCTTTATACCCTACACACTAAACCCTTTATACACTACACCCTAGACCCTACACACTAAACCCTTTATACTAATACACTACACCCTACACACTAAACCCTTTATACTAATAGACCCTACACACTAAACCCTTACCCTACACACTAAACCCTTTATACTAATACACTGCACCCTACACACTAAACCCTTTATACTAAAACACTACACCCTACACACTAAACCCTTTATACTAATACACTACACCCTAAACCCTGTTACACACTAAACCCCTTATACACTACACCCTACACACTAAACCCTTTATACTAATACACTGCACCCTAGACCCTACACACTAAACCCCTTATACACTACACCCTAGACCCTACACACTAAACCCTTTATACTAATACACTACACCCTACACACTAAACCCTTTATACTAACTAATACACTACACCCTAGACCCTACACACTAAACCCCTTATACACTACACCCTAGACCCTACACACTAAACCCTTTATACTAATACACTACACCCTAGACCCTACACACTCCTGTGGACAAGCATGTGTCTGATGAGTTAGACCTGCTCAGACTATCAGACCTGCTGCTGTCTGTCTAATAAGACCTGCTCAGACCATCAGACCTGCTGCTGTCTGTCTAATAAGACCTGCTCAGACCATCAGACCTGCTGCTGTCTGTCTAATAAGACCTGCTCAGACCATCAGACCTGCTGCTGTCTGTCTAATAAGACCTGCTCAGACCATCAGACCTGCTGCTGTCTGTCTAATAAGACCTGCTCAGACTATCAGACCTGCTGCTGTCTGTCTAATAAGACCTGCTCAGACTATCAGACCTGCTGCTGTCTGTCTAATAAGACCTGCTCAGACTATCAGACCTGCTGCTGTCTGTCTAATAAGACCTGCTCAGATCATCAGACCTTGCTATCTGTCTACATAAGACCTGCTAGACCATCAGACCTGCTGCTGTCTGTCTTGTTCTTCCTGCTCAGACCATCAGACCTGCTGCTGTCTGTCTAATAAGACTTGCTGCAGACCATCAGACCTGCTGCTGTCTGTCTAATAGATATGCTTAGTTTTCTTATTATTTAATGATAATGGAATTCTTGTGTGTGTGTGTGTGTGCGTGTGTGTGCGTGTGTGTGTGTGTGTGTGTGTGTGTGTGTGTGTGTGTGTGTGTGTGTGTGTGTGAGTGTGTGTGTGTGTGTGTGTGTGTGAAGTGTGTGTGTGTGTGTGTGTGTGTGGTATGGTAACCCAGGACCCTGGGCACTAATACACCTGTTTGGCATATCTCACCATTTCACTCTGTGTCTTCTGTCTCCTGTCTATGTCTAGCCCTGTATTTACCTCTCTACTCTCACTCTCTCTCTCTGTACCTGGTCTACATGTCTTGTCTGGTCTGCATGTGTCTGTCTGTCTGGTCTCTCTGTTTCCTGTCTGCTGTTTACCTGTCTCTGTCTCTGTCTACATGTTTCATTGTCTCAATGTCAATCCAAGTACATATGGTCTACATTGCCAAAGCTTACCTGGTCTAAAATGTTTACCTGGTCTAATGTTTTAAATGAACCTGGTTCCAAATTAATACAGGTTTTGGTCTATCAGGTTTACCTGGTCTGCATGTTTACCTGGTCACAAGGTTTAAATAAATATGGGTTGTATTTACAATGGTGTTTGTCTACATGTTTACACTGGTCTTTTCATGTGGCCCAGGTCTGGGTTTACCTGCTGTGATGCACATGTTTATTTCACCTGGTAGATATGGGAGTTTATCCTGGTCTGGATCTGTGTAATCTGACCTGAGTAGTTTACATTCAACACAAATTCAACATGGTGATCTTATGTCATTTGACCTGGCCCCTGGAAGTGGGCCCCTGGTCTAATGTGCCCCTGGTCTGGTAACCCATGTGTACCTATCTCACAGGTTTACTATAATCTGTTATAGTAGCATGTTTACCTGGTCTGGGTGTTTACCTGGTCTACAGGTTTACCTGGTCTGCATGTTTATCTGGTCTACATGTTTACCTGGTCTACATGTTTACCTGGTCTGCATGTTTACCTGGTCTACAGGTTTACCTGGTCTACAGGTTTACCTGGTCTGCATGTTTACCTGGTCTACAGGTTTACCTGGTCTACATGTTTACCTGGTCTACAGGTTTTACCTGGTCTACATGTTTACCTGGTCTGCATGTTTACCTGGTCTACATGTTTACCTGGTCTACATGTTTACCTGGTCTAAAATTTACCTGGTTGACTATTTTACCTGGTCTGCGTTACACCTGGTATGTTTACCTGGTCTACAACAGTTTACCTGGTCTACATGTTTACCTGGTCTACATGTGACCTGGTCTATAGGTTTACCTGGTCTACATGTTTACCTGGTCTACATGTTTACCTCACTAATGTTTACCTGGTCTACAATTACCTGGTCTAATGTTTACATCTGCATGTTTACCTGGTCTACATGTGTACCTGGTCTGCATGTTTACTTGGTCTACAGGTTTTACCTGGTCTACAGGTTTACCTGGTCTACATGTTTACCTGGTCTATCAGGTTTGTCGTCTGCATGTTTACCTGGTCTACAGGTTTTTCCTCATAATGCATGTTTAATGATGGTCTACAATACCTGGACATCACATGTTTACCTGGTCTGACATCACAATTTACCCCATAATGACATCACTACATGTTTACCTGGTCTACATGTACCCCATTATACCTGGTCTGCATGAATACAATACCCCATAATGACATCACAATTTCCCCATAATGACATCAGCCTTATTCTAATAATGACATCAAATACCCCATTGACATCACACCCCATAATGACATCACAAAACCCCATAATGACATCACAATACTCCATAATGACATCACAATACCCCATAATGACATCACAATACCCCCATAATGACATCACAATACCCCATAAGGACAAACAAAAAACAGGTTTTAGAATATTTTGCAAATATCACATTTACATAAGTATTCAGACCCTTTAATCAGTACTTTGTTGAAGCACCTTTGGCAGCGACTACAGCCTCGAGTCTTCTTGGGTATGACGCTACAAGCTTGGCACAGCTGTATTTGGGGAGTTTCTCCCATTCTTCTCTGCAGATCCTCTGAAGCTCTGTCAGGTTGGATGGGAGCGTCGCTGCACAGCTATTTTCAGGTCTCTCCAGAGATGTTCGATCGGGTTCAAGTCCGGACTCTGGCTGGGCCACTCAAGGACATTGAGAGACTTGTCCCAAAGCCACTCCCGAGTTGTCTTTGCTGTGTGCTTAGGGTCATTGTCCTGTTGGAAGCTATAGAGCAGGTTTTCTTCAAGGATCTCTCTACTTTGCTCTGTTCATCTTTCCCTCAATCCTGACTAGTCTCCCAGTCCCTGCTGCTAAAAAACATCCCCACAGCATGATGCTGCCACCACCATGCTTCACTGTAGGGATGGTGCCAGGTCTCCTCCAGATGTGACACTTGGCATTCAGGCCAAAGAGTTCAATCTTGGTTTCATCAGACGAGAGAATCTTGTTTCTCATGGTCTGAAAGTCCTTTAGATGCCTTTTGGCAAACTACAAACTGGCTGTCATGTGCCTTTTCCTGAGGAGTGGCTTCTGTCTGACCATAAAGGCCTGGAGTGGTGCAGAGATGGTTGTCCTTCTGGAAGGTTCTCCCATCTCCACAGAGGAACTATGGAGCTCTGTCAGAGTGATCATTGGGTTCTTGGTCACATCCCTGACCAAAGCCCTTCTCCCCAATGGCTCAGTTTGGCCGGGCGGCCAGCCCTAGGAAGAGTCTTGGTGGTTCCAAACTTCTTCCATTTAAGAATGATGGAAGGCCACTATGTTCTTGGGGACCTTTAATGCTGCAGAATTTATTATTTTACTCTTCCCCAGATCTGTGCCTCGACACAATCCTGTCTTCAAGTTCTACGGACAATTCCTTCGACCTCATGGCTTGGTCTTTGCTCTGACATGCCATGTTAACTGTGGGACCTTATATAGACAGGTGTGTGCCTTTCCAAATCATGTCCAATCAATTGCATTTACCACAGCTGGACTCCAATCAAGTTGTAGAAACATCTCAAGGATGATCAATGGAAACAGGATGCACTTGAGTTCAATTTCAAGTGTCATAGCAAAGGGTCTGAATACTTATGTAAAGAAGGTATTTCTGTATTTTTGTGTGTTTTTTTTCCCAAATCCATTTTAGAATAAGACTGTAACATAACAAAATGTGAAAATGTCTGAATCAAGGAGTCCCTTTTGAACTACTGGCCTTCTTCTTCTGAAGTCCAAACCCTCATAGGAACTACTGGCCTTTGGTTTGACCCTCCAGTCCAAAGTCCCTCTCTACTTTCCTCTCTGCTATGACCCCTCCAGTCCAAACCCTCATAGGAACTACTGGCCTTTGGTTTGACCCTCCAGTCCAAACCCTCTTAGAACAGGCCTTCCTCTTTCCTCTCTGTTATGACCCTCCAGTCCAAACCCTCATAGGAACTCTGGCCTTCCACCCTCTCTTCCTCTCTGCTATGACCCCTCCAGTCCAAACCCTCATAGGAACTACTGGCCTTTGGTTTGACCGCCTCCAGTCCAAACCTCATAGGAACTCTGGCCTTCCCTCTCTCTTCCTCTCATGTACTATGACCCCTCCAGTCCAAACCCTCATAGGAACTACTGGCCTTTGGTTTGACCCCCACCAAACCCTCATAGGAACTCTGGCCTTCCTCTCTCTCTTCCTCTCTGCCTATGACCCCTCCAGTCCAAACCCTCATAGGAACTACTGGCCTTCCTCTCTGTTATGACCCCTCCAGTCAAACCCTCATAGGAACCACTGGCCTTTTTTGACCGCCACCAGTCGTTCCCTCTCTCTTCCTCTCTGTTATGACCCCTCCAGTCCAAACCCTCATAGGAACTACTGGCCTTTGGTTTGACCGCCACCACACAGTCATTCCCTCTCTCTTTCCTCTCTGTTATGACCCCTCCAGTCCAAACCCTCATAGGAACTACTGGCCTTTGGTTTGATCCAGTCCACCTCATAGGAACTACTGGCCTCTCTCTTCCTGCTATGACCCCTCCAGTCTCATTCCCTCTCTGTTATGACCCCTCCAGTCCAAACCCTCATAGGAACTACTGGCCTTTGGTTTGACCCTCCACCAAACCCTCATTCCCTCCTCTCTGTTATGACCCCCAGTCTCATAGGAACTACTGGCCTTTGGTTTGACCCTCCAGTCCAAACCCTCGTTCCCTACTGGCCTTTCTCTGCTTGACCCCCAGTCCAAACCCTCACTACTGGCAGTCGTTCCCCTCATCTCTGGCCTTCCTCTCTGCTATGACCCCTCCAGTCCAAACCCTCATAGGGAACTACTGGCCTTTGGTTTGATGACCCTCAGTCCAAACCCTCAGGAGTCCTTCCTCTCTTCCTCTCTGCATGACCCCTCCAGTCCAAACCCTCATAGGAACTACTGGCCTTTGTTTGACCTCCAGGAAACCCTCATACAATCCTCTCTCTTCCTCTCTGCTATGACCTCCAGTCCAAACCCTCATAGAACTACTGGCCTTCCTCCACTTTGGTTTGACACACACACACCAAACCTCACAGGACACCTTCCTCTCTCTCTCTTCCTCTAGGAACTGGCTGGGTTATGACCCCTCTATAGTCAAACCCTCATAGGAACTACTGGCCTTTCCTCCTGTTTGACCCTCCAGTCCAAACCTCATGAACTACACCATTAATCCAGTCGTTCCTACAGCACCTCTCTTCCTCTCTGATGACCCCTCCAGTCCAAACCCTCATAGGAACTACATGGCCTTTGTTTTCCAGTCCAAAACCCTCATAGGAACTCATCCCTCTGTTACTACAGTACAAACCTTAATCATCTTCCTCTCTGCTATGACCCCTCCAGTCCAAACCCCCTGGAACTAATCCTTTGGTTTGACCACACCAAACACAGTGGAATAATCTCCTCCCTCAGTCCAAACCCTAATCATCTCTGATGACCCCTCCAGTCCAAACCCTCATAGGAACTAATGGCCTTTACAGGTTTGAACTACTCGCCACCACTCCAGTCGTTCATCCTCTCTCTTCCTCTCTGTTATGACCCCCAGTCCAACCCTCATAGGAACTACTGGCCTTTGGTCTCTGACTCCAGTACATAGGAACTAATCCTCCCTGACTCCAGTCTTCATCTCTGCTATGACCCCTCCAGTCCAAACCCTCATGGAACTACTGGCCTTTGGTTTGACCGCCTCCAGTCACATAGGAACTACTCTCTTCCTCCAAAACCCCTGCTACTGGCCTGACCCTCTCTGACTACAGTCCAAACCCTCATAGGAACTACTGGCCTTCTGACTACAGTCCACAGTACTATGGTCTTCCTCTCTGACTACAGTCCAACCCTCATGGAACTAATCTCTGACTACTGGCCTTTGGCCTTCTGACCGCCACCATCTCTGACCTTCCTCTCTCTTCCTCTCTGTTATGACCCTCCAGTCCAAACCCTCATAGGAACTACTGGCCTTTGGTTTGACTCAGTACATTTAGTCACTCACACAGTCCACTCCTCTTCACTCTCTGTTATGACCCCTCCAGTCCAAACCCTCATAGGAACTACTGGCCTTCTGGTTAAACCCTCATGAACCAACCACCACACAGTCCAAACATAGGAATCCCTCTCTCTCTTCCTCTCTCTGTTATGACCCCTCCAGTCCAAACCTGGAACTACTGGCCTCCCTTTGGTCTCTGTTATCACCCCTCCAGTCATTAAACTAATGGCCTCTCTCTTCCTCTCTGTTATGACCCCTTCAGTCCAAACCCTCATAGGAACTACTGGCCTCTGACTTTGTTATGACCATCTCTGACTCCCTACTCTGAATTCCTCTCTGTTATGACCCTACAGTCCAAACCCTCATAGGAACTACTGGCCTCTCTGGTCTTACATGAATCATCCTTCCTACACACCCCTCCAGTCATTCCTACTCCTCTCTCTTCCTCTCTGTTATGACCCCTCCAGTCAAGCCCTCCAAACCCTCTTCCTCTCTGTTATGACCCCTCCTACTGGCCTTTGGCCTCTTGACTACCTCTCTGTACACCACATCTCTGTTCCCTCTTAATCTTCCTGACTCCAGTGCAAATAATCATCCCCTACCAGTAAACCCTCATAGGAACTACTGGCCTTTGACTACAGTACAAACCCTTAATAATCTCTGTTCCCTCTCTCTTCCTCTCTGTTATGACCCCTCCAGTCCAAACCCTCATAGGAACTCACTGGCCTTTGACACCAGTACATTAAACATCTCTTCCTCTCTGCTATGGACCCCCTCCAGTCCAAACCCTCATAGGAACTACTGGCCTTTGGTTTGACCGCCATTAAACATCTCCTGACTACAGGCCTACAGTCCAAACCTCTAATCCTCTCTGCTATGACCCCTCCAGTCCAAACCCTCATAGGAATAATCCTTCCCTGTTTGACCTCCAGTCCAAACCCTCATGAACTAATCTTCTCCCTCCAGTCCAAACCTAGGAACATCTCTCTGATGACCCTCCAGTCCAAGCCCTGAGGAACTACTGGCCTTTGTTATGACCCCTCCAGTAAACCCTCATAGGAACTACACCACACAGTCAAACTCTCTCTACTGGCTACATTAATCATCTCTGATGACCCCTCCAGTCCAAACCCTAATAGGAACTATCTCTGCCTTTGGTTTGAACTCACCACCTGCTCTGACAGTCCATTAATCATCCTTCTCTCTATGACCTTCTCCAGTCCAAGCCCTTAATCATCTCTGTTATGACCCTCCAGTTAAACCCTCATAGGAACTACTGGCCTTCCTCTTCATCTCTGACCAGGCCACCCCTCCAGTCCAAACTCTCATAGGAACTACTCCTCTCTGCTATGAGACCTCCAGTCCAAAACCCTCATAGGAACTACTGGCCTTTGTTTGACCACCACCAAGCCTTAGTCACTCCCTGTTATGACCTCCAGTCCAAAACCTTCCTCTCTGTTATGACCCCTCCAGTCCAAAACCTCATAAACTACTGGCCTTTTGGTTTTGACATCGCCACCAAACACAGGAACTCGTTCCCTCTCTCTTCTCTCTGTTATGACCCTCCAGTCCAAACCCTCATAGGAACTACTGGCCTCCCTTCTTTGACCAGTCCAAACACAGTCGTTCCCTCTCTCTTCCTCTCTGCTATGACCCCTCCAGTACATTTCCTCTGTTAATCCAGTCTCCCTAGGAACTACTGGCCTTCCTGGTCCAAACCCTCATGACTACAGGCCCACCTCTCTTTTCCTTCCTTCTGTTAGACAGTCCAAACCTTAGAACAGTCCTCTGACTCTCTTAACTCTCTCTGTTACAGACCCTCCAGTCCAAACCCTCATAGGAACTACTGGCCTTTGGTTTTACCTTAATCAGTCCTGGAACTACTTCCTCTCTGTTATGACCCTCCAGTCCAAACCCTCATAGGAACTACTGGCCTTTGGTCTTGACCTCCAGCCACACCTTAATCATCTTCCTGACTATGACCCCTCCAGTCCAAACCCTCATAGGAACTACTGGCCTTTCCCTTAATCCTCCTGTTACCACTCCAGTCCAAACCTTAATCTTCCTCTCTGTTAGCTATGACCCTCCAGTCAAACCCTCATAGGAACTACTGGCCTTTGACTACAGTCCAAACCCTCATGAACTAATCCTCCTGTTACCACAGTGCAAACCTGAACTGGCCTCCTCTGACTCCAGTCAAACTTAGTCATGACCCCTACAGTCCAAACCCTCATAGAACTACTGGCCTTTCCTGTTTTGATCACCAGTACATCATAATCCCTCTCTGACTCCTCCAGTCCAAACCCTGTTAACTGACTACAGAACCTGATTCCAAACCCTCATGGAACTACTGGCCCTCATCTGCTTTGACTACAGGCCACAGTAAATTAATCATTCCTCTCTGCCCTCCAAACCCTCATAGAACCACTCCTCTCTGTTAGGAACACCTCTGACTACAGTCCAAACCCTCATAGGAACTACTGGCCTTCCTGAGTTTGACCCTTCCAGTAAATTAAACATCCTCTGATGACCCCTCCAGTCAAACCCTCATAGGAACTACTGGCCTTTGGTCCAAACCCCTATGAATAATCTTCCTGACTACAGGCTCGTAAATTAATCATCTCTCTTCCTCTCTGCATGACCCCCAGTCCAAACCCTCATAGGAACTACTGGCCTTTGGTTTGACCGCCAGTCCAAACATAGGAACTCAGTCTTCCCTACTCTACTTCCTCTCTGTCTCTGACCCTCCAGTCCAAACCCTCACTGGAACTACTGGCCTCTCTGACTAGTTCAGTAGGAACATTGATCATCTCTGACCCCTCCAGTCCAACATGGAACTAACCTCTCTCTTCCTCTCTGATGACCTTCAGTCCAAACCCTCATAGGAACTCTGACCTAGAGGACTACTGTCCAAACCTTAGGAACTACTGGTTTGACCCTCCAGTCCAAACCCTCATAGGAACTACTCCTTCCTCTCTCTCCAAATCTATCTCTGCTATGACCCCTCCAGTCCAACCCTCATAGAACTACTGGCCTTCCTGGTTTGACCTCCAGTCCAAACATGTAATGGCCTTCCCTCTCTTCCATCTCTGCTATGACCCCTACAGTCCAAACCCTCAAACTACTGGCTCTTTGGTTTGACTACCAGTCCACATAGGAATCGTTCCCTGTCTACCCCTCCAGTACAAACCCTTAATCATCTCTGACTACAGTACAAACCCTCATAGAACTACTGGCCTTTGGTTTTAATCACCCACCTCTCTGACTACAGTCCAAACTCCTCATTCCCTCTCTCTTCCTCAGCTATGACCCCTCCAGTCAAACCCTCATAGGAACTACTGGCCTTTGGTTTGACCGCCATCATCTCTAGTCTACAGTTCCCTTAATTCATCTCTGCTATGACAAACCTCATAGGAAATCATCTCTGACTACAGTCCAAACCCTCATAGGAACTACTGGCCTTTGGTTTGAAAACCGCCACTCTGACTACAGTACATTCCCTCTGGAACTACTTCCTCTCTTAACCCTCCAGTCAAACCCTCATAGAACTACTGGCCTTTCATCTCATGAACTACTGCCAGTCTCACTACAGGCCTTCGTTCCCTCTACTGGCCTTCCTCACTGCTATGACCCCTCCAGTCCAAACCCTCATAGGAACTACTGGCCTTTTGTTTTGATCAGTCCAAACCCTCACCACACAGTCATTTCTTCCTCTCTCTTCAAAACCCTCATCTCTGCTATGACTAGTCCAAACCCTCATAGGAACTACTGGCCTTTGGTTTGATCATCCACTGCTATGACCTCCAGTCCAAACCCCTTAAACTACTCCTTCTTCTCTGTTAACCCCTCCAGTCCAAACCCTCATAGGAACTACTGGCCTTCCTCTGTTTTGATCAGTCCAAAACCCTCATACACAGTCCTCTCTCTTCCTCTCTGCTATGACCCCTCCAGTCCAAACCCTCATAGGAACTACTGGCCTTTGGTTTGAGCCCCTCCAGTCCAAACTCCCCTCTGGCCTTCCTAATCATCTTTGACCCCTCCAGTCCAAAACCCTCATAGGAACTCTGAACAGGGACTGTTATGACCCTCATCTCAGGAACTACAGTACATTCCTCATCTCTGACCCCTCCAGTACTAAAGCATAGGAACTACATCCTCTGCACTCCAGTAAACATGCACTAATCCTTCCTGACTTCCTCTCTGCATGACCCTGATCCAAACCCTCTCTGAACTACAGGCCTTCCTTAGTCATGTCTCTGTTACCCCTCCAGTCCAAACATAGGAACTACACCTCTGTTACCCCTCCAGTCCAAACCCTCATAGGAACACTGGCCTCTGACCCCTCCAGTCCAAACATGATTAACTCTGACCCCTACAGTCCAAACCCTCATGAACTAACTCACTCCAGTACAAACCTTAGGAACATCACTCCCTGACTACATGACTACAGTAAATGAATAATCTCCTGACTACAGTACATAGTCATCTCCTGACTACAGTAAATTAAAACATCTCCTGACTACAGTCTAAACAGTACAACTAATCATCCTGACTACCTCTCTGCTACAGTAAACTTAGGAACTATCTCTGACTCCAGTACATGAATCATTCCTCTGTCTGACAGTACATGAATAATCTCTGACTCTTCCTTCTCTGCTATGACAGTCCAAACCCTTAAACTACATCTCTGACCCTCCAGTCCACAGTAAATTAATCATCTCTGACCTCCAGTCCAAACCCTCATGAACTCATTCCTCTGTCTACAGTACATGAATCATTCCTCTTGACTCCAGTAAACTTGGAATACATCTGACTCCAGTACATTAATCATCCTCTGACTACAGAACATGATTAACTCTGACTACTACACAGTACATTAATCATCTCTGACTAGAGGCTACAGTAAATTAATCATCTCTGGTTTGACTACAGTACATGAACCATCTCTGTCTGTTGGTGACAGTAAAACCCTTAATCATCTCTGACTACAGTACATGAATAATCTCTGACTACAGTCCAAACCCTCATAGGAACTAATCTCTGACTACAGGCTACAGTAAATTAATCATCTCTGACTACAGGCTACAGTAAATTAATCATCCTCTGACTACAGTCCAAACCCTCATAGAATCATCTCTGTCTACAGCCACATTAATCATCTTCTGTCTACAGTACATTAAACACTGGCTCTGACTACAGTACATTAATCATCTCTGACTATAACCTACAGCCATGAATCATCTCTGGGTTTGACAGTCATTCTTGAAACCCCTCATCTCTGACTACAGTTGGTTGACATTAATCATCTCTGACTACAGAAACCTCATAGATTAACTCTTTGACTACAGTCATTCATTAATCATCTGACTACAGGTCTGGAATAGGAAATTAATCATCTCCTGACTACAGTAAACATCAAAGAACCATCTCTGCACGCACGCATGCAATTAATCATCTCTGACTACAGTACATGAATAATCTCTGACTACAGTACATGAATAATCTCTGACTACAGGCTACACACAAATTAATCACACTGACTACACATATCTGACTACAGTAAATTAATAATCTCTGACTACAGTACATGAGTCATCTCTGTCTACAGTACATTAATCATCTCTGACTACAGTACATTAATCATCTCTGACTACAGGCTACAGTAAATTAATCATTTCTGACTACAGTACATGAATAATATGTCTGTCTCCTGGAGTACACCTTTAATCATCTCTGTCTAGACAGTAGTTTACCATTAATCATCTCCTGTCAAATCAGTGAAGGGAAGTGAACAAGTCATCTTTTAAGGAAGGAGAGATAATTGGTTACACAATCCATATGGGAGAATCTAATGGCATTTCCGATTTCAAGGCCCTCCTTCCAGAATCCCATTCAATGAGAAGGTCTATCCTCTGTACTTCTCATCCAAAAGGTTTTGACAAGGAGAGGAGAGAGACATAATTAAGATGCATGGACTTCCTGTGTTTCTCCTTGTCCTGTCTGTCTCTGCAACACTTCTCCCCTGCTGACCAATCCTGGTATCTCAGGAAAACTCAATTCAGACTGTGTTTCTCCTCTGTCCTGTCTGTCTCTGCAACACTTCTCCCCTGCTGACCAATCCTGGTATCTCAGGAAAACCTTAATATTCAGACTGTTTCTCCTCTGTCCGTCTGTCTCTGCACCACTCCTCCCCTGCTGACCAACTCTGGTATCTCAGGAAAACTCATTATTCAGACTGTGTTTCTCCCCTCTGTCCTGTCTGTCTCTGCAACACTTCTCCCCTGCTGACCAACTCTGGCATTCCCAGGGAAAAACTCATTATTCAGACTGTGCTTCTCCTGTCCTGTCTGTCTCTACAGTACATTAATCATCTCTGACTACAGAACATGATTAACTCTGACTACAGTACATTAATCATCTCTGACTACAGGCTACAGTAAATTAATCATCTCTGACTACAG
Source organism: Oncorhynchus keta (assembly GCF_023373465.1). Taxonomy (NCBI): domain Eukaryota; kingdom Metazoa; phylum Chordata; class Actinopteri; order Salmoniformes; family Salmonidae; genus Oncorhynchus; species Oncorhynchus keta. Next base: position 35,675,230 of record NC_068425.1, on the reverse strand, counting down.
TACATGAACCATCTCTGTCTACAGTAAATTAATCATCTCTGACTACAGTACATGAATAATCTCTGACTACAGTACATGAATAATCTCTGACTACAGGCTACAGTAAATTAATCATCTCTGACTACAGGCTACAGTAAATTAATCATCTCTGACTACAGTACATGAATCATATCTGTCTACAGTACATTAATCATCTCTGACTACAGTACATTAATCATCTCTGACTACAGGCTACAGTAAATTAATCATCTCTGACTACAGTACATGAATCATCTCTGTCTACAGTACATTAATAATCTCTGACTACAGTACATTAATAATCTCTGACTACAGTACATTAATCATCTCTGACTACAGTGCATTAATCATCTCTGACTACAGTACATGAATCATCTCTGACTACAGTACATTAATCATCTCTGACTACAGTACATTAATCATCTCTGACTACAGTACATTAATCATCTCTGACTACAGGCTACAGCACATGAATTATCTCTGACTATAGTACATGAATCATCTCTGACTACAGTACATTAATAATCTCTGACTACAGGCTACAGCACATGCATTATCTCTGACTACAGTACTTGAATCATCTCTGACAACAGTACATTAATCATCTCTGACTACAGCACATGAATCATCTCTGACTACAGGCTACAGCACATTAATCATCTCTGACTACAGTACGTTAATCATCTTTGACAACAGTACATGAATCATCTCTGACTACAGTACATTAATCATCTCTGACTACAGCACATTAATCATCTCTGACTACAGCACATTAATCATCTTTGACTACAGTACATTAATCATCTCTGACTACAGTACATTAATCATCTCTGACTACAGTACATTAATCATCTCTGACTACAGTGCATGAATGATCTCTGACTACAGTACATTAGTCATGTCTGACTACAGGCTACAGTAAATTAATCATCTCTGACTACAGTACATTAATCATCTCTGACTACAGAACATGCATCATCACTGACTACAGAACATGATTAACTCTGACTACAGTACATTAGTCATGTCTGGCTACAGTAAATTAATCATCTCTGACTACAGTACATTAATCATCTCTGACTACAGGCTACAGCACATGAATCATCTCTGACTACAGTACATTAATCATCTCTGACTACAGTACATTAGTCATCTCTGACTACAGTCTACAGTACATGAATCATCTCTGACTACAGTACATGAATCATCTCTGACTACAGTACATTAATCATATCTGACTACAGGCTACATTACATTAATTATCTCTGACTACAGTACATTAATCATCTCTGACTACAGGCTACATTACAATGTGTGTGTGAGGAGAGGAAGCATTTTGTAGACTATTGAGAAGCAGTCATCCACAGAGGGGTTGCCTCCCTCCCCCATCTCTCTCTCTTTCTCCTCTCTCTGCCTCCCTCCCCATCTCTCTTCCTCCTCTCTCTGCCTCCCTCCCCTATCTCTCTCTTTCTCCTCTCTGCCTCCCTCCCCATCTCTCTCTCTTTTCTCTCTCTCTCTGCCTCCCTCCCCATCTCTTCCTCCTCTCTCTGCCTCCCTCCCCATCTCTCTTCCTCCTCTCTGCCTCCCTCCCATCTCTCTCTTTCTCCTCTCTCTGCCTCTCCCCATCTCTCTCTTCCTCTCTCTCTGCCTCCTCCCCATCTCTCTTTCTCCTCTCTCTGGGGAGAATCTTAATTGCATTTCTCTTGCCTCCCTCCCCATTTCCCCGCGTCCTGCCTCCCTCCCCATCTCCATTTCAATCTCTCTGCCTCCCTCATCTCCTCTGTACCTTCTCATCCCCATCTCTTTTGACAAGGAGAGGAGAGATCTCATCTTTCTCCTTAAGCCTCCCTGGATCTTTCCTGTGTTTCCCCATCTCTCTGTCCTGTCTGTCCTCTGCCCATCTCTCTCTCCCCTCTGCTGACTCCCCCATCTCTGGTATCTCAGGAAAACCTCCCCATCTATTCCTCTCTGTGCCTCCTCCCTCATCCTCTGTCCTGTCTCTGCCTCTCTGCCCATCTCTTCTCCCCTGCTGACCCCATCTCTCTCTCCTGGTATCTCAGGAAAACTCCCCATCTATTCAGACTGTTTTCTCCTCTGTCCTGTCTGTCTCTCCCCATCTCTTCCTCCTCTCCTGCTGACCCCATCTCTGGTATCTCAGGAAAACTCCCCCATTATTCAGACTGTGTTTCTGCCTCTGTCTCTGTCTTTCTCCTGCCTCCACTCTCTCCCCCTGCTGCCTCCCTCCCCATCTCTTTCTATCTCAGGCCTCCTCATTATTCCTCCTCTGTGTTTCTCCCCATCTCCTGTCTGTCTCTGCACCACTCCTCCCCTGCTGACCTCCTCTGGTATCTCCAGGAAAGCTCATTATTCAGATTCTGCCTCCCCTCCCCATGTTTGGATTGCTATATGAATCTATCTGATAGGCCTATTTAGATCTGATGGATGATCTCCTGTTTAGCCTGATAGAATCTCTAGAATGATCAAATTTTCTGCCTGATAGAATAGATATAATGATAGAGATCTGCCTTCCCCATCTCTCTCTCTATTTCTTCTGATATAATAGATATAATGATATAATAGATAATAAAATAATTAATTAAGATGAACTATATTAGTTCTCCTCTCTCAGACTTTTACCATCTACTATATTAGTCTGATCTTGGGTTCCTCATGCCTCCCTCCCCATTTCATCTTTCTCCTCTCTCTGCCTCCCTCCCCATCTCTTTCCTCCTCTGCCTCCCTCCCCATCTCTCTCTTCCTCCTCTCTCTGCCTCCTCCCCATCTAGTAAATTTCTCCTCTCTCTGCCTCCCCTCCCATCTCTCTCTTCCTCCTCTCTCTCTCTGCCTAAATAATCTGCTTTCTCCTCCTGCCTCCCCATCTCTGCTCTCCCCTCCCCATCTCTCTCTATCTCTGCCTTCCCCATCTCTCTCTCCCTCTTCCCTCTCCTCCCCATCTCCTCCTCCTCTTCTGCCTCCTCCCCATCTCTCTCTTCCTTCTCTCTGCTCTCCCTCCTCCCTTTTCTCCTCTCTCTGCCTCCCCTCCCCATCTCCTTCCTCCCTCTGCCTCCCTCCCATCTCTCTCTTTTCTCCTCTCTCTCTTGCCTCCCTCCCCATCTCTCTCTCCTCTCTGCCTAAATCTCTCTGTAATCTCTCTTCCTCTTCCCCTCTGCCTCCTCTCTTCTCTTTTCCCTCCCCCTCTCCCCATCTCTCTTTTCCTCTCTGCCTCCCTCCCCATCTCCACTTTTTCCTGCTTCTCTTCTCCTTCCCTATGCTCCCTTTCTGCCTCCCTCCCCATCTCTCTTCCTCCTCTCTCTCTGCCTCCCTCCCATCTCTTTCTTCTCTCCTCTCCCCATCTGCCTCCCTCCCCATCTCTCTCTTCCTCCTCTCTGCTCCCTCCCTCCCCATCTCTCTCTTTCTCCTCTCTCTGCCTCCCTCCCCATCTCTCTCCTCTTTCCTCCCTCCTCATTCTCTCTGCCTCCCTCCCATCCTCCCCATCTCTCTTCTTTCTCCTCTCTCTGCCTCCCTCCCATCTCTCTCTTTCTGCCTCTCCCCATCTCTCTCTTTCTCCTCTCTGCCTCCTCCCCATCTCTCTTTCCTTCCTTCCTCTGCCTCCCTCCCCATCTCTCTCTTCCTCCTCTCTCTGCCTCCCCTCCCCATCTCTCTCTTCCTCCTCTGCCTGCCCCATCTCCTCCCCTCTCTCTGCCTCCTCCCCATCTCTCTCTCTTCTCCCTCTCTCTGCCTCCCTCCCCATCTCCCTCTCTGCCTCCTCCCCATCTGCCTTCCCTCCCCATCTCTCTCTTTCTCTCTGCCTCTCCTCCCCATCTCTCTCCCTCCTCCTGCCTCCCTCCTCATCTCTCTCTTCCTCCTCTCTCTGCCTCCTCCCCATCTCTCTCTTCCTCCTCTCTCTGCCTCCCTCCCCATCTCTCTCCTTCCTCCTCCCCATCTCTGCTCCCTCTCCCTCCCCCTTCCTCCTCTCTGCCTCTCCCTCCCCATCTCTCTCTTCCTCCTCTCTCTGCCTCCCTCCCCATCTCTCTCTATCTCTGCCTCTCCCCATCTGCCTCCTCCCCATCTCTCTCTTCCTTTCTCCTCTCTGCCTCCCCTCTCCTCCCCATCTCTCTCCTCCTCTCTCTGCCTCCCTCCCCATCTCTCTCTTTCTCCTCTCTCTGCCTCCTCCCCATCTCTCTCTTCCCTCCCCATCTCTCTTCTCCTCTCTCTCTGCCTCCCTCCCCATCTCTCTCTCCTCTGCCTCCCTCCCCCATCTCTTCCTTCTCTCCTCCCCATCTCTCTCTTTCCTCCTCTCTCTGCCTCCCTCCCCCGCTCTCTCTTCCTCCTCTCTCTGCCTCCCTCCCCATCTCTCTCCTCCTCCTCTCTCTGCCTCCCTCCCCATCTCTCTCTTTCCTCCTCTCTCTGCCTCCCTCCCCATCTCTCTCTTTCTCCTCTCTCTGCCTCCTCCCCATCTCTCTCTTCTTTCTCCTCTCTCTGCCTCCCTCCCCATCTCTCTCTTTCTCCTCTCTCTGCCCCTCCCCATCTCCCATCCTTCTCTCTTTCCCCATCTCTCTCTCTGCCTCCCTCCCCATCTCTCTCTTCCTCCTCTCTCTGCCTCCCTCCCCATCTCTCTCTTCCTCCTCTCTCTGCCTCCCTCCCCATCTCTCTCTTTCTCCTCCTCTCTCTGCCTCCCCTCCCCATCTCTCTCTTTCTCCTCCTCTCTGCCTCCCTCCCCATCTCTCTCTTCCTCCTCTCCTCTGCCTCCCTCCCCATCTCTCTCTTCCTCCTCCTCTGCCTCCCTCCCCATCTCTCTTTTCTCCTCTCTCTGCCTCCCCATCTCCCATCTCTCCTCCTTCCTCCTCTCCTCTGCCTCTGCCTCCCCTCCCATCTCTCTCTTCCTCCTCTCTCTGCCTCCCTCCCCATCTCTCTTTTCTCCTCTCTCTGCCTCCCTCCCCATCTCTTCCTCTTCCTCCTCTCTCTCTCCTCCCTCCCCATCTCTCTCTTCCTCCTCTCTCTGCCTCCCTCCCCATCTCTCTCTTTCTCCTCTCTCTCTGCTCTCCCTCCCCTCATCTCTCTCTTCCTCACTCTCTGCCTCTGCCTCCTCCCATCTCTCTCCCTCCCATCCTCTTCCCATCTGCCTCCCTCCCCATCTCTCTCTTCCTCCTCACTCTGCCTCCCTCCCCATCTCTCTCTTTCTCCCTCTCTCTGCCTCCTCCCCATCTCTCTCTTCCTCCCTCTCTGCCTCCCTCCCCATCTCTCTCTTTTCTCCTCTCTCTGCCTCCCTCCCCATCTCTCTCTTTCTCCTCTCTCTGCCTCCCTCCCCATCTCTCTTTCTCCTCTCTTAGCTCCTCCCTGCCTCCCTCTCTCTCTTTCTCCTCTCTCTGCCTCCCTCCCCATCTCTTTTCTCCTTTCCCTCCTCCCATCTCTCTTTCTCCTCTCTCTGCCTCCCTCCCCATCTCTCTCTTCTCCTCTCTCTGCCTCCTCCCCATCTCTCTGTTTTCTCCTCTCCTCTGCCTCTCCCCATCTCATCTCTTCTTCTCTCTCTCCTCTGTTTCTCCTCCTCTTCTCTCTCTCTCTCTATCTCTATCTCTCTGCCCCCCCAGGTTGTCCACTCCTAACCACTACAGGTCTATCTGGTCTGATCCAGATCCAGGATCTAGAGGAGTTGGAGTTGACCAACTGTCCTGGCGCCACAGCCGAACTCTTCAAGTACTACTCACAACACCTGACACGCTGCATGGTCATCGAGTAGCCCCCCCCGGATACCATCACACCCCCTCTAACCTACCACCTTATCCAACTACCAACTGACCTGCCTACCAATCCCGACCCCAACTACCGACCACTCCATTACTTCAGCCCAACAAACGCAGAGGAGGAATGATGACGCATGTCGATGGAGCCAGCCAGGATCTCTGCTCCAGCCAGGATCTCTGCTCCAGCCAGGATCTCTGCTCCAGCCAGGATCTCTGCTCCAGCCAGGATCTCTGCTCCAGCCAGGATCTCTGCTCCTGCTCCAGCCAGGATCTCTGCTCCAGACAGGATCTCTGCTCCAGCCAGGATCTCTGCTCCAGCCAGGATCTCTGCTCCAGCCAGATCTCTGCTCCAGACAGGATCTCTGCTCCAGCCAGGATCTCTGCTCCAGCCAGGATCTCTGCTCCAGCCAGGATCTCTGCTCCAGACAGGATAAAGCCAGGATCTCTGCTCCAGACATTTGCTCCAAAATAAGACAGGATCAACCAGGGAACGGATTGGGGAAGAGGGATAAACTATTTAAAATAAAAAGGGAATTTATTGATTGGAGGATGGAGCGGGAGGATGTGGCGCGGAGGGATGTGAGCGCAGAGGGATGTGAGCGCGAGGGATGTTCTGTACAGACCAGATAGGACAGTTTAACATGGCTGTGATGGACTCCATGGAGAAAGGGGGATAAGTCTGGGGATTTGCCAGGATCATTGAACACACACACACACTGTACACACACACACACACACACACACACACACACACACACACACACACACACACACATGTACACACACACACACACACACTGTACACACACACACACACACACACACTGTACAATACACACACACACACTGCACACACACACACACACACACACACACACACACACACACACACACACACACACACAGACACACACTGTACACACACACACACACACACTGTACACACACACACTGTACACACACACACACACACTGTACACACACACACTGTACACACACACACTGCAGCACACACACACTGTACACACACACACTGTACACACACACTGTACACACACAAAAGGAAACTCCACCAGACGACCAGACGGTGACGCCAGACCCTCTCCTTCCTCCTCCATCTCCGTGTCTCTCTGTGTGAGAATGGGGCTACGTCAGACCCTCTCCTCTCCATGTCTTAGCAAAGAACTAAAGAAGAAAAATGCCTCTGTGAATAACGCGCCAGAGCTGCACGCTTTACCCGGCCACGTTGTCATGTCGATTCATCTCTCTTTTGTGTTGTTGATATTACCACTACTATTATTTTATTTTTGTAAACATTATTTTGTGAATCTGAGGACAACTGAGAATGAATTCCTGTGTGAGGGGAGGATACGTGTCAGAGGCTTTACAGTGCCAGGTGACCAGGACAACTACACTACCCAGGAAACACTGGGGTTTTGGAACGTCAACCCTGATGATTCTACCTTGTAGAGGTCACCTGACTCAGACCCTGCAGAGAGGTCAGGACAGACTGAGACTACAGAGACTCTATTCCACTTTTACATACACTAGCTGATGCTGATTGGTTATAAGCTTGGCCTTACCAACCATTCTGTTTGCCCTTCCATTCTGTGGTCAGTTTAATATCAGTGGTTAGATGGGAGAGGAGGCCGTTGGTAGCACATCCATTGTGCCATGGTTTTACCTCCCGCACCATGACTTACTTCAACGTCTTGATGCTATGTACCTCCGCTTACACTGTCCGTTACACACACACACACACACACACACACACACACACACACACACACACACACACACACACACGGTCAGCTGTCTCTGAATCAACTCAATACAAGCTGACTCTGTGTGTGAAACCGAGGACGTTCCACAACGGTGAGGAGGTTAACGATGGCCCCAGTTATATTGAGATTTAAGACCAGGTTACCAACTGATACAGGGTCAGATATTTTGACTTTCTCCTAATGGCCAAGGTTAGATGTGGGTAGAGCAAGCTGATCCTAGATCTGTGAATATGAGTCCCCTAATGGTTAAGGTTAGGATGTGGGCAGAGCAAGCTGAACCCAGATCTGTGAATATGAGCAACGCTACCCTGACCACTACTACGACTGAGCCCTTTACCCAGCATGCTTTGTGGTCCTCATTCAAGATGGCGGCTCTGTCAAAAGGGCCAAGTTTTGCAGTCCTTGTAATAATCTCATTTTTATTATAAACTTACCTGGTGAACCAGCCTCCCTACTGGTGTGTGTGTGTGTGTGTGTGTGTGTGTGTGTGTGTGTGTGTGTGTGTGTGTGTGTGTGTGTGTGTGTGTGTGTGTGTGTGTGTGTGGTCCTCAGTGTGCTTCCTTCTGAGGATTTGATTCATAAGGGGGTCCAGCTTGAGTCCTGACTGAGGAGCTGATTCATAAGGACATCCAGGATGAGTTGACTGTAACAGCTGATTCATAAGGACATCCAGATGAGTTGACTGTAACAGTTGATTCATAAGGACGTCCAGATGAGTTGACTGTAACAGTTGATTCATAATGACATCCAGGATGAGTTGACTCGTAACAGTTGATTCATAAGGACATCCAGGATGAGTTGACTGTAACAGTTGATTCATAATGACATCCAGGATGAGTTGACTGTTACAGTTGATTCATAAGGACATCCAGGATGAGTTGACTGTTACAGTTGATTCATAATGACGCTCCAGGATGAGCTGACTGTAACAGTTGATTCATAAGACATCCAGGATGAGCTGACTGTAACAGCGATTCATAAGGACGCCCAGGATGAGTTGACTGTAACAGTTGATTCATAAGGACGCCCAGGATGAGCTGACTGTAACAGTTGGATTCATACGACATCCAGGATGAGTTGACTGTAACAGTTGATTCATAACAGACATCCAGGTTGAGTTGACTGTAACAGTTGATTCATAATGACGCTCCAGGATGAGTTGACTGTACAGTTGATTCATATGACATCCAGGATGAGTTGACTGTAACAGTTGATTTCATAAGGACATCCAGGATGAGTTGACTGTAACAGTTGATTCATATGACATCCAGGATGAGTTGACTGTAACAGTTGATTCATAATGACATCCAGGATGAGTTGACTGTAACAGTTGATTCATATGACATCCAGGATGAGTTGACTGTAACAGTTGATTCATAATGACATCCAGATGAGTTGACTGTAACAGCTGATTCATATGACATCCAGGATGAGTTGATCAAATTGTTGATTCATAAGGACATCCAGGATGAGTTGACTGTAACAGTTGATTCATATGACATCCAGGATGAGCTGACAGTAACAGTTGATTCATATGACATCCAGGGATGAGTTGACTGTAACAGCTGATTCATAAGGACATCCAGGATGAGCTGACTGTAACAGTTGATTCATAAGGACATCCAGGATGAGTTGACTGTAACAGTTGATTCATAATGACATCCAGGATGAGTTGACTGTAACAGTTGATTCATAATGACATCCAGGATGAGTTGACTGTAACAGTTGATTCATAATGACATCCAGGATGAGTTGACTGTAACAGTTGATTCATAATGACATCCAGGATGAGTTGACTGTACAGCTGATTCATAAGGACATCCAGGGGATGAGTTGACTGTTACAGTTGATTCATAATGACATCCAGGATGAGTTGATGTAAATAGTTGATTCATAAGGACATCCAGGATGAGTTGACTGTAACAGTTGATTCATAATGACATCCAGGATGAGTTGATTGTAATAGTTGATTCATAAATGACATCCAGGATGAGTTGACTGTAACAGTTGATTCATAATGACATCCAGGATGAGTTGACTGTAACAGTTGGATTCATAAGGACATCCAGGATGAGTTGACTGTAACAGTTGATTCATAAGCACATCCAGGATGAGTTGACTGTAACAGTTGATTTATAAGGACATCCAGGATGAGTTGATGTAGCTGATTCATAAGCGACATCCAGGTTGAGTTGACTGTAACAGTTGATTCATAATGACATCCAGGAGTTGATGTAACAGTTCATACGGACATCCAGGTTTTGACTGTAACAGTTGATTCATAAGACATCCAGGATGAGTTGACTGTAACAGTTGATTCATATAGGACATCCAGGATGAGTTGACTGTACAGTTGATTCATAAGGACATCCAGGATGAGTTGACTGTAACAGTTGATTCATAAGGACATCCAGGATGAGTTGACTGTAAGTTGATTCATAATGACATCCAGGATGAGTTGATTCATAATGACATCCAGGATGAGTTGACTGTAACAGTTGATTCATAAGGACATCCAGGTTGAGTTGACTGTAACAGTTGATTCATAATGACGCCCAGGATGAGTTGACTGTAACAGTTGATTCATAATGACATCCAGGATGAGTTGACTGTAACAGTTGATTCATAATGACATCCAGGATGAGTTGACTGTAACAGTTGATTCATAATGACATCCAGGATGAGTTGACTGTAACAGTTGATTCATAATGACATCCAGGTTGAGTTGACTGTAAACACCTCCAGGATGAGTTGACTGTAAGAAAGGATTCATAAGACATCCAGGATGAGTGACTGCAATAGCTGATTCATATGCATCCAGGATGAGCTGACTGTAGGTACAGGTAGCTCACACCTCTCCTACGCCACACAGGTCATTTTCTCATGCTATATTTAGGGTACGGCTTTGGGCGGTACACACACACACACACACACACACACACACACACACACACACACACACACACACACACACACACACACACTGCATCCCACCGCCAGACCCCCAGGCAGACAGCTGTTGTAATATTCCTTCAGCTCCAGTCCTAAAGATAACAGTCTGTACTTGGCTCTCAGACGGAGGTGACAGGGATGATATGGGTGAGAGAGAGGTACAGGTAGAGGTACAGGTAGAGGTACAGGTACAGGTAGAGGTACAGGTAGAGGTACAGATAGAGGTACAGGTAGAGGTACAGGTAGAGGTACAGGTAGGGAGGCACAGGCAGAGGTACAGGTAGAGGTACAGGTAGAGGTACAGATAGAGGTACAGGCTATCCTCCTCCCCCAGCCGATAGCAGGTTATAGGTATTTCTGCTTTTTTTAAAGGCATTATCCCATTGAGCCACCACCGTATGTAGTGTTTACCGTGAGCGGGATCTCCCTGAACCCGGGAAACATTGCCTTAAAGCCTCACTGCCTCTCTAACCTTAAGTATTCATGTCGTGAGCTTGAGGGTTCCTGACTGTCTGGTTTCTGTTTCACACAAACACTACAGGCTTTTAATCAACTGGTCCCACTTTGATTTATTCACCTTCGATGACGTGCTGTACATAATGTATTTATCTATTTATTTATTTATTGACTGAGGATTGTGATTGGTTGAGACAGTCTTTCAGCCAAACAGACCCGCTTTTGAAGCTGAGCCTGTTGGTTTGTCGTGTGTCATGATACTGGTCAGCGGGTGGCTCATTTAGGTTACGGGCAAATCTGAAATGGCTCCCTTATTACCTATGTAGTGCACTACTTTGAGCCAAAAAAGAAGTGCCCTATTTGAGGAAGGAATATGTATAGGAATAGTAAAGGGAATAAGAGGAGCTTTTGAGCAATAACTGAAGAACATATTCCCTATATAAAACAAGTCAACTACTTGACCATTCTAGCTCTTAGCTGTGGCTGCTGGTCCACTAGGGATTCTAGCCTTAGCTGTGGCTGCTGGTCCACTAGGGGATTCTAGCCTTAGCTGTGGCTGCTGGTCCACTAGGGGATTCTAGCTCTTAACTGTGGCTGCTGGTCCACTAGGGGATTCTAGCTCTTAGCTGTGGCTGCTGGTCCACTAGGGGATTCTAGCCTTAGCTGTGGCTGCTGGTCCACTAGGGATTCTAGCCTTTAGCTGTGGCTGCTGGTCCACTAGGGATTCTAGCCTTAGCTGTGGCTGCTGGTCCACCACTAGGGGATTCTAGCCTTAGCTGTGGCTGCTGGTCCACTAGGGCTTCTAGCTCTTAACTTCTGGCTGCTGGTCCACTAGGGATTCTAGCCTAGCTGGGTCCACTAGGGATTCTAGCTCTTAACTGTGGCTGCTGGTCCACTAGGGGATTCTAGCTCTAATAGCTGCTGGTCCACTAGGGATTCTAGCTCTTAGCTGTGGCTGCTGGTCCACTAGGGATTCTAGCTCTTAGCCAGCTGGTCCACTAGGGGATTCTAGCCTAGCTGTGGCTGCTGGTCCACTAGGGGATTCTAGCCTTAACTGTGGCTGCTGGTCCACTAGGGATTCTAGCTCTTAACTGTGGCTGCTGGGTCCACTAGGGGATTCTAGCTCTTAGTTGTGGCTGCTGGTCCACTAGGGGATTCTAGCTCTAGCTGCTGGTCCACTATTAGGGGATTCTAGCTCTTAACTGTGGCTGCTGGTCCACTCGGGGATTCTAGCTCTTAACTGTGGCTGCTGGTCATTAGGGATTCTAGCTCTAGCTGCTGGTCCACTAGGTGATTCTAGCTCTTAACTGTGGCTGCTGGTCCACTAGGGATTCTAGCCTTAGCTGCTGGTCCACTAGGTGATTCTAGCCTTAGCTGTGGCTGCTGGTCCACTCTGGGATTCTAGCCTAGCTGTGGCTGCTGGTCCCCTGGAGGATTCTAGCCTTAGCTGTGGCTGCTGGTCCCCAGGGGATTCTAGCCTTTAACTGTGGCTGCTGGTCCACTAGGGATTCTAGCTCTTAGCTGCTGTTCCACTAGGGATTCTAGCTCTTAGCTGTGGCTGCTGGTCCCCTAGGGGATTCTAGCTCTTAGCTGTGGCTGCTGGTCCACTAGGGATTCTAGCCTTAGCTGTGGCTGCTGGTCCCCTAGGGATTCTAGCTCTTAACTGTGGCTGCTGGTCCACTAGGGGATTCTAGCTCTTAGCTGCTGGTCCACTAGGGACTCTAGCTCTTAGCTGCTGGTCCACTAGGGGATTCTAGCCTTAGCTGCTGGTCCACTAGGGGATTCTAGCTCTTAGCTGTGGCTGCTGGTCCACTAGGGGACTCTAGCTCTTAGCTGCTGGTCCACTAGGGGATTCTAGCTCTAGCTGCTGGTCCACTGGGATTCTAGCTCTTAGCTGTGGCTGCTGGTCCACTAGGGGATTCTATTTTTGTTCTGATAGCTATCTTGACTTTTGTGTCCAGCTTCACTTCAACAGTACTTGATTGCAATTTTATAAATTCACATTGAATCTCGAGAGTGCTGTGAAAATAGTGAGCTGTTGTGGGCTTACAGATTTGTAACGTCCGGGAGAGCCCAGCACAGAATGTTTTCTTTCAGTAGGCTTTTTCCGACCCCTAGCTAAGCTAGCAGGATTGGTTAGCTTAGCTAGCTATACTGTCAGTTTAGCTAGGATAGCTGGATTGCCAGCAGCTAGCTGCATACTGTCAGTTTAGCTAGGATAGCTGGGATTGGTTAGCTTAGCTAGCTGCATACTGTCAGTTTAGCTAGGATAGCTGGATTGGTTAGCTTAGCTAGCTGCATACTGTCAGTTTAGCTAGGATAGCTGGATTACTGACAGCATCACTGCATACCTCAGTTTAGCTAAAATGTATGCTGGATTACTGTACTGTACAGCATCCCCTCCCCCTCTAACCTCAACCCTGTCCAGGGGCCATCACCCACCACTATTTCACTCCCACTGTATGCTGGACTTACTGTATTTCACTCCCCTCCCCTCTCTCCAGAAGAAGTGTCCAGGGGCATTTGTCTCCCCCCCACTCTCTCTCCTTCTGTACTGAATAAGACACTGTATAATAATTGTGACAATAAAAGTATGTTGGAAGTCGTTCTGATTCACACAAGAGGAACATGTTCAGAGGGTTAAAATACATCAGTCTTTCAGAACACTGTCAACAACTGGTTTACACTGGTCTGTTACGTAGAGCATCTGAAGACAGGACAGAAACATGCTGTTCAGAAGGTCTATGGAGGGAAAACAGTTGATGACTGAACATGTGACTTCTATCCAGGTCTCCATTGGTTCAACTGTTTCAGTTTAAACTGAGTTTACAGTGATCTGCCCGATACGGTATGGTGGCCTGGGAGGGACACTGGTCTGGGGCCCGGGATTCAATCCATAGAGAGCTATGCAGCTTTTACAGTGATCTGCCTGGGGAGGGAGGGACACTGGTCTTTTAAAGGCTCATGTTACTCTTAGGGACGACTGTACTTACACCTCCTGGGTTCACTACACTCCCTTACATTCCTATATAATGGGTACTATGTTGGTATCTCTGTTTATTATTTCCAGACACAGAGGTCATATGGAGATGTGTTTGGGAGGGTTTGCTTCTTCTTTCTTATGTTTTGCTCATTGTTTCCTGTGTAAATACTGATACTGTGGTGATGATATGAAAATTTGATTGACAGGAGAGAAAGTGGTGTGGTGAATCTAAAGAGTTTGACATCGGAGAGAAAGTGGTGGGTGAATCTAAAGGGTTTGATTGGACGAGAGTAGTGGTAGGTAATTTAATGATTTGATTGACGAGAGAAAGAGGTGTGGGTGATCTAATGGATTTGATTGACGAGAGTAGTTATGCAGATTCTAATGGATTTGATTGGACGGGAGAGAAAGAGGTGTGTTGATTCTGAAGGATTTGATTGGACGGGAGAGAATGAGGTGTGGTGTTTCTGAAGGATGGCTGCAGTGCCTTGTCAGAGAGCAGTAGTTGTTTTTTGACACGGTATTTGGTTCCAGTCTGCACCGTTTTAGTAAAAGTTGTACAAAACTAAACCGCGTGCCTCATCTCCTTCCTTTCATCCTCCTACATTGCCATTTTAGCCGAGGCTTTTATTCATGGCAACTCACAGTGTTGCGCACCTGCATGTTTTATACACATTTGACAACAATTGCTGTTGTGATGCAACTGATATATTTCTGTGAAGGTTTGTCCCCCAACACGTTTTATGCAGATAACCTGCCACTCTTATCACGACTGCTGTGCCAAACGCCTTGTACATCGGCTGTACAACTTGTGTACGTGGCCTTATAGGGAGAACCTCCGATACTGTTTCCGTGATCCCTCGCGTCCTCTCTCTCTCT
>NC_068425.1:35637039-35660317 GCF_023373465.1 Oncorhynchus keta | reverse complement strand
CACTACACCCTAGACCCTACACTAAACCCTCTATACTAATACACTACACCCTAGACCCTACACACTAACCCTTTTATACACTACACCCTAGACCCTACACACTAAACCCTTTATACACTACACCCTAGACCCTACACACTAAACCCTTATACTAATACACTACACCCTAGACCCTACACACTAAACCCTTATACTAATACACTACACCTTAGACCCTACACACTAAACCCTATACTAATACACTACACCCTAGACCCTACACACTAAACCCTTTATACACTACACCTTAGACCCTACACACTAAACCCTATACTAATACACTACACCCTAGACCCTACACACTAAACCCTTTATACACTACACCCTAGACCCTCACACTAAACCTTTATACTAATACACTACACCTAGACCCCACACACTAAACCCTTTATACTAATACACTACAACTCTAGACCCTACACACTAAACCACCATTTACTATAATACTGTTATAGTAGCAGGTATTTACCTGGTCTACATGTGTACCTGGTCTACATGTTTACCTGGTCTGCATGTTTACCTGGTCTACATGTTTACCTGGTCTGCATGTTTACCTGGTCTACAGGTTTACCTGGTCTACATGTTTACCTTGTCTACATGTGTACCTGGTCTACAGGTTTACCTGGTCTACATGTTTACCTGGTCTACATGTTTACCTGGTCTACAGGTTTACCTGGTCTACAGGTTTACCTGGTCTGCATGTTTACCTGGTCTACAGGTTTACCTGGTCTACATGTTTACCTGGTCTACATGTGTACCTGGTCTACAGGTTTACCTGGTCTACATGTTTACCTGGTCTACATGTTTACCTGGTCTACAGGTTTACCTGGTCTGCATGTTTACCTGGTCTACAGGTTTACCTGGTCTACAGGTTTACCTGGTCTACATGTGTACCTGGTCTACATGTGTACCTGGTCTACAGGTTTACCTGGTCTACATGTTTACCTGGTCTACATGTTTACCTGGTCTACATGTTTACCTGGTCTACAGGTTTACCTGGTCTGCATGTTTATCTGGTCTGCATGTTTACCTGGTCTACATGTGTACCTGGTCTGCATGTTTACTTGGTCTACAGGTTTACCTGGTCTACAGGTTTACCTGGTCTACATGTTTACCTGGTCTACAGGTTTACCTCGTCTGCATGTTTACCTGGTCTACAGGTTTACCTCGTCTGCATGTTTACCTGGTCTACAGGTTTACCTGGTCTACATGTTTACCTGGTCTGCATATTTACCTGGTCTACAGGTTTACCTGGTCTACAGGTTTACCTGGTCTGCATGTTTATCTGGTCTGCATGTTTACCTGGTCTACATGTGTACCTGGTCTGCATGTTTACTTGGTCTACAGGTTTACCTGGTCTACAGGTTTACCTGGTCTACATGTTTACCTGGTCTACAGGTTTACCTCGTCTGCATGTTTACCTGGTCTACAGGTTTACCTCGTCTGCATGTTTACCTGGTCTACAGGTTTACCTGGTCTACATGTTTACCTGGTCTGCATATTTACCTGGTCTACAGGTTTACCTGGTCTACATGTACAGTGCATTCGTAAAATATTCAGACCCCTTGACTTTTTCCACATATTGTTACGTTACAGCCTTATTCTAAAATGGATTAAACAGTTTTTTCCCTCCACCTCATCAATCTACACACAATACCCCATAATGACATCACAATACCCCATAATGACATCACAATACCCCATAATGACATCACAATACCCCATAATGACATCACAATACTCCATAATGACATCACAATACCCCATAATGACATCACAATACTCCATAATGACATCACAATACCCCATAATGACATCACAATACCCCATAATGACATCACAATACCCCATAATGACATCACAATACTCCATAATGACATCACAATACCCCATAATGACATCACAATACCCCATAATGACATCACAATACCCCATAATGACAAACAAAAAACAGGTTTTTAGAATATTTTGCAAATATCACATTTACATAAGTATTCAGACCCTTTAATCAGTACTTTGTTGAAGCACCTTTGGCAGCGACTACAGCCTCGAGTCTTCTTGGGTATGACGCTACAAGCTTGGCACAGCTGTATTTGGGGAGTTTCTCCCATTCTTCTCTGCAGATCCTCTGAAGCTCTGTCAGGTTGGATGGGGAGCGTCGCTGCACAGCTATTTTCAGGTCTCTCCAGAGATGTTCGATCGGGTTCAAGTCCGGACTCTGGCTGGGCCACTCAAGGACATTGAGAGACTTGTTCCAAAGCCACTCCCGAGTTGTCTTTGCTGTGTGCTTAGGGTCATTGTCCTGTTGGAAGCTATAGAGCAGGTTTTCTTCAAGGATCTCTCTACTTTGCTCTGTTCATCTTTCCCTCAATCCTGACTAGTCTCCCAGTCCCTGCTGCTAAAAAACATCCCCACAGCATGATGCTGCCACCACCATGCTTCACTGTAGGGATGCTGCCAGGTCTCCTCCAGATGTGACACTTGGCATTCAGGCCAAAGAGTTCAATCTTGGTTTCATCAGACGAGAGAATCTTGTTTCTCATGGTCTGAAAGTCCTTTAGATGCCTTTTGGCAAACTACAAACTGGCTGTCATGTGCCTTTTCCTGAGGAGTGGCTTCTGTCTGACCATAAAGGCCTGGAGTGGTGCAGAGATGGTTGTCCTTCTGGAAGGTTCTCCCATCTCCACAGAGGAACTATGGAGCTCTGTCAGAGTGATCATTGGGTTCTTGGTCACATCCCTGACCAAAGCCCTTCTCCCCAATGGCTCAGTTTGGCCGGGCGGCCAGCCCTAGGAAGAGTCTTGGTGGTTCCAAACTTCTTCCATTTTAAGAATGATGGAAGGCCACTATGTTCTTGGGGACCTTTAATGCTGCAGAATTTATTATTTTACTCTTCCCCAGATCTGTGCCTCGACACAATCCTGTCTTCAAGTTCTACGGACAATTCCTTCGACCTCATGGCTTGGTCTTTGCTCTGACATGCCATGTTAACTGTGGGACCTTATATAGACAGGTGTGTGCCTTTCCAAATCATGTCCAATCAATTGCATTTACCACAGCTGGACTCCAATCAAGTTGTAGAAACATCTCAAGGATGATCAATGGAAACAGGATGCACTTGAGTTCAATTTCAAGTGTCATAGCAAAGGGTCTGAATACTTATGTAAAGAAGGTATTTCTGTATTTTTGTGTGTTTTTTTCCCAAATCCATTGCTGGCCTTTGGTTTGACCGCCACCACACAGTCGTTCCCTCTCTCTTCCTCTCTGCTATGACCCCTCCAGTCCAAACCCTCATAGGAACTACTGGCCTTTGGTTTGACCGCCACCACACAGTCGTTCCCTCTCTCTTCCTCTCTGCTATGACCCCTCCAGTCCAAACCCTCATAGGAACTACTGGCCTTTGGTTTGACCGCCACCACACAGTCGTTCCCTCTCTCTTCCTCTCTGTTATGACCCCTCCAGTCCAAACCCTCATAGGAACTACTGGCCTTTGGTTTGACCGCCACCACACAGTCGTTCCCTCTCTCTTCCTCTCTGCTATGACCCCTCCAGTCCAAACCCTCATAGGAACTACTGGCCTTTGGTTTGACCGCCACCACACAGTCGTTCCCTCTCTCTTCCTCTCTGTTATGACCCCTCCAGTCCAAACCCTCATAGGAACTACTGGCCTTTGGTTTGATCACCACCACACAGTCATTCCCTCTCTCTTCCTCTCTGTTATGACCCCTCCAGTCCAAACCCTCATAGGAACTACTGGCCTTTGGTTTGATCACCACCACACAGTCATTCCCTCTCTCTTCCTCTCTGTTATGACCCCTCCAGTCCAAACCCTCATAGGAACTACTGGCCTTTGGTTTGACCGCCACCACACAGTCATTCCCTCTCTCTTCCTCTCTGCTATGACCCCTCCAGTCCAAACCCTCATAGGAACTACTGGCCTTTGGTTTGACCACCACCACACAGTCGTTCCCTCTCTCTTCCTCTCTGCTATGACCCCTCCAGTCCAAACGCAGATAGTCTGAACAGGGACAGAGGTCATCCAGGAGCTGGCATGTCCTCCTTCTCATCCATACTGAGGAAACATCAAAGGAACCAACACACACGCACGCATGCACACACACACACACACACACACACACACACACACACACACACACACACACACACACACACACACACACACACACACACACACACACACACACACACTCTTCACTCTACCTGGCTGGGTTAATCTATATGGTATTCTATAGAAGGAGAGAGTTCAGTATATCATCTCTGACTACAGCACATTAATCATCTCTGACTACAGGCTACAGCACATGAATTATCTCTGACTACAGTACTTGAATCATCTCTGACTACAGTACATGAATCATCTCTGACTACAGTACATGAATCATCTCTGACTACAGTACATGAATAATCTCTGACTACAGTACATGAATAATCTCTGACTACAGTACATTAATCATCTCTGACTACAGTACATTAATAATCTCTGACTACAGGCTACAGCACATGAATTATCTCTGACTACAGTACTTGAATCATCTCTGACTACAGTACATGAATCAACTCTGACTACAGGCTACAGCACATGAATAATCTCTGACTACAGTACATTAATCATCTCTGACTACAGCACATTAATCATCTCTGACTACAGGCTACAGCACATGAATTATCTCTGACTACAGTACTTGAATCATCTCTGACTACAGTACATGAATCAACTCTGACTACAGTACATGAATCATCTCTGACTACAGTACATGAATAATCTCTGACTACAGCACATGAATCATCTCTGACTACAGTACATTAATCATCTCTGACTACAGTACATGAATCATCTCTGACTACAGTACATTAATAATCTCTGACTACAGTACATTAGTCATCTCTGACTACAGCACATTAATCATCTCTGACTACAGTACTTGAATCATCTCTGACTACAGTACATGAATCAACTCTGACTACAGTACATTAATCATCTCTGACTACAGTCTACAGTACATTAATCATCTCTGACTACAGTACATTAATAATCTCTGACTACAGTACATTAATAATCTCTGACTACAGCACATGAATCATCTCTGACTACAGTACATTAATCATCTCTGACTACAGTACATTAATCATCTCTGACTACAGTACATTAGTCATCTCTGACTACAGTCTACAGTACATTAATCATCTCTGACTATAGTACATGAATCATCTCTGACTACAGTACATTAATCATCTCTGACTACAGTACATGAATCATCTCTGACTACAGTACATGAATCATCTCTGACTACAGTACATTAATCATCTCTGACTACAGTACATTAATCATCTCTGACTACAGTGCATTAATCATCTCTGACTACAGTACATTAATCATCTCTGACTACAGTACATTAATCATCTCTGACTACAGTACATTAATCATCTCTGACTACAGTACATTAATCATCTCTGACTACAGTACATTAATCATCTCTGTCTACAGGCTACAGTACATTAATCATCTCTGACTACAGTACATTAGTCATCTCTGACTACAGTCTACAGTACATTAATCATCTCTGACTACAGTACATGAATAATCTCTGACTACAGTACATGAATAATCTCTGACTACAGGCTACAGTAAATTAATCATCTCTGACTACAGGCTACAGTAAATTAATCATCTCTGACTACAGTACATGAATCATCTCTGTCTACAGTACATTAATCATCTCTGACTACAGTACATTAATCATCTCTGACTACAGGCTACAGTAAATTAATCATCTCTGACTACAGTACATGAATCATCTCTGTCTACAGTACATTAATCATCTCTGTCTACAGTACATTAATCATCTCTGTCTACAGTACATTAATCATCTCTGACTACAGTACATTAATCATCTCTGACTACAGGCTACAGCACATGAATTATCTCTGACTACAGTACTTGAATCATCTCTGACTACAGTACATTAATCATCTCTGACTACAGTACATTAATCATCTCTGACTACAGTACATTAATCATCTCTGACTACAGTACATTAATCATCTCTGACTACAGTACATTAATCATCTCTGACTACAGGCTACAGCACATGAATTATCTCTGACTACAGTACTTGAATCATCTCTGACAACAGTACATTAATCATCTCTGACTACAGCACATGAATCATCTCTGACTACAGGCTACAGCACATTAATCATCTCTGACTACAGTACGTTAATCATCTCTGACAACAGTACATGAATCATCTCTGACTACAGTACATTAATCATCTCTGACTACAGTACATTAATCATCTCTGACTACAGCACATTAATCATCTCTGACTACAGCACATTAATCATCTTTGACTACAGTACATTAATCATCTCTGACTACAGTACATTAATCATCTCTGACTACAGTACATTAATCATCTCTGACTACAGGCTACAGCACATGAATCATCTCTGACTACAGTACATGAATAATCTCTGACTACAGTGCATGAATGATCTCTGACTACAGTACATTAGTCATGTCTGACTACAGTACATTAATCATCTCTGACTACAGTACATTAATCATCTCTGACTACAGAACATGATTAACTCTGACTACAGAACATGATTAACTCTGACTACAGTACATTAATCATCTCTGACTACAGGCTACAGTAAATTAATCATCTCTGACTACAGTACATGAACCATCTCTGTCTACAGTAAATTAATCATCTCTGACTACAGTACATGAATAATCTCTGACTACAGGCTACAGTAAATTAATCATCTCTGACTACAGTACATGAATCATCTCTGTCTACAGTACATGAATAATCTCTGACTACAGGCTACAGTAAATTAATCATCTCTGACTACAGGCTACAGTAAATTAATCATCTCTGACTACAGTACATGAATCATCTCTGTCTACAGTACATGAATCATCTCTGACTACAGTACTTGAATCATCTCTGACTACAGTACATTAATCATCTCTGACTACAGAACATGATTAACTCTGACTACAGTACATTAATCATCTCTGACTAGAGGCTACAGTAAATTAATCATCTCTGACTACAGTACATGAACCATCTCTGTCTACAGTAAATTAATCATCTCTGACTACAGTACATGAATAATCTCTGACTACAGTACATGAATAATCTCTGACTACAGGCTACAGTAAATTAATCATCTCTGACTACAGGCTACAGTAAATTAATCATCTCTGACTACAGTACATGAATCATCTCTGTCTACAGTACATTAATCATCTCTGACTACAGTACATTAATCATCTCTGACTACAGGCTACAGTAAATTAATCATCTCTGACTACAGTACATGAATCATCTCTGTCTACAGTACATTAATCATCTCTGTCTACAGTACATTAATCATCTCTGTCTACAGTACATTAATCATCTCTGACTACAGTACATTAATCATCTCTGACTACAGGCTACAGCACATGAATTATCTCTGACTACAGTACTTGAATCATCTCTGACTACAGTACATTAATCATCTCTGACTACAGTACATTAATCATCTCTGACTACAGTACATTAATCATCTCTGACTACAGTACATTAATCATCTCTGACTACAGTACATTAATCATCTCTGACTACAGGCTACAGCACATGAATTATCTCTGACTACAGTACTTGAATCATCTCTGACAACAGTACATTAATCATCTCTGACTACAGCACATGAATCATCTCTGACTACAGGCTACAGCACATTAATCATCTCTGACTACAGTACGTTAATCATCTCTGACAACAGTACATGAATCATCTCTGACTACAGTACATTAATCATCTCTGACTACAGTACATTAATCATCTCTGACTACAGCACATTAATCATCTCTGACTACAGCACATTAATCATCTTTGACTACAGTACATTAATCATCTCTGACTACAGTACATTAATCATCTCTGACTACAGTACATTAATCATCTCTGACTACAGGCTACAGCACATGAATCATCTCTGACTACAGTACATGAATAATCTCTGACTACAGTGCATGAATGATCTCTGACTACAGTACATTAGTCATGTCTGACTACAGTACATTAATCATCTCTGACTACAGTACATTAATCATCTCTGACTACAGAACATGATTAACTCTGACTACAGAACATGATTAACTCTGACTACAGTACATTAATCATCTCTGACTACAGGCTACAGTAAATTAATCATCTCTGACTACAGTACATGAACCATCTCTGTCTACAGTAAATTAATCATCTCTGACTACAGTACATGAATAATCTCTGACTACAGGCTACAGTAAATTAATCATCTCTGACTACAGTACATGAATCATCTCTGTCTACAGTACATGAATAATCTCTGACTACAGGCTACAGTAAATTAATCATCTCTGACTACAGGCTACAGTAAATTAATCATCTCTGACTACAGTACATGAATCATCTCTGTCTACAGTACATGAATCATCTCTGACTACAGTACTTGAATCATCTCTGACTACAGTACATTAATCATCTCTGACTACAGAACATGATTAACTCTGACTACAGTACATTAATCATCTCTGACTAGAGGCTACAGTAAATTAATCATCTCTGACTACAGTACATGAACCATCTCTGTCTACAGTAAATTAATCATCTCTGACTACAGTACATGAATAATCTCTGACTACAGTACATGAATAATCTCTGACTACAGGCTACAGTAAATTAATCATCTCTGACTACAGGCTACAGTAAATTAATCATCTCTGACTACAGTACATGAATCATCTCTGTCTACAGTACATTAATCATCTCTGTCTACAGTACATTAATCATCTCTGACTACAGTACATTAATCATCTCTGACTACAGGCTACAGCACATGAATCATCTCTGACTACAGTACTTGAATCATCTCTGACTACAGTACATTAATCATCTCTGACTACAGAACATGATTAACTCTGACTACAGTACATTAATCATCTCTGACTACAGGCTACAGTAAATTAATCATCTCTGACTACAGTACATGAACCATCTCTGTCTACAGTAAATTAATCATCTCTGACTACAGTACATGAATAATCTCTGACTACAGTACATGAATAATCTCTGACTACAGGCTACAGTAAATTAATCATCTCTGACTACAGGCTACAGTAAATTAATAATCTCTGACTACAGTACATGAATCATCTCTGTCTACAGTACATTAATCATCTCTGACTACAGTACATTAATCATCTCTGACTACAGGCTACAGTAAATTAATCATCTCTGACTACAGTACATGAATAATCTCTGTCTACAGTACATTAATCATCTCTGTCTACAGTACATTAATCATCTCTGACTACAGTACATTAATCATCTCTGACTACAGGCTACAGCACATGAATTATCTCTGACTACAGTACTTGAATCATCTCTGATTCCAGTACATTAATCATCTCTGACTACAGTACATTAATCATCTCTGACTACAGTACATTAATCATCTCTGACTACAGGCTACAGTACATGAATCATCTCTGACTACAGTACATGAATCATCTCTGTCTACAGTACATTAATCATCTCTGTCTACAGTACATTAATCATCTCTGACTACAGTACATTAATCATCTCTGACTACAGGCTACAGCACATGAATCATCTCTGACTACAGTACTTGAATCATCTCTGACTACAGTACATTAATCATCTCTGACTACAGAACATGATTAACTCTGACTACAGTACATTAATCATCTCTGACTACAGGCTACAGTAAATTAATCATCTCTGACTACAGTACATGAACCATCTCTGTCTACAGTAAATTAATCATCTCTGACTACAGTACATGAATAATCTCTGACTACAGTACATGAATAATCTCTGACTACAGGCTACAGTAAATTAATCATCTCTGACTACAGGCTACAGTAAATTAATCATCTCTGACTACAGTACATGAATCATATCTGTCTACAGTACATTAATCATCTCTGACTACAGTACATTAATCATCTCTGACTACAGGCTACAGTAAATTAATCATCTCTGACTACAGTACATGAATCATCTCTGTCTACAGTACATTAATCATCTCTGTCTACAGTACATTAATCATCTCTGTCTACAGTACATTAATCATCTCTGACTACAGTACATTAATCATCTCTGACTACAGTACTGGAATCATCTCTGACTACAGTACATTAATCATCTCTGACTACAGTACATTAATCATCTCTGACTACAGTACATTAATCATCTCTGACTACAGGCTACAGCACATGAATTATCTCTGACTACAGTACTTGAATCATCTCTGACTACAGTACATTAATCATCTCTGACTACAGGCTACAGCACATGCATTATCTCTGACTACAGTACTTGAATCATCTCTGACAACAGTACATTAATCATCTCTGACTACAGCACATGAATCATCTCTGACTACAGGCTACAGCACATTAATCATCTCTGACTACAGTACGTTAATCATCTTTGACAACAGTACATGAATCATCTCTGACTACAGTACATTAATCATCTCTGACTACAGCACATTAATCATCTCTGACTACAGCACATTAATCATCTTTGACTACAGTACATTAATCATCTCTGACTACAGTACATTAATCATCTCTGACTACAGTACATTAATCATCTCTGACTACAGTGCATGAATGATCTCTGACTACAGTACATTAGTCATGTCTGACTACAGGCTACAGTAAATTAATCATCTCTGACTACAGTACATTAATCATCTCTGACTACAGAACATGCATCATCACTGACTACAGAACATGATTAACTCTGACTACAGTACATTAGTCATGTCTGGCTACAGTAAATTAATCATCTCTGACTACAGTACATTAATCATCTCTGACTACAGGCTACAGCACATGAATCATCTCTGACTACAGTACATTAATCATCTCTGACTACAGTACATTAGTCATCTCTGACTACAGTCTACAGTACATGAATCATCTCTGACTACAGTACATGAATCATCTCTGACTACAGTACATTAATCATATCTGACTACAGGCTACATTACATTAATTATCTCTGACTACAGTACATTAATCATCTCTGACTACAGGCTACATTACAATGTGTGTGTGAGGAGAGGAAGCATTTTGTAGACTATTGAGAAGCAGTCATCCACAGAGGGGTTGTTTCCTAATAATATGTCCTTTCTCCTGGATTGTTCACCCGTTTACTACTTCCCACAAATCTGAAAGCATTGGATTGGTGGAGACCTGGGCTAGTGGGAGTTTCCACCATGTTTCTCATACCAGTCATTTCCTGTCAAATCAGTCAAGGGAAGTGAACAAGTGCATATTTTTTAAGGAAGGAGAGATAATTGGTTACACAACCATATGGGGAGAATCTTAATTGCATTTCCTTGATTTCCCCGCGTCCTCCTTCCAGAACCCATTCAATGAGAAGGTTCATCCCCTCTGTACCTTCTCATCCAAAAGGTTTTGACAAGGAGAGGAGAGAGGACATACAATTAAGATGCATGGACTTCCTGTGTTTCTCCTCTGTCCTGTCTGTCTCTGCAACACTTCTCCCCTGCTGACCAACTCTGGTATCTCAGGAAAACTCATTATTCAGACTGTTTTTCTCCTCTGTCCTGTCTGTCTCTGCAACACTTCTCCCCCTGCTGACCAACTCTGGTATCTCAGGAAAACTCATTATTCAGACTGTGTTTCTCCTCTGTCCTGTCTGTCTCTGCACCACTCCTCCCCCTGCTGACCAACTCTGGTATCTCAGGAAAACTCATTATTCAGACTGTGTTTCTCCTCTGTCCTGTCTGTCTCTGCACCACTCCTCCCCCTGCTGACCAACTCTGGTATCTCAGGAAAACTCATTATTCAGATTGAACGGAATGTTTGGATTGCTATATGAATATAATGATAGGATATTTAGAATGATGGAATGATAGAATGTTTAGAATGATAGAATGTTTAGAATTATATAATATTTAGAATGATAGAATATTTAGAATTATATAATATTTAGAATGATAGAATAGATAGAATGATCAAATATTTTGAATGATAGAATAGATATAATGATAGAATGATTGAATAGATAGAATATTTAGAATGATATAATAGATATAATGATATAATAGATAATAAAATAATTAATTAAGATGAACTATATTAGAAAGCCAAGTCAGACTTTTACCATCTACTATATTAGTCTGACTTGGGTTTGTGTTCTCTTCCTCCTCTCTCTGCCTCCCTCCCCATCTCTCTCTTCCTCCTCTCTCTGCCTCCCTCCCCATCTCTCTCTTCCTCCTCTCTCTGCCTCCCTCCCCATCTCTCTCTTCCTCCTCTCTCTGCCTCCCTCCCCATCTCTCTCTATCTCTCTGCCTCCCTCCCCATCTCTCTCTTTCTCCTCTCTCTGCCTCCCTCCCCATCTCTCTCTTCCTCCTCTCTCTGCCTCCCTCCCCATCTCTCTCTTCCTCCTCTCTCTGCCTCCCTCCCCATCTCTCTCTTTCTCCTCTCTCTGCCTCCCTCCCCATCTCTCTCTTCCTCCTCTCTCTGCCTCCCTCCCCATCTCTCTCTTTCTCCTCTCTCTGCCTCCCTCCCCATCTCTCTCTTTCTCCTCTCTCTGCCTCCCTCCCCATCTCTCTCTTTCTCCTCTCTCTGCCTCCCTCCCCATCTCTCTCTTCCTCCTCTCTCTGCCTCCCTCCCCATCTCTCTCTTTCTCCTCTCTCTGCCTCCCTCCCCATCTCTCTCTTCCTCCTCTCTCTGCCTCCCTCCCCATCTCTCTCTTCCTCCTCTCTCTGCCTCCCTCCCCATCTCTCTCTTTCTCCTCTCTCTGCCTCCTCCCCATCTCTCTCTCTCCTCCTCTCTCTGCCTCCCTCCCCATCTCTCTCTTTCTCCTCTCTCTGCCTCCCTCCCCATCTCTCTTCCTTCCTCTCTCTCTCTCTCTCTGCCTCCCTCCCCATCTCTTCCTATCTCTCTCTCTGCTCTCCCTCCCATCTCTTCTCTCTCTTTCCTTCCTCTGCCTCCCTCCCCATCTCTTTCTTCTTCTTGCCTCCCTCCCCCATCTCTTCTCCTCCCTTCTCTCTGCTCTCCTCCCCATCTCTCTCTTTCCTCTTCTCTCTCTGCCTCCCTCCCCATCTCTCTTTTCCTCCCCTCTCTGCCTCCTCCCCATCTCTTCCTCCTCTCTCTGCTCCCTCCCCATCTCTTCTCTTCCTCCTTCTCTCTGTCTCCTCCCCATCTTCTTCTTCTTCTCTTCCTCTCTGCCTCCCTCCCCATCTCATCTCTTTCTCTCTGCCTCCTCCCCATCTCTCTTCCTCCTTCTCTGCTCTCCCTCCCCATCTCTTCCTTTCTCTTCTGTCTCCTCCCCATCTCTCTCTCTTCCTCTCTCTCTCCCCTCCCCATCTCTCTTTCCTCCTCTCTCTGCCTCCCTCCCCATCTCTCGATCTATCTCCTCTCTCTGCCCCTCCCTCCCCATCTCTTCTCCTTCCTCTCTGCCTCCCTCCCCATCTCTTTTCTCTTCTGCCTCCTCCCCATCTCTCTCCTCCCTCTGCCTCCTCCCCCATCTCTCTTCCTCCTCTCTCTCTGCCTCCCTCCCCATCTCTTCCTTCCTCTCTCTGCCTCCCTCCCCATCTCTTCTTCCTCCTCTTCTGCCTTCCTCCCCATCTCTATCTCCTCTCTTCTCACTCCCCCCATCTCTTCTTTCCTTCTCCTTCTCTCTGCCTCCCTCCCCATCTCTCTTTTCTCTTCTTTCTGCCTCTCCCTCTCCCCATCTCTTCCTCCTCTCTCTGCAGCTCCTTCCCCATCTCTCTTCCTTCCTCTGCTCTCCTCCCCATCTCTCTCTTCTCCTCTCTCTAAACTCCTCCCCATCTTCTCCTTCCTTCCTCTGCTTCTCCTCCCCATCTCTCTCTTTCCTTCCTTCCTCTCTCTGCCTTCCCTCCCCATCTCTCTTCTTTCTTTTTTCCTCCTCTGCTCTCTCCTCTCCCATCTCTTTCTTCCTCTTCTCTGCCTCCCTCCCATCTTTTTTTCCTCCTTTCTCTGCCTCCCTCCCTCGATCTCTTCCTCCCTCCCTCCCTCCCCATCTCTCTCTTTTCTCCTCTCTCTGCCTCCCTCCCCATCTCTTTCTTCTCCCTCTCTCTGCCTCCCTCCCATCTCTCTCTTTCTCTCTCTCTGCCTCCCTCCCCATCTCTCTCTTCCTCCCTCTCTGCCTCTCCCTCCCCATCTCTCTCTCTTCTCCTCTCTCTGCCTCCCTCCCCATCTCTCTCTTTCTCCTCTCTCTGCCTCCCCTCCCCATCTCTCTCTTCCTCCTCTCTCTTCCTCCCTCCCCATCTCTCTCTTTCTCCTCTCTCTGTCTCCCTCCCCATCTCTTTTCTTTTTCTCCTCTCTCTGCTCCTCCCTCCCCATCTCTCTCTGCCTCCCTCCCCATCTCTCTCTTCCCTCCCCTCCCTCTCTCTCTCCTCTTTTTCCTGCCTCCCTCCCCATCTCTTCCTCCTCTCTCTGCCTCCCCTCCCCATCTCTCTCTTCCTCCTCTCTCTGCCTCCCTCCCCATCTCTCTCTTTTCTCCTCTCTCTGCCTCCCCTCCCCATCTCTCTTCCTCCTCTCTCTGCCTCCCTCCCCATCTCTCTCTTTCCCTCCTCTCTCTGCCTCCCTCCCCATCTCTCTTTCTCCTCTCTCTGCCTCCCTCCCCATCTCTCTCTTTCTCCTCTCTCTGCCTCCTCCCCATCTCTCTCTTTCTCCTTTCTCTGCCTCCCTCCCCATCTCTCTCTTTCTTTTTCTCCTCTCTGCCTCCCCTCCCCATCTCTCTCTTCCTCCTCTCTCTGCCTCCCCCTCCCCATCTCTCTCTTTCTCCCCTCTCTCTGCCTCCCTCCCCATCTCTCTCTTTCTCTCTTCTCTCTACCTACCTTTCTCTGTTTCTCCTCCCTCTCTCTCATGGTCCTCTCTCCACCTCTCTCTATCTCTATCTCTCTGCCCCCCAGGTTGTCCACTCCTAACCACTACAGGTCTATCTGGTCTGATCCAGATCCAGGATCTAGAGGAGTTGGAGTTGACCAACTGTCCTGGCGCCACAGCCGAACTCTTCAAGTACTACTCACAACACCTGACACGCAATGCATGGTCATCGAGTAGCCCCCCCGGATACCATCACACCCCCTCTAACCTACCACCTTATCCAACTACCAACTGACCTGCCTACCAATCCCCGACCCCAACTACCGACCACTCCATTACTTCAGCCCAACAAACGCAGAGGAGGAATGATGACGATGTCGATGGAGCCAGCCAGGATCTCTGCTCCAGCCAG
This sequence comes from Oncorhynchus keta, assembly GCF_023373465.1. Lineage (NCBI taxonomy): Eukaryota > Metazoa > Chordata > Actinopteri > Salmoniformes > Salmonidae > Oncorhynchus > Oncorhynchus keta. The sequence continues at coordinate 35,644,946 of NC_068425.1, read as the reverse complement.
GATCTCTGCTCCAGCTAGGATCTCTGCTCCAGCCAGGATCTCTGCTCCAGCCAGGATCTCTGCTCAGCCAGGATCTCTGCTCCCAGCCAGGATCTCTGCTCCAGCTAGGATCTCTGCTCCAGCCAGGATCTCTGCTCCAGCCAGCCAGGATCTCTGCTCCAGCCAGGATCTCTGCTCCAGCCAGGATCTCTGCTCCAGCCAGGATTTTTGCTAGCCAGGATAAACTATTTAAGGATAAAAAAGGGAATCTTTATTGGATTGAGGGATCTCTTTGACAGATCAACCAGGGATAGCAGGGAAGAGGAAAATAAATAAAGGGAATTTATTGGATTGGAGGGATGTGAGCGCGGAGGGATGTGAGCGCGGAGGATGCGGGAGCGCGGAGGGATGTGAGCGCGGAGGATGTTCTGTACAGACCAGATAGGACAGTTTAACATGGCTGTGATGGACTCCAAGTGGAGAAAGGGATAAGTCTGGGACGCACAGGATCATTGAACACACACACACTGTACACACACACACACACACTGTACACACACACACACACACACACACACACACACACACACACACTGTACACACACACACACACACACACACACACTGTACACACACACACACTGTACATACAGAACTGCACACACACACACACACACTGTACACACACACACACACACACACACACACACACAGACACACACTGTACACACACACACACACACACACACACACACACACACACACTGTACACACACACACACACAAACACTGGTACACACACAAACTCCACTCCACCCAGACCGGGTGACCAGACCCTCTCCTCCTCCACTGGTGAACGACGTCAGACCCTCTCCCCTCCTCCATCTCCGTGTCTCTCTGTGTGAGAATGGGGCGACGTCAGACCCTCTCCTCTCCATGTCTTAGCAAAGAACTAAAGAAGAAAAATGCCTCTGTGGAATAACGCGCCAGAGCTGCACGCTTTTACCCGCTCGTTGTCATGTCGATTCATCTCTCTCTTTGTGTTGTTGATATTACCACTACTATTATTTTATTTTTGTAAACATTATTTTGTGAATCTGAGGACAACTGAGAATGAATTCCTGTGTGGAGGAGGATACGTGTCAGAGGCTTTACAGTACAGGACCAGGACAACTACACTACCCAGGAAACACTGGGGTTTTGGAACGTCAACCCTGATGATTCTACCCAGAGGTCACCTGATCAGACCCTGCAGAGGTCAGGGTCAGGACAGACTGAGACTACAGAGACTCTATTCCACTTTACATACACTAGCTGATGCTGATTGGTTATAAGCTTGGCCTTACCAACCATTCTGTTTGCCCTTCCATTCTGTGGTCAGTTTAATATCAGTGGTTAGATGTGAGAGGAGGGCCGTTATATACATCCATTGTGCCATGGTTTTACCTCCCGGCACCATGACTTACTTCAACGTCTTGATGCTATGTACCTCCGTTTACACTGTCCGTTACACACACACACACACACACACACACACACACACACACACACACACACACACACACACACACGGTCGTTGTGTCTCTGAATCAACTCAATACAAGCTGACTCTGTGTGTGAAACCGATGACGTTCCACAACGGTGAGGGAGGTTAACGATGGCCTCCAGTTATATTGAGATTTAAGACCAGGTTAACAACTGATACAGGGTCAGATATTTTGACTTTCTCCTAATGGCCAAGGTTAGGATGTGGGTAGAGCAAGCTGATCCTAGATCTGTGAATATGAGTCCCCTAATGGTTAAGGTTAGGATGTGGGTAGAGCAAGCTGATCCTAGATCTGTGAATATGAGCAACGTCTACCCTGACCACTACTACGACTGAGCCCTTTACCCAGCATGCTTTGTGGTCCTCATTCAAGATGGCGGCTCTGTCAAAAGGGCCAAGTTTTGCAGTCCTTGTAATAATCTCATTTCTATTATAAACTTCACCTGGTGAACCAGCTCTCCTTACTGCTGTGTGTGTGTGTGTGTGTGTGTGTGTGTGTGTGTGTGTGTGTGTGTGTGTGTGTGTGTGTGTGTGTGTGTGTGTGTGTGTGTGTGTGTGTGTGTGTGTGTGTGTGTGTGTGTGTGTGTGTGGGGGGTCCTCAGCTTGCTTCCTTCTGAGGATTTGATTCATAATGACGTCCAGGATGAGTTGACTGTAACAGTTGATTCATAAGGACATCCAGGATGAGTTGACTGTAACAGTTGATTCATAATGACGTCCAGGATGAGTTGACTGTAACAGTTGATTCATAAGGACATCCAGGATGAGTTGACTGTAACAGTTGATTCATAAGGACATCCAGGATGAGTTGACTGTAACAGTTGATTCATAATGACATCCAGGATGAGTTGACTGTAACAGTTGATTCATAAGGACGTCCAGGATGAGTTGACTGTAACAGTTGATTCATAAGGACATCCAGGATGAGTTGACTGTAACAGTTGATTCATAATGACGTCCAGGATGAGTTGACTGTAACAGTTGATTCATAATGACGTCCAGGATGAGTTGACTGTAACAGTTGATTCATAAGGACATCCAGGTTGAGTTGACTGTAACAGTTGATTCATAATGACGTCCAGGTTGAGCTGACTGTAACAGTTGATTCATAAGGACATCCAGGATGAGTTGACTGTAACAGTTGATTCATAAGGACATCCAGGATGAGTTGACTGTAACAGTTGATTCATAATGACGTCCAGGATGAGTTGACTGTAACAGTTGATTCATAAGGACGTCCAGGATGAGTTGACTGTAACAGTTGATTCATAAGGACATCCAGGATGAGTTGACTGTAACAGTTGATTCATAATGACGTCCAGGATGAGTTGACTGTAACAGTTGATTCATAAGGACATCCAGGTTGAGTTGACTGTAACAGTTGATTCATAATGACATCCAGGATGAGTTGACTGTAACAGTTGATTCATAAGGACATCCAGGATGAGTTGACTGTAACAGTTGATTCATAAGGACATCCAGGATGAGTTGACTGTAACAGTTGATTCATAAGGACATCCAGGTTGAGTTGACTGTAACAGTTGATTCATAAGGACATCCAGGATGAGCTGACTGTAACAGTTGATTCATAAGGACATCCAGGATGAGTTGACTGTAACAGTTGATTCATAAGGACATCCAGGATGAGTTGACTGTAACAGTTGATTCATAAGGACATCCAGGATGAGTTGACTGTAACAGTTGATTCATAATGACATCCAGGATGAGTTGACTGTAACAGTTGATTCATAAGGACATCCAGGTTGAGTTGACTGTAACAGTTGATTCATAAGGACATCCAGGATGAGTTGACTGTAACAGTTGATTCATAATGACATCCAGGATGAGTTGACTGTAACAGTTGATTCATAAGGACATCCAGGATGAGTTGACTAACAGTTGATTCATAAGGACATCCAGGATGAGTTGACTGTAACAGTTGATTCATAAGGACATCCAGGATGAGCTGACTGTAACAGTTGATTCATAGGACATCCAGGATGAGTTGACTGTAACAGTTGATTCATAATGACATCCAGGATGAGTTGACTGTAACAGTTGATTCATAAGGACATCCAGGATGAGTTGACTGTAACAGTTGATTCATAAGGACATCCAGGATGAGTTGACTGTAACAGTTGATTCATAATGACATCCAGGATGAGTTGACTGTAACAGTTGATTCATAAGGACATCCAGGATGAGTTGACTGTAACAGTTGATTCATAATGACATCCAGGATGAGTTGACTGTAACAGTTGATTCATAATGACATCCAGGATGAGTTGACTGTAACAGTTGATTCATAAGGACATCCAGAATGAGTTGACTGTAACAGTTGATTCATAAGGACATCCAGGATGAGTTGACTGTAACAGTTGATTCATAATGACATCCAGGTTGAGTTGACTGTAACAGTTGATTCATAAGGACGTCCAGGATGAGTTGACTGTAACAGTTGATTCATAATGACGTCCAGGATGAGTTGACTGTAACAGTTGATTCATAAGGACATCCAGGATGAGTTGACTGTAACAGTTGATTCATAAGGACGTCCAGGATGAGTTGACTGTAACAGTTGATTCATAAGGACGTCCAGGTTGAGTTGACTGTAACAGTTGATTCATAATGACGTCCAGGTTGAGTTGACTGTAACAGTTGATTCATAAGGACGTCCAGGTTGAGTTGACTGTAACAGTTGATTCATAAGGACATCCAGGATGAGTTGACTGTAACAGTTGATTCATAAGGACATCCAGGTTGAGTTGACTAAACAGTTGATTCATAAGGACATCCAGGATGAGCTGACTGTAACAGTTGATTCATATGACATCCAGGATGAGTTGACTGTAACAGTTGATTCATAAGGACATCCAGGATGAGCTGACTGTAACAGTTGACAGCGATGAGTTCTTACAACTCCTTACGCCACACAGGGTAATTTTCTCATGCTATATTTAGGTACGGCTTGGGTACACACACACACACACACACACACACACACACACACACACACACACACACACACACACACACACACACACACTGCATCCCACCGCCAGACCCCCAGGCAGACAGCTGTTGTAATATTCCTTCAGCTCCAGTCCTAAAGATAACAGTCTGTACTTGGCTCTCAGACGGAGGTGACAGGGATGATATGGGTGAGGTGAGGTACAGATGAGGTAGAGGTACAGGTAGAGGTACAGATAGAGGTACAGGTAGAGATACAGTAGAGGTACAGGTAGGTACAGGTACAGGTAGAGGTACAGGTGGAGGTAGGTAGAGGTACAGGTACTTGGTCTCAGATAGAGGTAGAGGTACAGATAGAGTAGAGTACAGGTAGAGGTACAGATAGAGGTAGAGGTACAGGTAGAGGTACAGGTACAGGTAGAGGTACAGGTAGAGGTACAGATAGAGGTACAGGTAGAGGTACAGGTAGAGGTACAGATAGAGGTACAGGTAGAATTACAGATAGAGGTACAGGTAGAGGTACAGGTAGAGGTACAGGTAGAGGTACAGGCCATCCCCCCCTCCTCCCCCCAGCCGATAGCAGGTTATAGGTATTTCTGCTTTTAAAGGCATTATCCCATTGAGCCACCACCGTATGTAGTGTTTACCGTGAGCGGGATCTCCCTGAACCCGGAAACATTGCCTTTAAAAGCCTCACTGCCTCTCTAACCTTAAGTATTCATGTCGTGAGCTTGAGGGTTCCTGACTGTCTGGTTTCCTGCTTCACACAAACACTACAGGCTTTTAATCAACTGGTCCCACTTTGATTTATTCACCTTCGATGACGTGCTGTACATAATGTATTTATCTATTTATTTATTTATTGACTGAGGATTGTGATTGGTTGAGACAGTCTTTCAGCCAAACAGACCCGTTTGAAGCTGAGCCTGTTGGTTTGTCGTGTGTCATGATACTGGTCAGCGGGTGGCTCATTTAGGTTACGGGCAAATCTGAAATGGCTCCCTATTACCTATGTAGTGCACTACTTTGAGCCAAAAGAAGTGCCCTATTTGAGGAAGGAATATGTATAGGAATAGTAAAGGAATAAGAGGAGCTTTTGAGCAATAACTGAAGAACATATTCCCTATATAAAACAAGTCAACTACTTGACCATTCTAGCTCTTAGCTGTGGCTGCTGGTCCACTAGGGGATTCTAGCTCTTAGCTGTGGCTGCTGGTCCACTAGGGGGCTCTTAGCTGCTGGTCTAGGGGATTCTAGCTCTTAGCTGTGGCTGCTGGTCCACTAGGGGATTCTAGCTCTTAACTGTGGCTGCTGGTCCACTAGGGGATTCTAGCTCTTAGCTGTGGCTGCTGGTCCACTAGGGGATTCTAGCTCTTAGCTGTGGCTGCTGGTCCACTAGGGGATTCTAGCTCTTAGCTGTGGCTGCTGGTCCACTAGGGGATTCTAGCTCTTAACTCTGGCTGCTGGTCCACTCTAGCTCTTAGCTGCTGGTCCACTAGGGATTCTAGCTCTTAACTGTGGCTGCTGGTCCCCTAGGGATTCTAGCTCTTAGCTGCTGGTCCACTAGGGATTCTAGCTCTTAGCTGTGGCTGCTGGTCCACTAGGGGATTCTAGCTCTTAACTCTGGCTGCTGGTCCACTAGGGATTCTAGCTCTTAGCTGCTGGTCCACTAGGGGATTCTAGCTCTTAGCTGTGGCTGCTGGTCCACTAGGGGATTCTAGCTCTTAACTGTGGCTGCTGGTCCACTAGGGGATTCTAGCTCTTAACTGTGGCTGCTGGTCCACTAGGGGATTCTAGCTCTGTGGCTGCTGGTCCACTAGGGATTCTAGCTCTTAGCTGCTGGTCCACTAGGGGATTCTAGCTCTTAACTGTGGCTGCTGGTCCACTCGGGGATTCTAGCTCTTAACTGTGGCTGCTGGTCTACTAGGGGATTCTAGCTCTTAGCTGCTGGTCCACTAGGTGATTCTAGCTCTTAACTGTGGCTGCTGGTCCACTAGGGGATTCTAGCTCTTAGCTGCTGGTCCACTAGGTGATTCTAGCTCTTAGCTGTGGCTGCTGGTCCACTCTGGGATTCTAGCTCTTAGCTGTGGCTGCTGGTCCCCTGGAGGATTCTAGCTCTTAGCTGTGGCTGCTGGTCCACTAGGGGATTCTAGCTCTTAACTGTGGCTGCTGGTCCACTAGGGGATTCTAGCTCTTAGCTGCTGTTCCACTAGGGGATTCTAGCTCTTAGCTGTGGCTGCTGGTCCCCTCTGGGATTCTAGCTCTTAGCTGTGGCTGCTGGTCCACTAGGGGATTCTAGCTCTTAGCTGTGGCTGCTGGTCCCCTAGGGGATTCTAGCTCTTAACTGTGGCTGCTGGTCCACTAGGGGATTCTAGCTCTTAGCTGCTGGTCCACTAGGGGACTCTAGCTCTTAGCTGCTGGTCCACTAGGGGATTCTAGCTAGCTGTGGCTGCTGGTCCACTAGGGGATTCTAGCTCTTAGCTGTGGCTGCTGGTCCACTAGGGGATTCTAGCTCTTAGCTGTGGCTGCTGGTCCACTAGGGGATTCTAGCTCTTAGCTGCTGGTCCACTAGGGGATTCTAGCTCTTAGCTGCTGGTCCACTAGGGGACTCTAGCTCTTAGCTGCTGGTCCACTAGGGGATTCTAGCTCTTAGCTGCTGGTCCACTAGGGGATTCTAGCTCTTAGCTGTGGCTGCTGGTCCACTAGGGGATTCTAGCTCTTAGCTGCTGGTCCACTAGGGGATTCTAGCTCTTAGCTGCTGGTCCACTGGGTGATTCTAGCTCTTAGCTGTGGCTGCTGGTCCACTAGGGGATTCTATTTTTTGTTCTGATAGCTATCTTGACTTTTGTGTCCAGCTTCACTTCAACAGTACTTGATTGCAATTTTATAAATTCACATTGAATCTCGAGAGTGCTGTGAAAATAGTGAGCTGTTGTGGGCTTACAGATTTGTAACGTCCGGGAGAGCCCAGCACAGAATGTTTTCTTTCAGTAGGCTTTTTCCCGACCCCTAGCTAAGCTAGCAGGATTGGTTAGCTTAGCTAGCTGCATACTGTCAGTTTAGCTAGGATAGCTGGATTGGTTAGCTTAGCTAGCTGCATACTGTCAGTTTAGCTAGGATAGCTGGATTGGTTAGCTTAGCTAGCTGCATACTGTCAGTTTAGCTAGGATAGCTGGATTGGTTAGCTTAGCTAGCTGCATACTGTCAGTTTAGCTAGGATAGCTGGATTGGTTAGCTTAGCTAGCTGCATACTGTCAGTTTAGCTCATAGCCCTGTTAGCAGCTAGCTGCATACTGTCAGTTTAGCTAGGATAGCTGGATTGGTTAGCTAGCTAGCTGCATACTGTCAGTTTAGCTAAAATGGCTGGACTGACAGCATCACTCCCCAACCTCAACCCTGTACAGCCCTACTG
>NC_068425.1:35624539-35632039 GCF_023373465.1 Oncorhynchus keta | reverse complement strand
TATAAAACAAGGGTCCTATATCAGGATGCAGAGTACAGAACATTAGACTACAACACTATAAAACAAGGGTCCTATATCAGGATGCAGAGTACAGAACATTAGACTACAACACTATAAAACAAGGGTCCTATATCAGGATGCAGAGTACAGAACATTAGACTACAACACTATAAAACAAGGGTCCTGTCAGGATGCAGAGTACAGAACATTAGACTACAACACTATAAAACAAGGGTCCTATATCAGGATGCAGAGTACAGAACATTAGACTACAACACTATAAAACAAGGGTCCTATATCAGGATGCAGAGTACAGAACATTAGACTACAACACTATAAAACAAGGGTCCTATATCAGGATGCAGAGTACAGAACATTAGACTACAACACTATAAAACAAGGGTCCTATATCAGGATGCAGAGTACAGAACATTAGACTACAACACTATAAAACAAGGGTCCTATATCAGGATGCAGAGTACAGAACATTAGACTACAACACTATAAAACAAGGGTCCTATATCAGGATGCAGAGTACAGAACATTAGACTACAACACTATAAAACAAGGGTCCTATATCAGGATGCAGAGTACAGAACATTAGACTACAACACTATAAAACAAGGGTCCTATATCAGGATGCAGAGTACAGAACATTAGACTACAACACTATAAAACAAGGGTCCTATATCAGGATGCAGAGTACAGAACATTAGACTACAACACTATAAAACAAGGGTCCTATATCAGGATGCAGAGTACAGAACATTAGACTACAACACTATAAAACAAGGGTCCTATATCAGGATGCAGAGTACAGAACATTAGACTACAACACTATAAAACAAGGGTCCTATATCAGGATGCAGAGTACAGAACATTAGACTACAACACTATAAAACAAGGGTCCTATATCAGGATGCAGAGTACAGAACATTAGACTACAACACTATAAAACAAGGGTCCTATATCAGGATGTGTGTGTGTGTGTGTGTGTGTCTATGTGTGTGTGTGTGTGTGTCTCTGTCTGTGTGTCTGTGTGTGTGTTATAGGCAGCCCACAGAGGAAGAGGCTGTGTACCAGGTCAACACTGTGTGTGTGTTATAGGCAGCCCACAGAGGAAGAGGCTGTGTACCAGGTCAACACTGTGTGTCTGTGTGTGTGCGTGCGTGCGTGTGTGTCTGTGTGTGTGTTATAGGCAGCCCACAGAGGAAGAGGCTGTGTACCAGGTCAACACTGTGTGTCTGTGTGTGTGCGTGCGTGCGTGTGTGTCTGTGTGTGTGTTATAGGCAGCCCACAGAGGAAGAGGCTGTGTACCAGGTCAACACTAGGTATGTAAATGAGGGAATGTACCTTTTTAATGGACGATAGTGGGAGATGATCTAGTGATCCGGGTCTAAAAACAGACAGCTGATCAGTAGTTAAAGAAGAGGCAGTCAGTCTGTGAGGACAGGACAGGAAATGGGGGAAAACACAGTCAGTCTGTGAGGACAGGACAGGAAATGGGGGAAAACACAGTCAGTCTGTGAGGACAGGACAGGAAATGGGGGAAAACACACTCATACACGGTTGTCACAGAACCGGTTTCCCCAACACAGATTAATAATAATCCCGGACTACGAGACACGTTCAATGGAGAAGGAGAACGAAGTGGGCTTTAATCTGTGTGAACGGGAAAACCTTCCTCCTCGCATCACATTTCACATGTCAACGTTAAAACAGGACGTTGGGGTCTCTAAGTTACAGTTAGGCACAGCCATAAAACAGAGGAGGGTAACCTGGTCTAATCTAATCCTGTCTGCATCGTTTATTCTCCCATAACATAGTATCATTGAGAGCTACTGGGAATTTTGCAATCCTAGACACTTTGTTGAGAGAGAGTACAGTTTGTGTCCTCTTGTCTCTGACTCCCGGGGTCATTCCTCCACTTGGCCTCTAGGTGGAGCCCTCTCTCCAAACAGCACATCTCGCCATCGAGGAAGGAGACAGAAGGGATCTATCTATAAAGGAGGTTCCTCTATACACAACACAGAAAGACCCCTGGGGGTTAACTGGACTGTGTACGTATGTATGGACATGTATGTGTGTATGGACATGTATGTGTGTATGGACATGTATGTGTGTATGGACATGTATGTGTGTATGGACATGTATGTGTGTATGGACATGTATGTGTGTATGGACATGTATGTGTGTATGGACATGTATGTGTGTATGGACATGTATGTGTGTATGGACATGTATGTGTGTATGGACATGTATGTGTGTATGGACATGTATGTGTGTATGGACATGTATGTGTGTATGGACATGGACATGTATGTGTGTATGGACATGTATGTGTGTATGGACATGTATGTGTGTATGGACATGTATGTGTGTATGGACATGTATGTGTGTATGGACATGTATGTGTGAATGGACATGTATGTGTGTATGGACATGTATGTGTGTATGTGTGTATGGACATGTATGTGTGAATGGACATGTATGTGTGAATGGACATGTATGTGTGTATGGACATGTATGTGTGTATGTGTGTATGGACATGTATGTGTGAATGGACATGTATGTGTGTATGGACATGTATGTGTGTATGTGTGTATGGACATGTATGTGTGTATGGACATGTATGTGTGTATGGACATGTATGTGTGTATGGACATGTATGTGTGTATGGACATGTATGTGTGTATGGACATGTATGTGTGTATGTGTGTATGGACATGTATGTGTGTATGGACATGTATGTGTGTATGGACATGTATGTGTGTGTATGGACATGTATGTGTGTATGGACATGTATGTGTGTATGTGTGTATGGACATGTATGTGTGTGTATGGACATGTATGTGTGTATGGACATGTATGTGTGAATGGACATGTATGTGTGTATGGACATGTATGTGTGTATGTGTGTATGGACATGTATGTGTGTGTATGGACATGTATGTGTGTATGGACATGTATGTGTATGTGTGTATGGACATGTATGTGTGTGTATGGACATGTATGTGTGTATGGACATGTATGTGTGTATGGACATGTATGTGTGTGTATGGACATGTATGTGTGTATGGACATGTATGTGTGTATGTGTGTATGGACATGTATGTGTGTGTATGGACATGTATGTGTGTATGGACATGTATGTGTGAATGGACATTTAACAACATTTACATTTAAATCATTTAGCAGACGCTCTTATCCAGAGCGACTTACAAATTGGTGCATTCACCTTATGACATCCAGTAGAATAGTCACTTTACAATAGTGCATCTAAATCTTAAGGGGGTGAGAAGGATTACTTATCCTATCCTAGGTATTCCTTAAAGAGGTGGGGTTTCAGGTGTCTCCGGAAGGTGGTGATTGACTCCGCTGTCCTGGCGTCGTGAGGGAGTTTGTTCCACCATTGGGGGCCAGAGCAGCGAACAGTTTTGACTGGGCTGAGCGGGAACTGTACTTCCTCAGTGGTAGGGAGGCGAGCAGGCCAGAGGTGGATGGACGCAGTTCCCTTGTTTGGCTGTAGGGCCTGATCAGAGCCTGGAGGTACTGAGGTGCCGTTCCCCTCACAGCTCCGTAGGCAAGCACCATGGTCTTGTAGCAGATGCGAGCTTCAACTGGAAGCCAGTGGAGAGAGCGGAGGAGCGGGGTGACGTGAGAGAACTTGGGAAGGTTGAACACCAGACGGGCTGCGGCGTTCTGGATGAGTTGTAGGGGTTTAATGGCACAGGCAGGGAGCCCAGCCAACAGCGAGTTGCAGTAGTCCAGACGGGAGATGACAAGTGCCTGGATTAGGACCTGCGCCGCTTCCTGTGTGAGGCAGGGTCGTACTCTGCGGATGTTGTAGAGCATGAACCTACAGGAACGGGCCACCGCCTTGATGTTAGTTGAGAACGACAGGGTGTTGTCCAGGATCACGCCAAGGTTCTTAGCGCTCTGGGAGGAGGACACAATGGAGTTGTCAACCGTGATGGCGAGATCATGGAGCGGGCAGTCCTTCCCGGGAGGAAGAGCAGCTCCGTCTTGCCGAGGTTCAGCTTGAGGTGGTGATCCGTCATCCACACTGATATGTCTGCCAGACATGCAGAGATGCGGTCGCCATCTGGTCATCAGAAGGGGAAAGGAAGATTAATTGTGTGTCGTCTGCATAGCAATGATAGGAGAGACCATGTGAGGTTATGACAGAGCCAAGTGACTTGGTGTATAGCGAGAATAGGAGAGGGCCTAGAACAGAGCCCTGGGGGACACCAGTGGTGAGAGCGCGTGGTGAGGAGACAGATTCTCGCCACGCCACCTGGTAGGAGCGACCTGTCAGGTAGGATGCAATCCAAGCGTGGGCCGCGCCGGAGATGCCCAACTCGGAGAGGGTGGAGAGGGGAGGATCTGATGGTTCACAGTATCGAAGGCAGCCGATAGGTCTAGAAGGATGAGAGCAGAGGAGAGAGAGTTAGCTTTAGCAGTGCGGAGCGCCTCCGTGATACAGAGAAGAGCAGTCTCAGTTGAATGACTAGTCTTGAAACCTGACTGATTTGGATCAAGAAGGTCATTCAGAGAGAGATAGCGGAGAGCTGGCCAAGGACGGCACGTTCAAGAGTTTTGGAGAGAAAAGAAAGAAGGGATACTGGTCTGTAGTTGTTGACATCGGAGGGATTGAGTGTAGGTGGACATGGACATGTATGTGTGAATGGACATGTATGTGAATGGACATGTATGTGTGAATGGACATGTATGTGTGTATGGACATGTATGTGTGAATGGACATGTATGTGTGTATGGACATGTATGTGTGTATGTGTGTATGGACATGTATGTGTGTATGGACATGTATGTGTGTATGGACATGTATGTGTGTATGGACATGTATGTGTGTATGGACATGTATGTGTGTATGGACATGTATGTGTGTATGTGTGTATGGACGTGTATGTGTGTATGGACATGTATGTGTGTATGGACATGTATGTGTGTATGGACATGTATGTGTGTATGGACATGTATGTGTGTATGGACTTGTATGTGTGTATGGACATGTATGTGTGTATGTGTGTATGGACATGTATGTGTGTATGTGTGTATGGACGTGTATGTGTGTATGTGTGTATGGACATGTATGTGTGTATGTGTGTATGGACGTGTATGTGTGTATGGACTTGTATGTGTGTGTACCGCAGGTGGAAAAAGTAACAAAACAAAAAATACATTTTCTTCTTCTTTATTTTTATTTCTAAAGTCAACATGCATATTAAATGAAATGCAGCGTCTGAATATATTACAGGCCTTATGCCCGTGTCATAGAGAGAGGTTCATAAAGCCATACACATGCTAGGCTACGGCTCTGCCAGTATTCATACAGAGTTGTCTAGGAGAGGTTCATAAAGCCATACACAGGCTAGACTACGGCTCTGCCAGAATATTCATACAGAGTCATAGAGAGAGGTTCATAAAGCCATACACAGGCTAGACTACGGCTCTGACAGTATTCATACAGAGTTTAACAAAATGCTGCCATCCTTTGAGAGATGGAGGAATTCAAGCAAAGCCACATTGCAGGATTCACACAGTAGCAAAACAGACCACGAACTCATTGCACAGAGAACAGAGTGTCTGAAGGTTTTCGCCCCAACCCTCGTTCTTGCTGGAGGAATTAAGGTCACTAATTAATTAGGATTCCCTTCATCTGGTTGTCTAGGTTTTAATTGAATTGGGAAAAAACAAAAACACACAGACACTCGACCCTCGGTAGAATACAGGAGGCTGTAGCTGAATGGACGTGGGTACTGTAGAATACAGGAGGCTGTAGCTGAATGGACCTGGGTACTGTAGAATACAGGAGGCTGTAGCTGAATGGACCTGGGTACTAGAATACAGGAGGCTGTAGCTGAATGGACGTGGGTACTGTAGAATACAGGAGGCTGTAGCTGAATGGACCTGGGTACTGTAGAATACAGGAGGCTGTAGCTGAATGGACGTGGGTACTGTAGAATACAGGAGGCTGTAGCTGAATGGACGTGGGTACTGTAGAATACAGTAGGCTGTAGCTGAATGGACGTGGGTACTGTAGAATACAGGAGGCTGTAGCTGTGTTAGCTACAGTATACTGTAGAAACAGGAGGCTGTAGCTGTGTTAGCTACAGTATACTGTAGAATACAGGAGGCTGTAGCTGTGTTAGCTACAGTATACTGTAGAATACAGGAGGCTGTAGCTGTGTTAGCTACAGTATACTGTAGAATACAGGAGGCTGTAGCTGTGTTAGCTACAGTATACTGTAGAATACAGGAGGCTGTAGCTGTGTTAGCTACAGTATACTGTAGAAACAGGAGCCTGTAGCTGTGTTAGCTACAGTATACTGTAGAAACAGGAGGCTGTAGCTGTGTTAGCTACAGTATACTGTAGAATACAGGAGGCTGTAGCTGTGTTAACTACAGTATACTGTAGAATACAGGAGGCTGTAGCTGTGTTAGCTACAGTATACTGTAGAATACAGGAGGCTGTAGCTGTGTTAGCTACAGTATACTGTAGAAACAGGAGGCTGTGTTAGCTACAGTATACTGTAGAAACAGGAGGCTGTAGCTGTGTTAGCTACAGTATACTGTAGAAACGGGAGGCTGTAGCTGTATTAGCTACAGTATACTGTAGAATACAGGAGGCTGTAGCTGTGTTAACTACAGTATACTGTAGAATACAGGAGGCTGTAGCTGTGTTAACTACAGTATACTGTAGAATACAGGAGGTTGTAGATGTGTTAGCTACAGTATACTGTAGAATACAGGAGGCTGTAGCTGTGTTAGCTACAGTATACTGTAGAATACAGGATGCTGTGTTAGCTACAGTATACTGTAGAATACAGGAGGCTGTGTTAGCTACAGTATACTGTAGAAACAGGAGGCTGTGTTAGCTACAGTATACTGTAGATTACAGGAGGCTGTAGCTGTGTTAGCTACAGTATACTGTAGAATACAGGATGCTGTGTTAGCTACAGTATACTGTAGAATACAGGATGCTGTGTTAGCTACAGTATACTGTAGAATACAGGAGGCTGTAGCTGTGTTAGCTACAGTATACTGTAGAATACAGGAGGCTGTGTTAGCTACAGTATACTGTAGAAACAGGAGGCTGTGTTAGCTACAGTATACTGTAGATTACAGGAGGCTGTAGCTGTGTTAGCTACAGTATACTGTAGAAACAGGAGGCTGTGTTAGCTACAGTATACTGTAGATTACAGGAGGCTGTAGCTGTGTTAACTACAGTATACTGTAAATCACTCTCAGGCAGGTGATTCCAGTATTCTGAATTCCAGGGTAGTATGAGTGTAAACAATGATCCTGCATAAACATATATATTATGTATTGCAGAAACAACATTGTCTGAGCACATAACACACCTCCTCCTCTCTCTCCCCTCTCTCTTTCTCTCTCCATCTCTCACCCTACCTCTCTCTCCCTATCTCTGTTTTCTCTCTCTCTCTCTCTCTCTCCCCTCTCTGTTTCTCTCTCTCT
>NC_068425.1:35609539-35619539 GCF_023373465.1 Oncorhynchus keta | reverse complement strand
TTATTATTAATACTATTATGCACATTATTACCGTTAATACTACTCATTGTGCACATTATTACTATTAATACTACTCATTAAACACATTATTACTATTAATACTACTCATTATGTACATTATTGTATTTACTCATTATGCACATTAAGTATTAATACTACTCATTATGCACATTATTACTAGTAATACTACTCATTATGCACATTATTAATTAATACTACTCATTATGCATATTATTATTACTACTCATTATGCATATTATTACTATTAATACTACTCATTATGCATATTATTACTATTAATACTACTCATTATGCACATTATTACTATTAATAACCATTATGCATATTATTATTAATACTACTCATTATGCATATTATTATTACTACCCTAATTATGCATATTATTATACTACTACTCATTATGCATATTATTATTACACACTACTCCATTATGCATATTATTATTACTACTACTATTATGCATATTAAGAACTACATGCATATTATTATTATTACTACTACTCATTATGTATTGTAATAATGTAAACACACTCTCCCTCTATGATAATGTATTTATAATGTAAACACACTCTCCCTCTGTGATAATGTATTGATCATGTAAACACACTCACCCTCCATGATAATGTATGTAAAATGTAAACACACTCTCCCTCTATGATAATGTATTGATCATGTAAACACACTGACCTGACCCTCTGTGATAATGTATTTATAATGTAAACCCTCTCCTCTATGATAATGTTTATAATGTAAACACACTCTCCCTCTGTGATAATGTATTTATAATGTAAACAGTACCCTCTATGATAATGTATCGATAATGTAAACACACTCTCCTCTGTGATAATGTATTTATAATGTAAACACACTCTCCCTCTATGATAATGTATTTATAATGTAAACACACTGACCCTCTATGATAATGTATTGATAAAACAGACAGGGGGAAAGGTAATGTATTTAGAATGTAAACACACTCTCCCTCTATGATAATGTATTGATAATGTAAACATACTCACCCTCTATGATGCCCCAGAGTTTTCCTGCCCAGGACCTTGGTTTACCTGGTGCTCCTTGTCTGTCCCCACCACAAGAGGAATGGCACACAGACAGGGGAAAGGTAAGAAAGAAAGGAGTACCAGGGGAGAGGATCAGAGAGGGGAAAGGTAAGAGCGGAGTACCAGGGAGAGGACCAGGAGAGGGGGAAAGGTAAGAGGGAGTACCAGGAGAGGGCCAGGAGAGGGGAAAGGTAAGAGGGGAGTACCAGGAGAGGACCAGGAGGGGAAAGGTAAAGAGGGGAGTACCAGGAGAGGACCAGGAGAGGGGAAAGGTAAGAGGGAGTACCAGGAGAGGACCAGGAGAGGAGAAAGGTAAGAGAGGAGTACCAGGAGAGGACCAGAGGGGAAAGGTAAGAGAGGAGTACCAGGAGAGGACCAGACAGGGGAAAGGTAAGAGAGGAGTACCAGGAGAGGACCAGGGAGACCAGGGAAAGGTAAGAGGGGAGTACCAGGGAGAGGACCAGGAGAGGGAAAGGTAAGACGGAGTACCAGGAGAGGACCAGGGGGGGAAGGTAAGAGGGAGTACCAGGAGAGGACCAGGAGAGGGGAAAGGTAAGAGCGGAGTACCAGGAGAGGACCAGGGGAAAGGTAAGAGGGAGTACCAGGAGAGGGAGAGGGGAAAGGTAAGAGGGGAGTACCAGGAGAGGATCAGGAGAGGGGAAAGGTAAGAGCGGAGTACCAGGAGAGGACCAGGAGAGGGGAAAGGTAAGAGGGGAGTACCAGGAGAGGACCAGAGAGGGGAAGGTAAGAGGAGTACCAGGAGAGGACCAGACAGGGAAAGGTAAGAGAGGAGTACCAGGAGAGGACCAGACAGGGGGAAAGGTAAGAGAGGAGTACCAGGAGAGGACCAGGACAGGGAAAGGTAAGAGGGAGGAGTACCAGGAGAGGACCGGAGAGAGGGGAAAGGTAAGAGGGGAGTACCAGGGAGAGGACCAGGAGAGGGGAAAGGTAAGAGGGAGTACCAGGAGAGGACCAGAGAGGGAAAGGTAAGAGGGGAGTACCAGGAGAGGGCAAAGGTAAGAGGGGAGTACCAGGAGAGGACCAGGGAAATGGGAAGGTAAGAGGGAGTACCAGGGAGAGGACCAGACAGGGGAAAAGGTAAGAGGGGAGTACCAGGAGAGGACCGGGAGAGGGAAAGGTAAGAGGGGAGTACCAGGAGAGGACCAGACAGGGGAAGGTAAGAGAGGAGTACCAGGGAGAGGACCAGGAGAGGGGAAAGGTAAGAGGGGGTACCAGGGAGAGGACCAGGAGGGGAAAGGTAAGAGCGGAGTAGCAGGAGAGGACCAGGAGAGGGAAGGTAAGAGGGGAGTACCAGGAGAGGACCAGACAGGGGAAAGGTAAGAGAGGAGTACCTGGAGAGGACCAGGAGAGGACCAGACAGGGGAAAGGCAGGAGAGGAGTACCAGGAGAGGACCAGACAGGGGAAAGTTAGAGAGGAGTACCAGGAGAGGACCAGACAGGGGAAAGGTAAGAGAGGAGAACCAGGAGAGGACCAGACAGGGGAAAGGTAAGAGAGGAGTGCCAGGGAGAGGAATACCAGGGAGAGGAGTACCAGGAGAGGAGTACCAGGGAGGAGTACCAGGAGAGGACCAGACAGGGGAAAGGTAAGAGAAGTACCAGGAGAGGAGTACCAGGAGAGGGGAAAGGTAAGAGGAGTACCAGAAGAGGACCAGACAGGGAAAGGCAGGAGGGAGTACCAGGAGAGGGTACCAGGAGAGGAGTACCAGGAGAGGACCAGGAGAGGAGTACCAGGGAGAGGAGTACCAGGAGAGGAGTACCAGGAGAGGAGTATCAGGAGAGGAGTATCAGGAGAGGAGGACCAGAGGAGTACCAGGAGAGGAGTACCAGGAGAGGAGGACCAGGGAGGAGTACCAGGAGAGGACCAGACAGGGGAAAGGTAAGAGAGGAGTACCAGGAGAGGAGTACCAGGGAGAGGAGGACCAGGAGAGGAGTACCAGGAGAGGAGGACCAGGAGAGGAGTACCAGGAGAGGAGTACCAGGAGAGGACCAGGAGAGGAGTACCAGGAGAGGAGTACCAGGAGAGGAGGACCAGGAGAGGAGGACCAGGAGAGGAGTACCAGGAGAGGAGGACCAGGAGAGGAGGACCAGGAGAGGAGTACCAGGAGAGGAGGACCAGGAGAGGAGGACCAGGAGGAGGACCAGGAGAGGAGTACCAGGAGAGGAGTACCAGGAGAGGAGGACCAGGAGAGGAGTACCAGGAGAGGAGGACCAGGAGAGGAGAGGAGAGGTACCAGGAGAGGAGTACCAGGAGAGGAGTACCAGGAGAGGAGTACCAGGAGAGGAGTACCAGGAGAGGAGGACCAGGAGAGGAGTACCAGGAGAGGAGTACCAGGAGAGGAGTACCAGGAGAGGAGGACCAGGAGAGGAGTACCAGGAGAGGAGTACCAGGAGAGGAGGACCAGGAGAGGAGTATCAGGAGAGGAGTACCAGGAGAGGAGTACCAGGAGAGGAGTACCAGGAGAGGAGTACCAGGAGAGGAGTACCAGGAGAGGAGTACCAGGAGAGGAGTACCAGGAGAGGGAGTACCAGGAGAGGAGTACCAGGAGAGGAGGACCAGGAGAGGAGTACCAGGAGAGGAGGACCAGGAGAGGAGTACCAGGAGAGGAGTTGACACCAAACGCTGGTCCCAGATCTATACTGTAATGTGCTTTGGCCAGTGAGTTCCTTTGACTATCGCTGCTAAAACTGCTTACAAGTGTGACTTGTAAAACGTGTGTGTGTGTGTGTGTGTGTGTGTGTGTGTGTGCGTGCGTGCGCACACGCTGTGTGTGTGAATAAGTGCGCACATGGTTGAATGTTTGTGTGTTTGCGTGAATTCCTGCACGAATCTGTGTGTGCGTCTGTGTGTGTGTGTGTTTGTGTGTGTGTGTGTCTGTGTGTGTGTGTCTGTCTGTCTGTGTGTGTGTGTGTGTGTGTGTGTGTGTGTGTGTGTGTGTGTGTGTGTGTCTCACCCTGATCTTGTCGTTGAGTATCCTGTCCTCTGGATCTTCGTCGTACTCCGTCTGAGGGTAGACTCGGATCCCATTGGCCTTCAGGTCCTGTCTTATCTACACAGGGGTCAGATGGCAGGGGTTACAGGGGTCATTCAGAGGTTATGAGGTCAACATGATGACACAGATGTGTACATGCTACTATTGTGTACGGGTGTCCCCGTTCCTGGAGTACCATCCTGTAGGTTTTAACCCCAACCCTGTTCCTGGAGTACCATCCTGTAGGTTTTAACCCCAACCCTGTTCCTGGAGTACCATCCTGTAGGTTTTAACTCCAACCCTGTTCCTGGAGTACCATCCTGTAGGTTTTAACTCCAACCCTGTTCCTGGAGTACCATCCTGTAGGTTTTAACTCCAACCCTGTTCCTGGAGTACCATCCTGTAGGTTTTAACTCCAACCCTGTTCCTGGAGTACCATCCTGTAGGTTTTAACCCAACCCTGTTCCTGGAGTACCATCCTGTAGGTTTTAACCCCAACCCTGTTCCTGGAGTACCATCCTGTAGGTTTTAACTCCAACCCTGTTCCTGGAGTACCATCCTGTAGGTTTTAACCCCAACCCTGTTCCTGGAGTACCATCCTGTAGGTTTTAACTCCAACCCTGTTCCTGGAGTACCATCCTGTAGGTTTTAACCCCAACCCTGTTCCTGGAGTACCATCCTGTAGGTTTTAACTCCAACCCTGTTCCTGGAGTACCATCCTGTAGGTTTTAACTCCAACCCTGTTCCTGGAGTACCATCCTGTAGGTTTTAACTCCAACCCTGTTCCTGGAGTACCATCCTGTAGGTTTTAACTCCAACCCTGTTCCTGGAGTACCATCCTGTAGGTTTTAACTCCAACCCTGTTCTGGAGTACCATCCTGTAGGTTTTAACTCCAACCCTGTTCCTGGAGTACCATCCTGTAGGTTTTAACTCCAACCCTGTTCCTGGAGTACCATCCTGTAGGTTTTAACCCAACCCTGTTCCTGGAGTACCCTCCTGTAGGTTTTAACTCCAACCCTGTTCCTGGAGTACCATCCTGTAGGTTTTAACTCCAACCCTGTTCCTGGAGTACCATCCTGTAGGTTTTAACTCCAACCCTGTTCCTGAGTACCATCCTGTAGGTTTTAACTCCAACCCTGTTCCTGGAGTACCATCCTGTAGGTTTTAACTCCAACCCTGTTCCTGGAGTACCATCCTGTAGGTTTTAACTCCAACCCTGTTCCTGGAGTACCATCCTGTAGGTTTTAACTCCAACCCTGTTCCTGGTTTTAGTCCAACCCTGTTCCCATCCTGTAGGTTTTAACTCCAACCCTGTTCCTGGAGTACCCTCCTGTAGGTTTTAACTCCAACCCTGTTCCTAGAGAGACACCCTCCTGTAGGTTTTAACTCCAACCCTGTTCCTGGAGTACCATCCTGTAGGTTTTAACTCCAACCCTGTTCCTGAAGAGATACCCTCCTGTAGGTTTTAACTCCAACCCCTGTTACCATCCTGTAGGTTTTAACAACCCTGTTCCTGGAGTACCATCCTGTAGGTTTTAACTCCAACCCTGTTCCTGGAGTACCATCCTGTAGGTTTTAACTCCAACCCTGTTCTTGGAGATACCCTCCTGTAGGTTTTAACTCCAACCCTGTTCCTAGAGAGACACCCTCCTGTAGGTTTTAACTCCAACCCTGTTCCTGGAGTACCATCCTGTAGGTTTTAACTCCAACCCTGTTCCTGAAGAGATACCATCCTGTAGGTTTTAACTCCAACCCTGTTCCTGGAGTACCATCCTGTAGGTTTTAACTCCAACCCTGTTCCTGGAGTACCATCCTGTAGGTTTTAACTCCAACCCTGTTCCTGGAGTACCATCCTGTAGGTTTTAACTCCAACCCTGTTCCTGGAGTACCATCCTGTAGGTTTTAACTCCAACCCTGTTCCTGGAGTACCATCCTGTAGGTTTTAACTCCAACCCTGTTCCTGGAGTACCATCCTGTAGGTTTTAACTCCAACCCTGTTCCTGGAGTACCATCCTGTAGGTTTTAACTCCAACCCTGTTCCTGGAGTACCATCCTGTAGGTTTTAACTCCAACCCTGTTCTTGGAGATACCCTCCTGTAGGTTTTAACTCCAACCCTGTTCCTAGAGAGACACCCTCCTGTAGGTTTTAACTCCAACCCTGTTCTTGGAGTACCATCCTGTAGGTTTTAACTCCAACCCTGTTCCTGAGAGTACCCTCCTGTAGGTTTTAACTCCAACCCTGTTCCTGAGAGACACCCTCCTGTAGGTTTTAACTCCAACCCTGTTCCTGGAGTACCATCCTGTAGGTTTTAACTCCAACCCTGTTCCTGGAGTACCATCCTGTAGGTTTTAACTCCAACCCTGTTCCTGGAGTACCATCCTGTAGGTTTTAACTCCAACCCTGTTCCTGGAGTACCATCCTGTAGGTTTTAACTCCAACCCTGTTCCTGGAGTACCATCCTGTAGGTTTTAACTCCAACCCTGTTCCTGGAGTACCATCCTGTAGGTTTTAACTCCAACCCTGTTCCTGGAGTACCATCCTGTAGGTTTTAACTCCAACCCTGTTCTTGGAGATACCCTCCTGTAGGTTTTAACTCCAACCCTGTTCCTAGAGAGATACCCTCCTGTAGGTTTTAACTCCAACCCTGTTCTAGAGAGACACCCTCCTGTAGGTTTTAACTCCAACCCTGTTCTTGGAGATACCCTCCTGTAGGTTTTAACTCCAACCCTGTTCCTAGAGAGACACCCTCCTGTAGGTTTTAACTCCAACCCTGTTCTTGGAGATACCATCATGTAGGTTTTAACTCCAACCCTGTTCCTGGAGAGATACCATCCTGTAGGTTTTAACTCCAACCCTGTTCCTGGAGTACCATCCTGTAGGTTTTAACTCCAACCCTGTTCCTGGAGTACCATCCTGTAGGTTTTAACTCCAACCCTGTTCCTGAAGAGATACCATCCTGTAGGTTTTAACTCCAACCCTGTTCCTGGAGTACCATCCTGTAGGTTTTAACTCCAACCCTGTTCCTGGAGTACCATCCTGTAGGTTTTAACTCCAACCCTGTTCCTGGAGTACCATCCTGTAGGTTTTAACTCCAACCCTGTTCCTGGAGTACCATCCTGTAGGTTTTAACTCCAACCCTGTTCCTAGAGAGACACCCTCCTGTAGGTTTTAACTCCAACCCTGTTCTTGGAGTACCATCCTGTAGGTTTTAACGCCAACCCTGTTCCTAGAGAGACACCCTCCTGTAGGTTTTAACTCCAACCCTGTTCCTGGAGAGACCATCCTGTAGGTTTTAACTCCAACCCTGTTCCTGGAGTACCATCCTGTAGGTTTTAACTCCAACCCTGTTCCTAGCTACCATCCTGTAGGTTTTAACTCCAACCCTGTTCCTAGAGAGACACCATCCTGTAGGTTTTAACTCCAACCCTGTTCCTGGAGTACCATCCTGTAGGTTTTAACTCCAACCCTGTTCCTGGAGTACCATCCTGTAGGTTTTAACTCCAACCCTGTTCCTAGAGAGACACCCTCCTGTAGGTTTTAACTCCAACCCTGTTCCTGGAGTACCATCCTGTAGGTTTTAACTCCAACCCTGTTCTTGGAGATACCCTCCTGTAGGTTTTAACTCCAACCCTGTTCCTAGAGAGACACCCTCCTGTAGGTTTTAACTCCAACCCTGTTCCTGGAGTACCATCCTGTAGGTTTTAACTCCAACCCTGTTCCTGGAGTACCATCCTGTAGGTTTTAACTCCAACCCTGTTCCTGGAGTACCATCCTGTAGGTTTTAACTCCAACCCTGTTCCTGGAGTACCATCCTGTAGGTTTTAACTCCAACCCTGTTCCTGAAGAGATACCATCCTGTAGGTTTTAACTCCAACCCTGTTCCTGGAGTACCATACTGTAGGTTTTAACTCCAACCCTGTTCCTGGAGTACCATCCTGTAGGTTTTAACTCCAACCCTGTTCCTGGAGTACCATCCTGTAGGTTTTAACTCCAACCCTGTTCCTGGAGTACCATCCTGTAGGTTTTAACTCCAACCCTGTTCCTGGAGTACCATCCTGTAGGTTTTAACTCCAACCCTATTCCTGGAGTACCATCCTGTAGGTTTTAACTCCAACCCTGTTCCTGAAGTACCATCCTGTAGGTTTTAACTCCAACCCTGTTCCTAGAGAGACACCCTCCTGTAGGTTTTAACTCCAACCCTGTTCCTGGAGTACCATCCTGTAGGTTTTAACTCCAACCCTGTTCCTAGAGAGACACCCTCCTGTAGGTTTTAACTCCAACCCTGTTCCTGAGAGACACCCTCCTGTAGGTTTTAACTCCAACCCTGTTCCTGGAGTACCATCCTGTAGGTTTTAACTCCAACCCTGTTCTTGGAGATACCCTCCTGTAGGTTTTAACTCCAACCCTGTTCCTAGAGAGACACCCTCCTGTAGGTTTTAACTCCAACCCTGTTCCTGGAGTACCATCCTGTAGGTTTTAACTCCAACCCTGTTCCTGGAGTACCCTCCTGTAGGTTTTAACTCCAACCCTGTTCCTAGAGAGACACCCTCCTGTAGGTTTTAACTCCAACCCTGTTCCTGGAGTACCATCCTGTAGGTTTTAACTCCAACCCTGTTCCTGAAGAGATACCATCCTGTAGGTTTTAACTCCAACCCTGTTCCTGGAGTACCATCCTGTAGGTTTTAACTCCAACCCTGTTCCTGGAGTACCATCCTGTAGGTTTTAACTCCAACCCTGTTCCTGGAGTACCATCCTGTAGGTTTTAACTCCAACCCTGTTCCTGGAGTACCATCCTGTAGGTTTTAACTCCAACCCTGTTCCTGGAGTACCATCCTGTAGGTTTTAACTCCAACCCTGTTCCTGGAGTACCATCCTGTAGGTTTTAACTCCAACCCTGTTCCTGGAGTACCATCCTGTAGGTTTTAACTCCAACCCTGTTCCTAGAGAGACACCCTCCTGTAGGTTTTAACTCCAACCCTGTTCTTGGAGTACCATCCTGTAGGTTTTAACGCCAACCCTGTTCCTAGAGAGACACCCTCCTGTAGGTTTTAACTCCAACCCTGTTCCTAGAGAGACACCCTCCTGTAGGTTTTAACTCCAACCCTGTTCCTGGAGTACCATCCTGTAGGTTTTAACTCCAACCCTGTTCCTGGAGAGCTACAGTCCTGTAGGTTTTAACTCCAACCCTGTTCCTAGAGAGACACCCCCCTGTAGGTTTTAACTCCAACCCTGTTCCTGGAGTACCATCCTGTAGGTTTTAACTCCAACCCTGTTCCTGGAGTACCATCCTGTAGGTTTTAACTCCAACCCTTTTCCTAGAGAGACACCCTCCTGTAGGTTTTAACTCCAACCCTGTTCCTGGAGTACCATCCTGTAGGTTTTAACTCCAACCCTGTTCTTGGAGATACCCTCCTGTAGGTTTTAACTCCAACCCTGGTCCTAGAGAGATACCCTCCTGTAGGTTTTAACTCCAACCCTGTTCCTAGAGAGACACCCTCCTGTAGGTTTTAACTCCAACCCTGTTCCTAGAGAGACACCCTCCTGTAGGTTTTAACTCCAACCCTGTTCCTGAAGAGATACCCTCCTGTAGGTTAGAACTCCAACCCTGTTCCTGGAGAGCTACCCTCCTGTAGGTTTACACTCCAACCCTGTTCCTGGAGAGCTACCCTCCTGTAGGTTTTAACCCCAACCCTGTTCCTGGAGAGCTACAGTCCTGTAGGTTTTAACTCCAACCCTGTTCCTGGAGAGCTACAGTCCTGTAGGTTTTATCTCCAACCCTGTTCCTGGAGAGCTACCCTCCTGTAGGTTTTAACTCCAACCCTGTTCCTGGAGAGCTACCCTCCTGTAGGTTTTATCTCCAACCCTGTTCCTGGAGCTATTGCCCACTCAATGTGAATCAGAATAAGGAGGGTAGGTAGATCTCCAGAAC
>NC_068425.1:35592039-35604539 GCF_023373465.1 Oncorhynchus keta | reverse complement strand
GGGTAAGGAGAACTAACTGGACTGGGGTAGGGAGAACTAACTGGACTGGGGTAGGGAGAACTAACTGGACTGGGGTACTGGGGAGAACTAACTGGACTGGGGTACTGGGGGGAGAACTAACTGGACTGGGGTAGGGAGAACTAACTGGACTGGGGTCAGGAGAACTAACTGGACTGGGGTAGGAGAACTAACTGGACTGGGGTAGGATAAGGTTAACTGGACTGGGGTAGGGAGAACTAACTGGACTGGGGTAGGAGAACTAACTGGACTGGGGTAGGGAGAACTAACTGGACTGGGGCAGGGAGTTCAACTGGACTGGGTAGGGAGAACTAACTGGACTGGGGAAACTAACTAGGGAGAACTAACTGGACTGGGGGGAGAACTAACTGGACTGGGGTAGGGAGAAATAACTGGACTGGGGTAGGGATAACTAACTGGACTGGGGTAAGGAGAACTAACTGGACTGGGGTTGGGAGAACTAACTGGACTGGGGTAGGAGAACTAACTGGACTGGGGTAGGGAGAACTAACTGGACTGGGGGGTAGGGAGGTTAACTGGACTGGGGTAGGGAGGAACTAACTGGACTGGGGTAGGAGAACTAACTGGACTGGGGTAAGGATAACTAACTAAACTGGAGTAGGGTAGTGCAAGGTATAGTATAAGGTATAGTAACAGTTAGCTGAAATCTGATCAGACAGGCTATTCATAAGGTATAGTATAGAGATCTGCTGGAGAAGTCATAGGAAGTGATGTCAGAGGAAGTGACGTGAGGGTTCTCACCAGTGTCCTGTGGCAGGCAGGAAGTAGACACAGCAGTGGACGCGTGTGTCAGGGATCCTCGGCTTCCTGTTGACGTACAGCTCTTCTTTCAGGTACCTCTCATACTGCTCATTAACATAACTCACTACAGGCTCCCAACTAGAGGAGGAGGGTGGGGGGATGCGAGAGGGAGAGAGAAGCAGAGAGAAGGAGTGAGGGAGGGAGGTGGATGGGGAGGGAGGATGAAGAAGAGGGATGGGGAGGGAGCGAGATGGGGGAGGGAGGGTGGAGTGGAGGGATGGGAGGGGGAGGGGAGAGAGATGGGGAGGGATGGGAGAGGGGAGGGAGAGAGGGAGTGAGGGAGGGCGGAGTGGAGGAATGGGGGAGGGGAGGAGAGAGGTGGAGGGGATGGGGATGGGGAGGGAGGGAGGGCGGAGAGTAGGGATGGGAGAGGGAGGAGGTGGAGGATGGAGGGAGCGTGGAGAGGAGGGATGGGAGAGAGGGAGAGGAGGAGGTGGAGGTGGGAGGGGATGGGGATGGGGATGGGGAGGGAGGGCGGAGAGGAGGGATGGGAGAGGGGAAGGGGAGGGAGGAAGGGTGGAGAGGAGGGATGGGAGAGGGAGGGAGGTGGAGGGGATGGAGGGAGGGTGGAGAGGAGGGATGGGAGAGGGGAGAGGGAGGGAGGTGGAGGGGATGGGGATGGGGAGGAGGGCGGAGAGGAGGGATGGGAGAGGGGAAGGGAGGGAGGAAGGGTGGAGAGGAGGAGTGGGAGAGGGAGGGAGGTGGAGGATGGAGGGAGGGTGGAGAGGAGGGAGGGGGAGAGGGGGGAGAGGGAGGGAGGTGGAGGGGATGGGGATGGGGAGGAGGAAGGGTGGAGAGGAGGGATGGGAGAGGGAGGGAGGTGGAGGGGATGGAGGGAGGGTGGAGAGGAGGGATGGGAGGGGGAGAGGGAGGGAGGTGGAGGGGATGGGGATGGGGAGGAGGGAGGGAGAGGAGAGGGGGGGATGGGAGAGGAAGGGGAGGGAGGAAGGGTGGAGAGGATGGATGGGAGGGAGGGAGAGGGAGGGAGGTGGGGAGGGGATGGAGGGAAGGGGAGGGGGAAGGGTGGAGAGGAGGGAGAGGGGGGGGAGGGAGGAGGTGGAGGGGATGGAGGGAGGGTGGAGAGGAGGGATGGGAGAGGGGAGAGGGAGGGAGGAAGGGTGGAGAGGAGAGAGAAGAGAGAGAGGAAGAGGATGAGTGGTGAACACAACATCTGCACAACACATTTAAGACTGTTAGTTAAAAGATCATTTTGGTTGGAAAAGGTAAATGAATTTAACTAGAAATCAATAAAATGATGAGCTATATAATTATCCCCTGAAACAGTCATAAATAACTGTTGTTTTACATTTACATTTACGTTTAAGTCATTTAGCAGAGCTCTTATCCAAACTTAATTGGTGCATTCACTGTTGTTAACATAGTATGAAGCTTAACAACAGGTGAGTAACTGAATGAGCCTGAAAACAGATGGGCCAGTAATGCTGAAACTTCTCCACGAAAGGTGATTTCATCTCCCTCCCTCCCTCCCTCCCTCCGTCTCTCCCTCCCTCCCTCCATCTCTCTCCCTCCATCTCTCTCCCTCCCTCCCTCCATCTCTCCCTCCCTCCATCTCTCTCCCTCCCTCCCCTCCTCTCCTCTCTCCATCCTCCTCCTTCATCTCTCTCCCTCCCTCCTCTCTCCCTCTCTCTCCCTCCCTCCATCTCTATCCCTCCCTCCCTCCATCTCTCTCCCTCCCTTCATCTCTCTCCCTCCCTCCCTCCATCTCTCTCCCTCCCTCCATCTCTCTAGCTCCCTCCATCCATCTCTCTCCCTCCCTCCATCTCTCTCCCTCCCTCCGTCTCTCTCCCTCCCTCCATCTCTCTCTCTCCCTCCCTCCGTCTCTCTCTCTCCCTCCATCTCTCTCCCTCCCTCCATCTCTCTCCCTCCCTCCATCTCTCTCCCTCCCTCCATCTCTCCTCCCTCCTCCATCTCTCTCCCTCCCTCCGTCTCTATCCCTCCCTCCATCTCCTCCCTCCCTCCATCTCTATCCCTCCCTCCCTCCCATCTCATCTCCTCCCTCCCTCCGTCTCTCTTCCTCCCTTCATCTCTATCCCTCCCTCCCTCCATCTCTCTCCCTCCCTCCATCTCCCTCCCTCCCTCCATCTCTCTCCCTCCCTCCATCTCTCTCCCTCCCTCCATCTCCCTCCCTCCCTCCATCTCTCTAGCTCCCTCCCTCCATCTCCATCTCCTCCCTCCCTCCATCTCTATCCCTCCCTCCCTCCATCTCTATCCCTCCCTCCCTCCATCTCTATCCCTCCCTCCGTCTCTCTTCCTCCCTTCATCTCTATCCTCCCTCCCTCCATCTCTCTCCCTCCCTCCCTCCTCCCTCCCTCCATCTCTCCTAGCTCCCTCCCCTCCATCTCTCTCTCTCCCTCCATCTCCTCCCTCCCTCCGTCTCTCTCTCCCTCCATCTCTCTCCTCTCCCTCCCTCCATCTCTCTCCCTCCCTCCATCTCTCTCTCCTCTCCTCCCTCCATCTCTCTCCCTCCCTCCGTCTCTCTTCCCTCCTTCATCTCTATCCCTCCCTCCCTCCATCTCCCTCCCTCCCTCCATCTCTCTAGCTCTCCTCCATCTCTCTCCCTCCCTCCCTCCCTCCCTCCCTCCGTCTCTCTCTCTCCCTCCGTCTCTCTCTCCATCTCTCCCTCCCTCCATCTCTCTCTCTCTCCCTCCCTCCGTCTCTCTCTCCCTCCCTCCGTCTCTCTTCCTCCCTTCATCTCTCTCCCTCCCTCCCTCCCTCTCTCTCCCTCCCTCCATCTCTCTATCCCTCCCTCCTCCATCTCTCTCCCTCCCTCCCTCCATCTCTATCCCTCCCTCCATCTCCTCCCTCCCTCCTCCTCTTCCTCCCTTCATCTCCCTCCCTCCCTCTCTCCCTCCCTCCATCTCTCTCCTCCCTCCATCTCTCCCCCCTCCATCTCTCTCCCCCTTCCATCTCTCTCCCTCCCTCCATCTCTCTCCCTCCCTCCATCTCTCCTCTCTCTCCCTCCATCTCTCTCTCTCCCTCCATCTCCCTCCTCCCTCCCTTCATTTCGCTCTCTCTCCTCCCTCCATCTCTCTCTCTCTCCTCCCTCCATCTCTCTCCTCCCTCCATCCATCTCCTCTCATCTCTCTCCCTCCCTCCATCTCTCTCCCTCCATCTCTCTCCCCCCTCCATCTTCCCTCCCTCCATCTCTCTCTCTCTCCTCCTCCTCTCTCTCCCTCCATCTCTCTCTCCCTCCCATCTCCCTCCCTCCATTTCGCTCTCTCTCTCCCTCCATCTCTCTCTCTCTCCTCTCCCTCCATCTCTCTCTCTCCCTCCATCTCTCCCCCTCCATCTCTCTCTCCCCCATCCATCTCTCTCTCCTCCCTCCATCTTACTCCCTCCCTCCATCTCATCTCCCTCCCTCCCTCCCTCCATCTCTCTCTCTCCCTCCATCTCTCTCTCCCTCCATCTCCTCCCCATTTCGATCCTCCTCCCTCCATTTCTCTCCTCTCCCTCCCTCCATCTCCTCCCTCCTCTCTCCCTCCATCTCCTCCCTCCTTCATTTCTCTCTCTCCCTCCATCTCTCTCTCTCCCTCCATCTCCTCCCTCCCTCCCACCCTCCCTTCATTTCCCTCCATCACTCACCAGTTTTCGTTGTTTATCTGGTCTCAAATCCTGGCGTGTCAATCACTGTGAGCTTCATCTTCACTCCCTTCTCCTCTATCACTGCAGACACAGAGGAGAGATGACACACACACACACACACACACACACACACACACACACACACACACACACACACACACACACACACACACACACACACACACACACACACACACACACACACACACACACAGAGTGGAGTCATTAGAGTTGACAAAGACAAACAGTAGAGAGGTCGGCTATCAAAACCCTTCTAGGAATATTCCATATTCCATCTCTGAGATCTTTTGTGACAAAATCAGTTGTTAAAGGTGTGTGTTTGTGTCCAAGACAGAATGGAAATGACATAGCATTTGAGAGTGTGCTTACTAGGAATAATTTTCTTAGTACATACTGTGTGTTTGTGCGTGTGTACTGTGTGTGTACTGTGTGCGTGTACAGTGTGTGTGCGCGTGTGTGTGTGTGTGTGTGTGTGTGTTTCTAAGAGGCATAGATGATGAGATAAAGAAAGGTAGAATACCTATGTCCTACAGTATGTGTGTTTTAGCCTGCATGTGTTTGTGTGTGTGTTTGTGTCTATGTGTATGTGTGTTTGTGTATGTGTGTGTGTGTGTTTTGTGTGTGTGTGTGTGTGTGTGTGTGTGTGTGTGTGTGTGTGTGTGTGTGTGTGTGTGTGTGTGTGTGTGTGTGTGTGTGTGTGTGTGTGTGTGTGTGTGTGTGTGTGTGTGTGTGTGTTAAACCCTAAACCCTAAAGACTATAAAGACTATAATTTGAGGCCCGTGATGTTGTGTCAGCTTTCAGGAATCTCCTCTGGACGGAACTGGCCTTCTGGTGCATTATCATTGAGATTACCTGAAACCTGTTACAACTAACTGTCTACAACTTGTCTCTATAACCACTGTCTATATGGTCTGCCAATAGCCTGTCTGGCTGTCTGTCTCTCTCTCTCTCTGACTCCCTTCTCTCTCTCTCTCTCCTCTTTCTCTCTGACTCCTTCTCTCTCTCTCCCTCTTTCTCTCTGACTCCCCCTTCTCTCTCTCTCCCTCTCTGACTCCCCTGTCTGTTTTACAGAATCTCTCTGTCTGTTTTGCTGTCTGTTTTACAGAATCTCTCTGTCTGTTTTGCTGTCTGTTTTACATAATCTCTGTCTGTTTTGCTGTCTGTTTTACAGCATCTCTGTCTGTTTTACTGTCTGTTTTGCTGTCTGTTTTACTGCATCTCTCTGTCTGTTTTACTGTCTGTTTTCCAGTCTGTTTTACAGCATCTCTGTGTGTTTTGCTGTCTGTGTGTTTTGCTGTCTGTTTTACAGCATCTCTGTGTGTTTTGCTGTCTGTTTTACAGCATCTCTGTGTGTTTTGCTGTCTGTTTTACTGTCTGTTTTCCAGTCTGTTTTACAGCATCTCTCTGTCTGTTTTCCTGTCTGTTTTACTGCATCTCTCTCTGTGTACTTTATAGTAGCCAGGGGACAGAGGATGTGGGGCTCTTTCTCTTCCCCAAGACTCTGACATGTACAGGAAGAAGTTAGAAGCTGTCCCCTAACCACTAACACAGGGTCAGACAGTACAGGTCAGAGGTACAGAGTCAGAGGCTAGTACAGAGGGAGGACATCTGATCCTGGATCTGTAGCCTCGGGGTGACATCTAGCTCTAAATATTTACAGTATCCAGGGAATAAGTGCTGTACAGCCCCTCTGTCTTCTCCTGAGGTCAGTCAGCGGTCTGTCTTCTCCCTGAGGTCAGTCAGCGGTCCCCTCTGTCTTCTCCCTGAGGTCAGTCAGCTGTCCCCCTCTGTCTTCTCCCTGAGGTCAGTCAGCAGTCCCCACTGTCTTCTCCCTGAGGTCAGTCAGCGGTCCCCTCTGTCTTCCCTGAGGTCAGTCAGTGGTCCCCTCTGTCTTCCCCCTCTGTCTTCTCCTGAGGTCAGTCAGCGGTCCCCTCTGTCTTCCCCTGAGGTCAGTCAGTCAGGTCCCCCTCTGTCTCTCCCTGAGGTCAGTCAGTGGTCCCCTCTGTCTTTCCCTGAGGTCAGTCAGCTGTCCCCTCTGTCTTCCCCCTCCCCTGAGGTCAGTCAGCTGTCCCCTCTGTCTTCTCCCTGAGGTCAGTCAGCGGTCCCCCTCTGTCTTCCCCTGAGGTCAGTCAGTGGTCCCCACTGTCTTCCCCTGAGGTCAGTCAGTGGTCCCCCTCTGTCTTCTCCCTGAGGTCAGTCAGCGGTCCCCCTCTGTCTTCCCTGAGGTCAGTCAGCGGTCCCCCTCTGTCTTCCCCTGAGGTCAGTCAGTGGTCCCCTCTGTCTTCTCCCTGAGGTCAGTCAGTCCCCTCTGTCCCCCTGAGGTCTGTCTGTCTTCCCCTGAGGTCAGTCAGCGGTCCCCCTCTGTCTTCCCCCTGAGGTCAGTCAGTCCCCCTCTGTCTTCCCCTGAGGTCAGTCAGTGGTCCCCTCTGTCTTCTCCCTGAGGTCAGTCAGCGTCAGTCAGTGGTCCCCCTCTGTCTTCCCCTGAGGTCAGTCAGCTGTCCCCCTCTGTCTTCTCCCCTGAGGTCAGTCAGCTGTCCCCTCTGTCTTCCCCTGAGGTCAGTCAGCGGTCCCCCTCTGTCTTCCCCTGAGGTCAGTCAGCTGTCCCCTCTGTCTTCCCCTGAGGTCAGCGGTCCCCTCTGTCTAGAGGTCAGTCTGTCCCCTCTGTCTTCCCCCTGAGGTCAGTCAGTGGTCCCCTCTGTCTTCCCCCTGAGGTCAGTCAGCAGTCCCCCTCTGTCTCCCCCCCCCTGAGGTCAGTCAGCTGTCCCCCTCTGTCTTCTCCCTGAGGTCAGTCAGTGGTCCCCTCTGTCTTCCCCCTGAGGTCAGTCCTCTGTCTTCCCTCTGTCTTCCCCCGACGTGAGTTCAGTAGGTAGAGGTCAGTCAGTGGTCCCCCTCTGTCTTCCCCCGGGACGTGAGTTCAGGAGGTAGAGGTCAGTCAGCAGTCCCCCTCTGTCTTCCCCCCGGGACGTGAGTTCAGGAGGTAGAGGTCAGTCAGTGGTCCCCCTCTGTCTTCCCCCCGGGACGTGAGTTCAGAAGGTAGAGGTCAGTCAGAGGTCAGATATCTTCTCTAGATCTGTTGCCTTAGAGGGAACCATTCGGTTGAAGATAGCACAGAGAGAACACAAGGTACTAAAGCCACAGACCCAAACCTCCACACCTCACCCCATCTCCTGTCAGTGTCTCGGTCCCAGATGAGTGGGCGTCTGTCTAGACACGGTTCCCTCCAGAGTCCCACCCCGGCGTAGTGTCCCCCAACGCCCCCATCCCCCTCCCTGTAATCTTATTCATTATGATCTAGGATCAGGTTCCTCCTCTCTGTGTAATCTGATTCATTAAGATCTTAAAGGCTAAACTGATCCTAGATCAGCTCTCATACTCTGAGATGATTTGTGAATACAGACCCAGGACTTTGGCAATGCAGGACACCTCTAAAACAGCTGGATGGTGATAGAGTGGGTGGTTGAAGACTGGTAAAGATATTGGCTATGTCTTAGTTAGTAGTGTCCAGTATCATGCATTAAGCAGGTGTTGGCTGGCTAGCACTATGACAGTGGGCTACATCTACCTAGCTAGCACTATGACAGTGGGCTACATCTACCTAGCTAGCACTATGACAGTGGGCTACATCTACCTAGCTAACACTATGACAGTGGGCTACATCTACCTAGCTAGCACTATGACAGTGGGCTACATCTACCTAGCTAGCACTGTGACAGTGGGCTACATCTACCTAGCTAGCACTATGACAGTGGGCTACATCTACCTAGCTAGCACTATGACAGTGGGCTACATCTACCTAGCTAACACTATGACAGTGGGCTACATCTACCTAGCTAGCACTGTGACAGTGGGCTACATCTACCTAGCTAACACTGTGACAGTGGGCTACATCTACCTAGCTAACACTGTGACAGTGGGCTACATCTACCTAGCTAACACTGTGACAGTGGGCTACATCTACCTAGCTAACACTCTGACAGTGGCTACATCTACCTAGCTAACACTCTGACAGTGGGCTACATCTACCTAGCTAACACTGTGACAGTGGGCTACATCTACCTAGCTAACACTATGACAGTGGGCTACATCTACCTAGCTAACACCTGACAGTGGGCTACATCTACCTAGCTAACACTCTGACAGTGGGCTACATCTACCTAGCTAACACTCTGACAGTGGGCTAAATCTACCTAGCTAACACTGTGACAGTGGGCTACATCTACCTAGCTAACACTGTGACAGTGGGCTACATCTACCTAGCTAACACTATGACAGTGGGCTACATCTACCTAGCTAACACTGTGACAGTGGGCTACATCTACCTAGCTAACACTGTGACAGTGGGCTACATCTACCTAGCTAACACTCTGACAGTGGGCTACATCTACCTAGCTAACACTGTGCCAGTGGGCTACATCTACCTAGCTAACACTGTGACAGTGGGCTACATCTACCTAGCTAGCACTGTGACAGTGGGCTACATCTACCTAGCTAACACTGTGACAGTGGGCTACATCTACCTAGCTAACACTCTGACAGTGGGCTACATCTACCTAGCTAACACTGTGACAGTGGGCTACATCTACCTAGCTAACACTGTGACAGTGGGCTACATCTACCTAGCTAACACTGTGACAGTGGGCTACATCTACCTAGCTAACACTGTGACAGTGGGCTACATCTACCTAGCTAACACTGTGACAGTGGGCTACATCTACCTCGCTAACACTGTAACAGTGGCTACATCTACCTAGCTAACACTGTAACAGTGGCTACATCTACCTAGCTAACACTCTGACAGTGGGCTACATCTACCTAGCTAACACTGTGACAGTGGGCTACATCTACCTAGCTAACACTGTGACAGTGGGCTACATCTACCTAGCTAACACTGTGACAGTGGGCTACATCTACCTAGCTAACACTGTGACAGTGGGCTACATCTACCTAGCTAACACTATGACAGTGGGCTACATCTACCTAGCTAACACTGTGACAGTGGGTTACATCTACCTAGCTAGCACTGTGACAGTGGGCTACATCTACCTAGCTAACACTGTGACAGTGGGCTACATCTACCTAGCTAACACTGTGACAGTGGGATACATCTACCTAGCTAACACTCTGACAGTGGGCTACATCTACCTAGCTAACACTGTGACAGTGGGCTACATCTACCTAGCTAACACTATGACAGTGGGCTACATCTACCTAGCTAACACTGTGACAGTGGGCTACATCTACCTAGCTAACACTGTGACAGTGGGATACATCTACCTAGCTAACACTCTGACAGTGGGCTACATCTACCTAGCTAGCACTGTGACAGTGGGCTACATCTACCTAGCTAACACTGTGACAGTGGGCTACATCTACCTAGCTAACACTGTGACAGTGGGCTACATCTACCTAGCTAACACTGTGACAGTGGGCTACATCTACCTAGCTAACACTGTGACAGTGGGCTACATCTACCTAGCTAACACTGTGACAGTGGGCTACATCTACCTAGCTAACACTGTGACAGTGGGCTACATCTACCTAGCTAACACTGTGACAGTGGGCTACATCTACCTAGCTAACACTGTGACAGTGGGCTACATCTACCTAGCTAACACTGTGACAGTGGGCTACATCTACCTAGCTAA
Source organism: Oncorhynchus keta (assembly GCF_023373465.1). Lineage (NCBI taxonomy): Eukaryota > Metazoa > Chordata > Actinopteri > Salmoniformes > Salmonidae > Oncorhynchus > Oncorhynchus keta. The sequence goes on along the minus strand of NC_068425.1, from coordinate 35,594,429 downwards.
CACTCTGACAGTGGGCTACATCTACCTAGCTAACACTGTGACAGTGGGCTACATCTACCTAGCTAACACTGTGACAGTGGGCTACATCTACCTAGCTAACACTGTGACAGTGGGCTACATCTACCTAGCTAACACTGTGACAGTGGGCTACATCTACCTAGCTAACACTGTGACAGTGGGCTACATCTACCTAGCTAACACTGTGACAGTGGGCTACATCTACCTAGCTAACACTGTGACAGTGGGCTACATCTACCTAGCTAACACTCTGACAGTGGGCTACATCTACCTAGCTAACACTGTGACAGTGGGCTACATCTACCTAGCTAACACTGTGACAGTGGGCTACATCTACCTAGCTAACACTGTGACAGTGGGCTACATCTACCTAGCTAACACTGTGACAGTGGGCTACATCTACCTAGCTAACACTGTGACAGTGGGCTACATCTACCTAGCTAACACTGTGACAGTGGGCTACATCTAAGAACTACTAGCTAACACTGTGACAGTGGGCTACATCTACATAGCTACACTGTGACAGTGGGCTACATCTATATAGCTAACACTCTGACAGTGGGCTACATCTACCTAGCTAACACTGTGACAGTGGGCTACATCTACCTAGCTAACACTGTGACAGTGGGCTACATCTACCTAGCTAGAATATATACACTGGTTAATGACAGTGGGCTCATCTACCTAGCTAACACTGCTGACAGTGGGCACATCTACCTAGCTAACATGGTGACAGTGGGGTGACATTACCTAGCTAACACTCTGACAGTGGGCTACATCTACCTAGCTAACACTGTGACAGTGGGCACACATCTACCTAGCTAACACTGTGACAGTGGTTTACATCTACCTAGATGGACACTGTGACAGTGGGAACTCATCACAGCAGAGTCTAACACTGTGACAGTGGGCTTCTCACCTAGCTAACACTGTGACAGTGGGATACATCTACCTAGCTAGCACTGTTGACAGTGGGCTCATCTAAAAAGCTAACACTGTGAAGTGGGCTACATCTACCTAGTTTAACACTGTGACAGTGGGCTACATCTACCTAGCTAACACTGTGACAGTGGGCTACATCTACCTAGCTAACACTGTGACAGTGGGCTACATCTACCTAGCTAACACTGTGACAGTGGGCTACATCTACCTAGCTAAGCACTGTGACAGTGGCTACATCTACCTAGCTAACACTGTGACAGTGGGCACATCTACCTAGCTAACACTGTGACAGTGGGCTACATCTACCTAGCTAACACTGTGACAGTGGGCACATCTACCAGCACAACACTGTGACAGTGGGCACACATCTACCTCCAGCTAACACACTGACAGTGGGCAGCATCAGGACCTAGCTAACACCGTGACAGTCAGGGTACATCTGACCTAGCTGGTAACACTCCTGACAGTGGGCTCCACATCTACCTAGCTGAACACTGTGACAGTGGGCTACATCTACCTAGCTAACACTGTGACAGTGGGCTACATCTACCTAGCTAGCACTATGACACCCTGCATCTACCTAGAAACACTGTGACAGTGGGCTACATCTACCTAGCTAACACTGTGACAGTGGCCCACATCTACCTAGCTAACACTCTGACAGTGGGCTACATCTACCTAGCTAACACTGTGACCTGGCCCACATCTACCTAGCTAACACTCTACAGTGGGCTACATCTATTACAACACTGTGACAGTGGCCCACATCTATTAGCTAACACTGTGACCTGGCCCACATCTACCTAGCTAACACTCTGACAGTGGCCCACATCTACCTAACTAACACTGTGACAGTGGCCCACTCTATTACTAACACACTCTGACCTGGGCCACATCTACCTAGCACACTGTGACAGTGGCCCACATCTACCTAGCTAACACTGTGACAGTGGGCTACATCTACCTAGCTAACACTGTGACCTGGGCCACATCTACCTAGCTAGCACTGTGACAGTGGGCTACATCTACCTAGCTAACACTAGTGACAGGGGGCGGCATCTAGTCTAGCTAGCACTGTGACAGTGGGCTACATCTACCTAGCTAGCACTGTGACAGTGGGCAGTACATCTACCTAGCTAACACTGTGACAGTGGGCTACATCTACCTAGCTAGCACTGTGACAGGGGGCGGCATCTACCTAGCTAACACTGTGACAGTGGGCTACATCTACCTAGCTAGCACTGTGACAGTGGGCTACATCTGAGGGGGCCTAGCTAGCACTGTGACAGTGGGCTACATCTACCTAGCTAGCACTGTGACAGTGGGCTACATCTACCTAGCTAGCACTGTGACAGTGGGCTACATCTACCTAGCTGTAGACTATCTCCATCCCTCAGCTTTGGTCGGGTTTAGTGCTTTACTGACCCAAT
>NC_068425.1:35579539-35584539 GCF_023373465.1 Oncorhynchus keta | reverse complement strand
GTGTGTGTGTGTGTGTGTGTGTGTGTGTGTGTGTGTGTGTGTGTGTCCCTCATCCTGAGTCTGTATCTTTTCTGACAGCGATTGGCTTGTCTTCCTGTTTCATATGACTGACAGTCCTTTCACTTTGTCTCTAAACCCCATTTCTGTTGATCAAAACCTAGGAGGGAAGATGCAGTACTAAAGAGAGAGAGAGAGAGGGGGGAGAGAGAGAGAGAGAGAGGGAGAGGGGGGGAGAGAGAGAGGGGGAGAGGAGGGAGAGAGAGAGAGGGAGAGAGAGAGAGAGAGAGAGAGAGAGAGAGGGGGAGAGAGAGAGAGAGGGAGAGAGAGAGGGGGGAGGGGAGAGAGAGGGGGAGAGAGAGGGGAGAGAGAGGGGGAGAGAGAGAGGGAGAGAGAGAGAGAGAGAGAGAGAGAGAGAGGGGGATGAAGTTAGGCAAAAAGAAGAATCTTCTTTTTAGCCTCCCTCACCAGGGAGTTAGCATCCGCTCCTATTCATCTCTCCACCCTCTCTTCTCTCCTCCCTTTCCCCTCTCCCTTCCTCCTCTCCATGAATGCTTGACCACAGGAGCATGGGAGAGGCCATAGTAACCTGGGAGCCAACCTCCACTGTGGAGCTCTGTGATTTGTCTGAATCAAAGTCAGCCACCATGTGAGGATGAGCTGATTGGTCCAACCTAAATCAGCCTCTGTGTGGTGTTCTGTGATTGGTCAGACCAAAGTGGGGTGGCTATTTTAAATAATGGTCGGAACGCTCTACAACACAACAGATCAGAGGTATTTTGGCTCCACTGCAAAGAACACTCAGCAGGTAGAGAGAGAGGAGAGAGAGAGGAGAGAGAGAGAGAGAGAGAGAGAGAGAGAGAGAGAGAGAGAGAGAGAGAGAGAGAGAGAGAGAGAGAGAGAGAGAGAGAGAGAGAGAGAGAGAGAGAGGAGAGACAGGAGAGAGAGGAGAGAGAGGAGAGACAGGAGAGAGAGAGAGAGAGAAGAGAGAGAGAGAGAGACAGAGAGAGAGAGAGAGAGAGAGAGAGAGAGAGAGAGAGAGAGAGAGAGACAGAGATGGAGGAGAGAGAGGAGAGAGAGAGGAGAGAGAGACAGAGAGAGAGAGAGAGAGAGAGAGAGAGAGAGAGAGAGAGAGAGAGAGAGAGATCTCCTCTGACAGCTCTACAACAACATCTATAGAGCAATGTGCCCCTGAGAGAGAGAGGATAGAGCAACATTCCACTATCTAAGAGAGGATAGAGCAACGTGCCCCTGTCTAAGAGAGGATAGAGCAACATCTCCACTATCTAAGAGAGGATAGAGCCTCTGACTGTCTAGAGAGAGGATTCTAGAGCAGAGCAACGTGCCCTGTCTAAGAGAGAGGAGAGAGCAGAGCAATGTGCCACTGTCTAAGAGAGGATAGAGCAACGTTCCCCTGTCTAAGAGAGGATAGAGCAACGTGCCCCTGTCTAAGAGAGGATAGAGCAACGTGCCCCTGTCTGTCTAAGAGAGGATAGAGCAACGTGCCCTGTCTAGAGAGGATAGAGCAACGTGCCCCTGTCTGAGAGGATAGAGCAACGTGCCCCTGTCTAAGAGAGGATAGAGCAACGTGCCCCTGTCTGAGAGGATAGAGCAACGTGCCCTGTCTAAGAGAGGATAGAGCAACGTGCCCCTGTCTAAGAGAGGATAGAGCAACGTGCCCCTGTCTAAGAGAGGATAGAGCAACGTGCCCCTGTCTAAGAGAGGATAGAGCAACGTGCCCCTGTCTAAGAGAGGATAGAGCAACGTGCCCTGTCTAAGAGAGGATAGAGCAACGTGCCCCTGTCTAAGAGAGGATAGAGCAACGTGCCCCTGTCTAAGAGAGGATAGAGCAACGTGCCCCTGTCTAAGAGAGGATAGAGCAACGTGCCCCTGTCTAAGAGAGGATAGAGCAACGTGCCCCTGTCTAAGAGAGGATAGAGCAACGTGCCCCTGTCTAAGAGAGGATAGAGCAATGTGCCCCTGTCTAAGAGAGGATAGAGCAACGTGCCCCTGTCTAAGAGAGGATAGAGCAACGTGCCCCTGTCTAAGAGAGGATAGAGAGCAACGTGCCCCTGTCTAAGAGAGGATAGAGCAACGTGCCCCTGTCTAAAGAGGATAGAGCAACGTGCCCTGTCTAAGAGAGGATAGAGCAACGTGCCCCTGTCTAAGAGAGGATAGAGCAACGTGCCCCTGTCTAAGAGAGGATAGAGCAATGTGCCCCTGTCTAAGAGAGGATAGAGCAACGTGCCCCTGTCTAAGAGAGGATAGAGCAACGTGCCCCTGTCTAAGAGAGGATAGAGCAACGTGCCCCTGTCTAAGAGAGGATAGAGCAATGTGCCCCTGTCTAAGAGAGGATAGAGCAACGTGCCCCTGTCTAAGAGAGGATAGAGCAACGTGCCCCTGTCTAAGAGAGGATAGAGCAACGTGCCCCTGTCTAAGAGAGGATAGAGCAACGTGCCCCTGTCTAAGAGAGGATAGAGCAACGTGCCCCTGTCTAAGAGAGGATAGAGCAACGTGCCCCCTGTCTAAGAGAGGATAGAGCAACGTGCCCCTGTCTAAGGAGAGGATAGAGCAACGTGCCCCTGTCTAAGAGGATAGAGCAACGTGCCCCTGTCTAAGAAGAGCAACGTGCCCTGTCTAAGAGAGGATAGAGCAACGTGCCCCTGTCTAAGAGAGGATAGAGCAACGTGCCCCTGTCTAAGAGAGGATAGAGCAATGTGCCCCTGTCTAAGAGGATCTTGGTTCTACTAAAAGAGCAAACAGTGCCCCAGTCTGTTCCAGTTGATAGAGGCAACGTGCCCCTGTCTAAGTCCAGACTGATATCCAGACTGACAATATGCCCTGTCTATCCAGACTGGTGACCCTATCCAGACTGACAATATCCAGACTGACAACGTCCAGACTGACAATATCCAGACTGACAAATCCAGACTGACAATATCCAGACTGACAATATCCAGACAGGATCTTGGTCACTACAATATCCAACATGACATATCCCAATGACAATATAAAACCAGACACACTACCAAGTTCAATTCCAGACTGACTTACTTCCCTGGGGTATCCAGCTTCCTGACAATCCTGCCAGGCATGTGTGGGTTGAAGCTGTTATCTATGTTGTGTGGTGGGCAATGTTCTCCTGTTGACATCACTGTGTGTGGGGGTCAATGTTCTCCTGCCCATGTGTACAGTGATTGGTCAACTGTTAAGCCTGACATCACTAAGGGGGTCAATGTTCTCCTGACATCACTACAGTTGGGGGGGTCAATGTTATGGATTACATTTTAAAGTCAATACGCCCTTCGTCCGTGATTGGTCAACTGTATGGATTCTTCAATAAAGTCTCTCCTTCATCACGTGATTGGTCAACTGTATGGATTCTTCAATCACTACGTCAATGTTCCCTTCGTCCGTGGGTCAACTGTATGGATTCTTCAATAAATCACTACAGTCCGTGATTGGTCAACTGTATGGATTCTTCAATACATCACTACGGTGATTGGTCAACTGTTCTCTTGACATAAACTACAGGGGGTCAACTGTCAATTCTCCTGATTCATCACTACAGGGGGTCAATGATTGGTCCTGACATCACTGTCAATGTTCTCAACTGTACATTCTACATAAAGTCTATGCCCTTTCTCCTGACATCACTACATGGATTCTTCAATAAAGTCTCCTGACATCACGTGAGGGGGGTCAACTGTCTGGATTCTTCAATAAAGTAAACGCCCCTTCTCCGTGATTGGTCAACTACATGGATTCTTCAATAAAGTACGCCCCTTCATCACTGATTGGTCAACTGTTGGATTCCTGACATCACTACGCCAATGTTCGTCCTGGGTCAACTGTTGGATTCCAATAAAGTCACTACGTCCGGATTGGTCAACTGTATGGATTCTTCAATAAAGCCTACGCCCCTTCGTCCGTGATTGGTCAACTGTATGGATTCTTCAATAAAGTCTACGCCCCTTCGTCCGTGATTGGTCAACTGTATGGATTCTTCAATAAAGTCTACGCCCCTTCGTCCGTGATTGGTCAACTGTATGGATTCTTCAATAAAGTCTACGCCCCTTCGTCCGTGATTGGTCAACTGTATGGATTCTTCAATAAAGTCTACGCCCCTTCGTCCATGATTGGTCAACTGTATGGATTCTTCAATAAAGTCTACGCCCCTTCGTCCGTGATTGGTCAACTGTATGGATTCTTCAATAAAGTCTACGCCCCTTCGTCCGTGATTGGTCAACTGTCTGGATTCTTCAATAAAGTCTACGCCCCTTCGTCTGTGATTGGTCAACTGTCTGGATTCTTCAATAAAGTCTACGCCCCTTCGTCCGTGATTGGTCAACTGTATGGATTCTTCAATAAAGTCTTTGTTGTCATTCAACGAGAGACGACTCATTTTCATGCACATTTCTTCATTGGGAAATACTGCACCAAACCCCTCGGCATAAACATCAAATTAATGACAGATTCCTTTAGTTATTTTAGATGAGTTCTGACTGTTCTGGTCTTTTAAGGGAGTATGCAAGCACAACTGAAGCATCCTCACAGCTAGCCGAACCGAAACATGCTGATGGCTAGCCGAACCGAAACATGCTGACGGCTAGCTGAACCAAAGCATCCTGACAGCTAGCTGAACCGAAGGATCCTGACAGCTAGCCGAACCGAAACATGCTGACGGCTAGCCGAACCGAAACATGCTGACGGCTAGCTGAACCAAAGCATCCTGACAGCTAGCTGAACCGAAGCATCCTGACAGCTAGCTGAACTGAAGCATCCTGACAGCTAGCTGAACTGAAGCATCCTGACAGCTAGCTGAACTGAAGCATCCTGACAGCTAGCTGAACTGAAGCATCCTGACAGCTAGCTGAACTGAAGCATCCTGACAACTAGTCGAAACAAAGCATCCTGACAGCTAGCTGAACTGAAGCATCCTGACAGCTAGCTGAACCGAAGCATCCTGACAACTAGTCGAAACAAAGCATCCTGACAACTAG
>NC_068425.1:35562064-35579439 GCF_023373465.1 Oncorhynchus keta | reverse complement strand
TCTGTTCTGTTCTGTTCTGTTCTTCTCTGATCTGTTCTGTTCTTCTCTGTTCTGCTCTGTTCTGTTCTGTTCTGTTCTGCTCTGTTCTGTTCTGTCTCTGATCTGCTTTGTTCTGTTCTGTTGTCATCCCCTTCAGTTGTATCTGTAGGTGCTGATAGTTTCTCCTAATGTTATCCTCCAAACAGAAAACATCAGTGTCTGCTGATATTAGTCTTCCTGTGGTCCGGCAGAGAAAGAGACCAAAAGTAGCCATACTTCTCATGCATTCAATTAAATACAACTAACCACCTTACCGTGTTGTAATCTCTACATCATCCTCAGTGGCTCTCTCTCTCTCCAACTCTGTCTGTCTGTTTGTCTCTCCCTGCTGCATAGTGGGTGGCGGTAGAGGTGAACTCTCCTTGGCAGAACATCAGAGTTCTGATGAGTGATGGTTCTCTCTCATATCGTGGAAAACCTTGTGGGATGGAGGATAAAAAGCCAGGATGCTTGCACTAGCGGCGACGCTACGCTTTCGTACGCATGCACGCACGCATGCACGCACGCACGCACGCACAGCACGACACACACACACACACACACACACACACACACACACACACACACACACACACACACACACACACACACACACACACACACACACACACACACACACACACACACACACACCTACCTACCCTTCCACGTCCTTCCCTGCCCACCAGCCAACACAATGAGCCACCACTACACTGATCACTGACAACATGAAAAGAGCATTCATGTCTGATCACTGGGGACAATATGAAGTCATAGACCACGTTCCATGTAGTCCGGCCTTTGACCTTCATAGACCACGTTCCATGTAGCCAGGCCTTTGACCTTCATAGACCACGTTCCATGTAGCCAGGCCTTTGACCTTCATAGACCACGTTCCATGTAGTCCGGCCTTTGACCTTCATAGACCACGTTCCATGTAGCCAGGCCTTTGACCTTCATAGACCACGTTCCATGGACAGTAGTGATGGAGTTGCACCCTAATAACCAGACAGGGTAGGAACCATAGTGTTGATCATTGTTTCCCATGTCAGAATGGATGAAAACATCCCTTAGACTGATGCAGATGAGTGCTTTTTGTCACATGTAGGTCCTGTGTAGAGTTTTTGCGGTGTTGTTGTGCATCTTTGAGGGAAACAATTTTTTGTACCAAGGTATGTTTTGAATTTGACTAAATATATGTTACACTAATGCAGATTGAAAGTGCTCAACTCCTAACCCTATTGTCCTGTAACCTCCTGTCCTCCTGCTCTTCTTCCTGCCTACCTGCCCCTCCTCCTCCTCCTGTCCTCCTGGCCTGCTCCTCCTCCTGCTCCTCCTCCTGTCCTCCTGCTCCTGTCCCCCTGGCCTGCTCCTCTTCCTGATTAACTCCGCTGTCTGGCGTCGTGAGGAGTTTGTTCCACCATTGGGGGCCAGAGCAGCGAGCAGTTTTGACTGGGCTGAGCGGGAACTGTACTTCCTCAGTGGTAGGGAGGCGAGGCAGGCCCAGAGGTGGATGAGACGCAGTGCCCTTCTTTGGAGTGTAGGGCCTGATCAGAGCCTGGAGGTGCTGAGGTGCCGTTCCCCTCACAGCTCCGTGGGCGCAGCACCATGGTCTTGTAGCGGATGCGAGCTTCAGCTGGAAGCCAGTGGAGAGAGCGGAGGAAGCGGGGTGACGTGAAGGGGAGAACTTGGGAAGGTTGAACACCAGACGGGCTGCAGCGTTCTGGATGAGTTGTAGGGGTTTAATGGCACAGGCAGGGAGCCCAGCCAACAGCGAGTTGCAGTAATCAGACGGGAGATGACAAGTGCCTGGATTAGGACTGCGCCGGTTCCTGTGAGCAGGCAGGGTGCTCTCTGCGGATGTTGTAGAGCATGAACCTACGGGAGCGGGCCACCGCCTTGATGTTAGTGAGAAGCGACAGGGTGTTGTCAGGATCACGCCAATGTTCTTAGCGCTCTGGGAGGACACAATGGAGTTGTCAACCGTGATGGCGAGATCATGGAGCGGGCAGTCTTCCCCGGGAGGAAGAGCAGCTCCGTCTTGCCGAGGTTCAGCTTGAGGTGGTGATCCGTCATCCACACTGATATGTCTGCCAGACATGCAGAGATGCGATTCGCCACCTGGTCATCAGAAGGAAAGGAAGATTAATTGTGTGTCGTCTGCATAGCAATGATAGGAGAGACCATGTGAGGTTATGACAGAGCCAAGTGACTTGGTGTATAGCGAGAATAGGAGGAGGGCCTAGAACAGAGCCCTGGGGACACCAGTGGTGAGAGCGCGTGGTGAGGAGACGCAATCAAGCGTGGGCCGCACCGGAGATGCCCAGCTCGGAGAGGGTGGAGAGAGGAGGATCTGATGGTTCACAGTATCGAAGGCAGCCATCCCTTTCTCATCCTCTCTCTCATCCCTCTCTCTCTCATCCTCTCTCTCATCACTCTCTCATCCCTCTCTTATCCCTCTCTCATCCCTCTCTCTCATCCCTCTCTCATCCCTCTCTCATCCCTCTCTCTCATCCCCTCTCTCTCCTCCCTCATCCCTCATCATCCCTCTCATCCCTCTCTTTCATCCCTCTCTCATCCCTCCCTCATCCCTCTCTCATCCCTCCCTCATCCATCTCTCTCATCCCTCTCTCATCCATCTCTCTCATCCCTCTCTTATCCCTCTTTATCCCTCTATCTCATCCCTCTCTTATCCCTCTCTCTCATCCCTCTCTCATCCTCTCTCATCCCTCTCTCATCCCTCTCTCATCCCTCTCTCATCCCTCTCTCATCCCTCACTCATCCCTCTCTCTCATCACTCTCATCCCTCTCTCATCCCTCTCTCTCATCCCTCTCTCCTTCTGTGGCTCAGTTGGTAGAGCATGGCGCTTGTAACGCCAGGGTAGTGGGTTCAATTCCGGGACCACCCATACGTAGAATGTATGCACATGACTGTAGTCGCTTTGGATAAAGCGTCAGCTAAATGGCATATATATTATCCCTCTGTTACTCCAACTCTTCAGGATGTCACTGGATAAATTCTCATCTGTGCTGCTCCGTACAATGTGATTGTCGTTTCGTGATCTGTGAGACAGATGCCAACTAATTTGATCTTCATGACCTGGTATTTAATGTTGATATTTCTGGCGAGTTCGGTCATCATTTTGATGTGTGATCTGCACTGACGTTGTATCAGTCGTTGGTTATTTGGCTGTTCTGAAATTCGACAATGGGCTCGCAATTCTGGAAATGAAATGTGTGTGTGCCGATGTGGTTGTTGGAAAAACAACAAGAACAAGAACAAAAACCTCCTAAAGAAAATGAATGAATAAAATAAATAGACGTGTGATGTTTGCAAGAATGTTCCAGAATGTTTCCCAGAATGTTCAGAATGTTCCAGGTCCATTTGCGCTGGACGACAAAGTCCAGTCTGTCAGTGGTAACATTAGTCAGCCAGCTCAATTTCAGCCCATTTGAAAATTTTTGGTTTCAACAGCATAATGACCACTGAGTCTGACACGACTGGCGCTGATCATCTAGGCATCAGTGATATCACTGGACATCTAGGCTGCGTCCCAAATCAACCCTCTATTTCCTTTATAGTGCTGAAGACACATTTCAGTTGAATGCATTCAGTTGTACAACTGACTAAGGTATCCCCCCTTTCCCTTTACTGTTGATCAAAACCCCTCTCTGGGAGTCAGAGCTATTTGGACCCGCAGCCTCAGAGAGACAGGGATCCATTAGTAGACAGACCAGGTAATTGGACGTTACACAACAGGATACAGAGTGAAGCACTAAACACTCAACATAGGTGACAACGATACCAGAAACAAAATTACTTTAAAAATTATATTTAACCAGGCAAGTCAGTTAAGAACAAATTCTTATTTTACAATGACGGCCTACCGGGAAAGAAGTGGGTTAACTGCCTGTTCAGGGCAGAACAACAGATTTTACCTTGTCGGCAGGATTGTCAGCAACCTTTCAGTTACTGGCCCAACGCTTTAACTACTAGGCTACCTGCCGCCCCTCTAACCACTAATCTGCCTGCCGCCCCTCCTGGCCACTGGTCTACCTGCCGTCCCCTCTAACCACTAATCTGCCTGCCGCCCCTCTAACCCACTAGTCTAACCACTAATCTACCTGCCGCCTCTAAACACTAATCTACCTGCCCCTCTAACCACTAATCTGCCTGCCCCCCTCTAACCACTAATCTACCTGCCGCCCCTCTAACCTGCCACCCCTCCTGACTAATCTATGCCACCCCTCTACCACTGCCGCCCCTCTAACCACTGGTCACCGCCCCTCTAACCACTAATCTACCTGCCGCCCCTCTATTCACTAATCTACCTACCCCTCTCTAACCACTAATGCTACCTGCCGCCCCTCTAACCACTAATCTCTAACCACCCCTGCCCTAACCACTGGGCTGCCTGCCGCCCCTCCTAACCACTAATCTGCCTGCTCACAACCACTAATCTGCCGCCCCTCTAACCACTAATCTACCTGCCGCCCCTCCAACCATCTAACCACTAATCTGCCTGCCGCCCCTCTAACCACTGGGCTGCCTGCCACCCCTCTAACCACTGGGCTACCTGCCGCCCTCTAACCACTAGGCCCCTCTAACCACTAATCTGCCTGCCTGCCGCCCCCCTCTAACCACTAGGCTACCTGCCGCCCTCCTGGCCCTTCCTGTAACCACTGGGCTGCTACCTGCCGCCCCCTCTAACCACTAGGCTACCTGCCGCTCCTCTAACCACTGGGCTGCCTGTGGCCCTCCTGACCCTATAATCTAACCTGGGCCGCCCCCCTCCTGGGCTAGCCACTCTAGCCACTGTCTGCCTGCCGCCCCTCTGGCCACTTGCTAATCTACCTGCCCCTCTAACCGCTGGGCCCTGCCCCCCTCTAACCACTAATCTACCTGCCGCCCCTCTACCACTAGTCTACCTGCCGCCCCTCTAACCACTAATCTACCTGCCAACCACCTCTAACCACTAGGCTACCTGCCGCCCCTCTAACCACTAATCTACCTGCCGCCCTCTAACCACTAGTCTATGCCACCCCTCTAACCACTGGCTCCTCTAACCACTAGGCTACCTGTCGCCCCTAACCACTAACCACTTCTAACCACTCTACCTGCCGCCCCTCTAACCACTAGGCTACCTGCCGCCCCTCTAACCACTAGGCTACCTGTCCCCCTCTAACCACTAATCTACCTGCCGCCCCTCTAACCACTAGGCTACCTGCCGCCCCTCTAACCACTAAAGCTCCTCTCTAACCACTAGTCTGCGCCCTCTAACCACTAATCTACTGCCACCCCTCTAACCACTAGGCTACTCCCACTCTAACCACTCTGCCTGCGCCCCTCCTAACCACTAGGCTACCTGCCACCCTCCCCACTAACCACCTGTCAGCCCCTCCTGCCGCCCCTCCGCTCTAACCACTAGGCTACCTGCCGCCCCTCCTAACCACTAGGCTACCTGCTCTAACCACTAATCTACCTGCCGCCCCTCTAACCACTAGGGCTACCTGCCGCCCCTCCTCTCTAACCACTAGGCTACCTGCCGCCTCCGCTCTAACCACTAGGGCTACCTGTGGCGCCTCCTACCACTGGGCTACCTCCGGCTCACTAACCACTCTACCTGCCGCCCCGCTACACTCTAACCACTAGGCTACCTGCCTCCTCGCCTACCTGCCACTCTAACCACTAGGCTACCTGCCGCCCCTCTAACCACTAATCTGCCTCCCCTCTAACCACTAGGCTACCTGCCTCCTCCCCTCTACCTAGGCTACCTGCCCCCCTCTAACCACTGGGCTACCTGCCGCCTCCTCTAACCACTCTACCTGCCGCCCCTCTAACCACTAGGCTACCTGCCGCCCCCTACACTCTAACCATCTAGGGCCACCTGCTCTCCTCTCTTTCTTCCACTAATTCATTTGTTCTAACCACTTGTTGCTACCTCCACCCTACACTTACCACTAGACTACCTGCCTCTCCCCTCACGTCTAACCACTAGGCTACCTGCCTCCTCCTCTAACACTCTAACCACTAGGATCGCCTCCGCGCCTAACACTAATCTAACCACTAGACTACCTTGCCGCCTCCGCACTCTAACCACTAGACTACCTTGCTTCCTCCCCCTCCGTCTAACCACTAGGCTACCTGCCGCCCCTACCGCTAACCACTAGGCTACCTGCCGCCTCCTCTACACTCTAACCACTAGGCTACCTGCCGCCCTCCACTCTAACCACTAGACTACCTGCCGCCCCTCCGCTCTAACCACTAGGCTACCTGCCGCCTCCCTCCACTCTAACCACTAGATCATTTGCCGCCTTCTCCGCTAACTACTAGGCTACTCTGCCGCCCTCCGCCTAACCACTAGGGTTACCTGCCACCCTCCTCTAACCACTAGACTACCTGCCGCCCTCTACCTCTAACCACTAGGCTACCTGCTGCTCCCTCCACTAAACCACTAGGCTACTCTGCCTCCTCCCCTCGCCTCCGCACTCTAACCACTAGGCTACCTGCCGCCCCTCCTCACTCTAACCACTAGGGCTACCCTGCCGCCTCTCCTCTTCTAACCACTAGGCTACCTGCCGCCCTCCGCTAACCACTAGGTTACCTGGCTACCCTGCCGCCCTCCGCTCTAACCACTAGGCTACCTTGCCACCCTCCGCTCTAACCACTAGGCTACCCTGCCGCCCCTCCGCTCTAACCACTAGGCTACCTGCTGCCGCCCTCCGCTCTAACCACTAGGCTACCTGCCGCCCCTCCTACCCTGCTCTGTCCTCCACTCTAACCACTAGGCTACCTGCCTCTCTCCACTCTAACCACAGGCTACCTGCCTCCACTAACTCTAGGTTACCTGCTACCCTCCTAACCACTAGGCTACCTGCCTCCTCCTCTCTCTAACCACTAGGTGACCTGCCGCCCCTCCACTCTAACCACTAGGCTACCTGCCGCCCTCCACTCTAACCACTAGGCTACCTGCCGCCCCTTCACTAACCACTAGGCTACCTGCCGCCCTCCGCTCTAACCACTAGGTTACCTGCCGCCCTCCACCTAACCACTAGACTACCTGCCGCCTCCGCTCTAACCACTAGGCTACTCTGTTGCCGCTCCCCTCCGCCCCTCCAACTCTAACCACTAGGGCTACCTGCCCCTCACTCTAACCACTAGGCCCTTGCCATTTGCTACTGCCTCCCTCTAACCACTAGGCCACCTGCCGCTCTTAACCACTAGGGCTACCTGCCGCCCCCCTCACTCCACTAGGGCTACCTGCCTCCTCTACACTCTCTAACCACTAGGCTACCTGCCGCTCCCCACTCTAACCACTAGGCTACCTGCCGCCCTCTAACCACTAGGCTACCTGCCGCCCTCCGCCTCTAACCACTAGGCTACCTGCCGCCCTCCACTCTAACCACTAGGCTACCCTGCCCCCTCCACTTAACCACTTAGACTACCTGCCGCTTCCGCTTTAACTACTGGACTACCTTGCCGCCTTTAACCACTAGGCTACCTGCCGCCCCTTAACCACTAGGGCTACTCCTGCGCCTCCGCTAACCACTAGACTACCTGCCGCTTCTCCGCTAACCACTAGTCTACCTTGCCGCTCCTCTCCACACTTAACCACTTTAACCACTAATCTACCTGCCTCTCCTCTAACCACTAGGCTTGCCGCCTCCCTACTCTAACCACTAGGCTACCTGCCTCCTCTAACCCTAATCTACACTCTAACCACTAGGCTACCTGCCGCCCTCCACTCTAACCACTAGGCTACCTGCCGCCCTCCACTCTAACCACTAGGGCTACCTGCCGCCTCCACTCTAACCACTAGGGCTACCTGCCGCCCCTCTCCACTAGGGCTACCTGTCACTCTAACCACTAGGCTACCTGCCGCCTCCCCTACTAATCACTCTAACCACTGTTACTACCTGACTTTAACCACTAGTCTACCTGCCGCCCCTCTAACCACTCTACACTTCCTCTAACCACTAGGCTACCCTGCCGCCTCCCCTACACTCTAACCACTAGGCTACCTGCCGCCTCCTCTAACCACTAGGCTACCTGCCGCCTCCTCTAACCACTAGGCTACCTGCCACCTCGCCCCTCTAACCACTAGGCTACCTGCCGCCTCTAACCACTAGGGCTACCTGCCGCTTTTTCTAACCATTTGGGTTATTTGCCGCTTTTCTAACCACTAGGGCTACCTGCCGCTTTTCTAACCACTAGGCTACCTGCCGCTTCGCTCTAACCACTAGGGCTACCCTGCCTCCTCTACACTCTAACCACTAGACTAATTCATTTTCCTCCACTAGACTACTCCTGCACTCTAACCACTAGGCTACCTGCCGCCTCCCTCCACTCTAACCACTAGGCTACTCTGCCGCCTTTACCCTGCCGCCCTCCGCTAACCACTAGGGCTACCTGCCGCCCTCCCCACTCTAACCACTAGACTATCACGCTCCCTCTACACTCTAACCACTAGGCTACTTGCCGCCTCCCCTACACTCTAACCACTAGACTACTCTGCCGCCCCTACACTCTAACCACTAGACTACCTGCCGCCTCCCCCTACACTCTAACCACTAGGCTACCTGCCTCCTTTCACACTCTAACCACTAGACTACTCGCCGTCTTCTTCTACACTCTAACCACTAGGCTACCTGCCGCCTCCCCCTACACTCTAACCACTAGACTACCTGCTGCCTCCTCTACACTCTAACCACTCAGGCTACTCTGCCGCTCCCCCTACACTCTAACCACTAAAAACTACTCTGCCGCTCTTCACTCTAACCACTAGACTACCTGCCTCCTCTAACCACTAAGCTACTGCCTAAACCACTAAGCTACCTGCCTCCTCCCCTCTTACACTCTAACCACTAGGCTACCTGCCTCCCTGCCCCCCACTCTAACCACTAGGCTACCTGCCGCCTCCGCTCTAACCACTAGGCTACCTGCCGCCCTCCGTAACCACTAGGCTACCTTGCCGCCCTCTTAACCACTAGGCTACCTTGCCGCTTAACCACTAGGGCTACCGCCGCCTTCTAACCACTAGGCTACTCTGCCATTTCTCCCTCTAACCACTTTAACCATTTGCCCTCCTCCCACTAGGCTACCTCCGCCCTCTAACCACTAGGCTACCTGCCGCCCTCTAACCACTAGGCTACCTGCCGCCCTCCGCTCTAACCACTAGGCTACCTGCCCTCCCCCTCCGCTCTAACCACTAGGCTACCTGCCGCTCTCCGCTCTAACCACTAGGCTACCTGCCGCCCCTAACCACTAGACTACCTGCCGCTCCTCCACTAACCACTAGGCTACCTGCCGCTCCACTCTAACCACTAGGCTACCTGCCGCCCTCCACTCTAACCACTTAACCACTGTTGCCCTCCAACTACTAACCTATTTGTCTCTACACTCTAACCACTAGGGCATTTGCCGCTCCCCTACACTGTTGCCTCTTCCGTCTAACTACTAGGCTACCTGCCGCTCTTCACTCTCACCACTAGACTACCTGCCGCCCCCTTCTAACCACTAGACTACCTGCCGCCTCCTCACTAACCACTAGGCTACTTGTCTTCTAGGACCATTCCCCCCTCTAACCACTAGGCTACCTGCCGCTCCCCTCTAACTCTAACACTAGGCTACCTGCCGCCTCCTCTAACTCTAACCACTAGACTACCTGTCGCTCCTTCTAACCACTAGGCTACCTGCCTCCTCCCCCCTCTGCCGCCCCTCTAACCACTAGACTACCTGCCGCTCCTCTACACTCTAACCACTAGGCTACCTGCGCCTCCCCTCTACACTCTAACCACTAGACTACCTGCCGCCCCTCTAACCACTAGGCACCTGCCGCCCTCTAACCACTAGGGCTACCTGCCGCTCCGCTCTAACCACTAGGCTACCTGCCGCCCCCTCTAACCACTAGGCACCTGCCGCCTCTAACCACTAGACTAACTACTTCTCCTCTTTCCGCCTTCTAACCACTAGTTACCTGCCTCCTCCCACCTACACTCTAACCACTAGGCTACCTGCCGCCTCCCCTACACTCTAACCACTAGGCTACCTGCCTCCCTCTACACTCTAACCACTAGTTTATTTGCTGCCTTTCTCACCACTAGGCATCATTTCCCCTACACTCTAACCACTAGGCTACCTGCCTCCCTCTACACTCTAACCACTAGACTACCTGCCGCCTCCCCCTACACTCTAACCACTACCTATTTGCCCTCCCCCCTTCTAACTACTTGCTACCTGCCGCTTCCCTACACTAACCACTAGGCTACCTGCCTCCTCCCCTCTACACCAACCACTAGGCTACCTGCCGCCCTACACTCTAACCACTAGACTACCTGCCTCCTCCCCTCTAACCACCAGGGTACCTGCCTCCTACTCTCTAACCACTAGACTATTTGCCGCCCTCTACACTCTAACCACTAGACTACTTGCCGCCTCCCCTCTACACTAACCACTAGGCTACCTGCCGCCCTCCGTCTACACTCTAACTAGGGCTACCTGCCTCCTCCCCTAACTAACCACTAGACTACCTGCCGCCTCCCCTACACTCTAACCACTAGGGTACCTGCCTCCTCCCTCCACTCTAACCACTAGGCTACCTGCCTTTTACACTCTAACCACTTTAGACTACCTGCCGCTTAACTACTAGGCTACACTTCCGCCTAACTACTAGGCTACCTGCCGCCCTTCTAACTACTAACCACTAGGCTACCTGCCGCCCTCTACACTCTAACCACTAGGCTACCTGCCGCCCCTCCTACACTCTAACCACTAGGCTACCTGCCGCCCTCTAACCACTAACCACTAGGCCCTCTAACCACTAATCCCCTGCCGCACTCTAACCACTAGGCTACCTGCCTCCTCTACACTCTAACCACTAGGCTACCTGCCGCCTCTAACCACTAGGCTACCTGCCGCCCTCTAACCACTAGGCTACCTGCCGCCCTTCTAACCACTAGGCTACCTGCCGCCCTCTAACCACTAGGCTACCTGCCGCCTCCCTAACCAACCACTAGGCTACCTGTCGCCTCTAACCACTAGGCTACCTTGTCGCCACTCTAACCACTAGGCTACCTGCCGCCTCTACACTCTAACCACCAGCCTTACCTTACCTCCTGCCGCCTACACTCTAACCACTAGGCTACCTGCCCCTCCCACTAGGCTACACTCTAACCACTAGGCTACCTGTCGCCCCTCCTCTAACCACTAGGCTACCTGCCGCCCTCTCTAACCACTAGGCTACCTGCCGCCCTCCGCTCTAACCACTAGGCTACCTGCCGCCCTCACTCTAACCACTAGGCTACCTGCCGCCTCTAAACACTACACTCTACTCCTGCCACTCAGGCTACCTCCTGCCGCTTCCCCTAACTACTAATCTACTTGCCGCCCTCTAACCACTAGGGCTATTTGCCGCCTCCACCTAACCACTGCTAGGCTACCTTGCCCTCTACACTTCTAACCACTAGACTACCTGCCGCCTCCACTTCTAAATCCACTAACCTACTTGCCTGTTCCGCTCCTACTCTACACTCTAACCACTAGGCTACCTGCCCTCCTCTACACTCTAACCACTAGGCTACCTGCCACCTCCCCTACACTCTAACCACTAGGCTACCTGCCGCCCCCTACACGCTAACCACACTAGGCTACTCTGCCGCCCCTACACTCTAACCACTAGGCTACCTCTGCCGCCCCTCCACCCTCTAACCACTAGGCTACCTGCGCCCTCTAACCACTAATCTACCTGCCCCCCCTCTAACCACTAGGCTACCTGCCGCTCTCCTCACTAACCACTAGGCTACCCTGCCCTCTACTCTCTAACCACTAGGCTACCTGCCGCCCTCTAACCACTAGGCTACCTGCCACCTTCTCTAACCACTAGGCTACCTGCCGCCCTACACTCTAACCACTAATCTACCTGCCGCTTTCACTCTAACCACTAGGCTACCTGCCGCCCTCAACCACTAGGCTACCTGCGCCCCCCTAACCACCAGGCTACTCTGCCGCCCCTCTAACCACTAGGCTACCTGCCGCCAGGGCTAACCACTAGGCTACCTGCCGCTACACTCTAACCACTAGGCTACCTGCCTCCCCCTACACTCTCACCACTAGGCTACCTGCCGCCTCCCGCTACACTCTAACCACTAGGCTACCTGCCTCCTCTACACTCTAACCACTAGGTTACCTGCCGCCCCGCTTCTAACTACTAGGCTACTCTGCCGCCTTCTAACCACTAGGGTTACCTGCCGCCTACACTCTAACCACTAGGCTACCTGCCGCCTCCCTACACTCTAACCACTAGGCTACCTGCCTAACTCCTCCCCTACACTCTAACCACTAGGCTACCTGCCTCCTCATTCTAACCACTAGGCTGCCGCCCACTAACCACTAATTTCCTCCCCCTCCTCTAACCACTAGGCTACCTGCCTCCTCCCCCTCTACTAACCACTAGGCTACCTGCCGCCTCCCTACACTAACCACTAGGCTTGCCTCCTCTACACTCTAACCACTTGTCTGCCGTCACCTAACCACTAGGCTACCTGCCGCCTCTTCTAACCACTAGGGCTACCTGCCGCCTCTCCTCTACACTCTAACCACTAGGCTACCTGCCGCTCCCTAACCACTAACCACTTTGCCGCCCCTTCTAACCACTAGGCTACCTGCCGATCCTCTAACCACTAGGCTACCTGCCTCCTCCACTAGGCTACACTCCGCCACTAACTACCTGCCGCCTCTGCCGCTACACTCTAACCACTAGGCTACCTGCCTCCTCTACACTCTAACCACTAGGCTACCTGCCGCTCCTCCACACTACTTGTCCAACCACTAGGCTACTGCTGCCTTCCTACACTCTAACCACTAGGCTACCTGCCTCCTCCACTCTAACCACTAGGCTACCTGCCTCCCTTTCTAACCACTTTAGCTACCTGCCGCTCCCCTACTCCACTCTAACCACTAGGCTACCTGCCGCTCCACTTTACACTCTAACCACTAGGGCTACCTGCCTCCCTCTACACCTCTAACCACTTAGGCTACCTGCCGCTTTCTACACTTTAACCACTAGGCTACCTGCCGCCTCCCCTAACCACTAGGCTACCTGCCGCCTCCTCTAACCACTAGGCTACCTGCCGCCCCTCCACTCTAACCACTAGACTACCTGCCGCCCTCCACTCTAACCACTAGGCTACCTGCCGCCTCTAACCACTAGGCTACCTGCCGCCTCCACTCTAACCACTAACCTACTACTCCCTCTAACCTAGGCTTGCCGCCTCCTCTAACCACTAGGCTACCTGCCGCCCCTCCACTCTAACCACTAGGCTACCTGCCGCTCCACTCTAACCACCACTAGGCTACCTGTCGCCTCTAACCACTAGTCTACCTGCCGCCCTCTAACCACTAATCTACCTGTCAACCTCTAACCACTAATCTACCTGCCACCTCTAACCACTAGGCTACCTGCCGCCCTCCACTCTAACCACTAGGCTACCTGCCGCCCTCCACACTCTAACCACTAGGCTACCTGCCGCCCTCTAACTCTAACTACTAGGCTACCTGCCGCTCCTCTAACCACTAGGCTACCAGCTCTAACCCTCTACACTGCTCTAACCACTAGGCTACCTGCCGCCTCTAACCACTAGGGCTACCTCCGCTCTCCTAACCACTAACCACTAGGCTACTAACCCTGCCGCTACTCTAACCACTAGGCTACCTGCCGCCCACTCTAACCACTAGGCTACCTGCCGCCCCCCTACACTCTAACCACTAATCTACCTGCCGCCCACTCTAACCACTAGGGCTACCTGCCGCCCCTCTAACCACTAGGCTACCTGCCGCCCTCTAACCACTAGGCTACCTGCCGTCCCTCTAACCCACTAGGCTACCTGTCGCCCTCTAACCACTAGGCTACCTGCCGCCCCCTCTAACCACTAGGCTACCTGCCGCTCCTCTAACCACTAGGCTACCTGCCGCCCCTCTAACCACTAGGCTACCTGCCGCCCCCTCTAACCACTAGGCTACCCTCTCTAAGCCCACTCTAACCACTAATCTACCTGCCGCCCCTCTAACCACTAATCCACCTGCCGCCCCTCTAACCACTAATTACCTGCCGCCCCTCTAACCACTAATCTACCTGCCGCCCTCTAACCACTAGGCTACCTGCCGCCCCTCTAACCACTAGGCTACCTGCCGCCCTCTAACCACTAATCTACCCTGCCGCCCCTCTAACCACTAGTCTACCCTGCCGCCCCTCTAAACACTAATCTACCTGCCGCCCCTCTAACCACTAATCTACCTTTGGCTACTAACCACTAATCTCATTTGCCGCCCTCTAACCACTAATCTACCCTGCCGCCCCTCTAACCACTAATCTACCTGCCGCCCTCTAACCACTAGTCTACCTGCCGCCCCTCTAACCACTACACCTACCTTCCGCCCCTCTAACCACTAATCTACCTGCCGCCCTCTAACCACTTTTTTTTTTTTTTTATATTTCACCTTTATTTACTAGGTAGGCTAGTTGAGAACAAGTTCTCATTTGCAACTACGGCCTGGCCAAGATAAAGCATAGCAGTGTGAACAGACAACACAGAGTTACACATGGAGTAAACAATTAACTAGTCAATAACACAGTAGAAAAAATGGGCAATCATATACAATGTGTGCAAAGGCATGAGGAGGTAGGCGAATAGCCTAATTTGCAGATTAACACTGGAGTGATAAATGATCAGATGGGCATGTACAGGTAGAGATATTGGTGATATTGGTGTGCAAAAGAGCAGAAAAGTAAATAAATAAAAACAGTATAAAAAACAGTATGGGAATGAGGCAGGTGAATAAGGGTGAGCTATTTACCTATAGACTATGTACAGCTGCAGTTATCGGTTAGCTGCTCGGATAGCTGATGTTTGAAGTTGGTGAGGGAGATAAAAGTCTCAACTTCAGCGATTTTTGCAATTGCCCAGTCACAGGCAGCAGAGTACTGGAACAAAGGCGCCAAATGAGGTGTTGGCTTTAGGGATGATCAGTGAGATACACCTGCTGGAGCGCGTGCTACGGATGGGTGTTGCCATCGTGACCAGTGAACTGAGATAAAGGCGGAGCTTTACCTAGCATGGACTTGTAAATGACCTGGAGCCAGTGGGTCTGGCGACGAATATGTAGTGAGGGCCAGCCGACTAGAGCATACAAGTCGCAGTGGTGGGTGGTATAAGGTGCTTTAGTGACAAAACGGATGGCACTGTGATAGACTGCATCCAGTTTGCTGAGTAGAGTGTTGGAAGCCATTTTGTAGATATTGACATCGCCGGGTCGAGGATCGGTAGGATAGTCAGTTTTACTAGGGTAAGCTTGGCAGCGTGAGTGAAGGAGGCTTTGTTAACGGAATAGAAAGCCGACTCTGGATTTGATTTTGATTGGAGATGTTTGATGTGAGTCTGGAAGGAGAGTTTGCAGTCTAGCCAGACACCTAGGTACTTATAGATGTCCACATATTCAAGGTTGGAACCATCCAGGGTGGTGATGCTAGTCGGGCATGCAGGTGCAGGCAGCGATCGGTTGAAAAGCATGCATTTGGTTTTACTCGCGTTTAAGAGCAGTTGGAGGCCACGGAAGGAGTGCTGTATGGCATTGAGAGGCGTTGGAGGTTTGATAGCACAGTGTCCAATGACGGGCCGAAAGTATATAGAATGGTGTCGTCTGCGAGAGGGTGGATCAGGGAATCGCCCGCAGCAAGAGCAACATCATTGATATATACAGAGAAAAGAGTCGGCCCGAGAATTGAACCCTGTGGCACCCCCATAGAGACTGCCAGAGGACCGGACAGCATGCCCTCTGATTTGACACACTGAACTCTGTCTGCAAAGTAATTGGTGAACCAAGGCAAGGCAGTCATCCTAAAACTGAGGCTGTTGAGTCTGCCGATAAGAATTTGGTGATTGACAGAGTCGAAAGCCTTGGCGAGGTCGATGAAGACGGCTGCACAGTACTGTCTTTTATCGATGGCGGTTATGATATCATTTAGTACCTTGAGTGTGGCTGAGGTGCACCCGTGACCGGCTCGGAAACCAGATTGCACAGCGGAGAAGGTACGATGGGATTCGAGATGGTCAGTGACCTGTTTGTTGACTTGGCTTTCAAGACCTTAGATAGGCAGGGCAGGATGGATATAGGTCTATAGCAGTTTGGGTCCAGGGTGTCTCCTCCTTTGAAGAGGGGATGACTGCGGCAGCTCCAATCCTTGGGGATCTCAGACGATATGAAAGAGAGTTGAACAGGCTGGTGATAGGGGTTGCGACAATGGCGGCAGATAGTTTCAGAAATGGCGGGTCCAGATTGTCAAGCCCAGCTGATTTATGCGGGTCCAGGTTTTGCAGCTCTTTCAGAACATCTGCTATCTGGATTTGGGTAAAGGAGAACCTGGAGAGGCTTGGGTGAGGAACTACGGGGGCGGAGCTGTTGGCCGAGGTTGGAGTAGCCAGGCGGAAGGCATGGCCAGCCGTTGAGAAGTGCTTATTGAAGTTTTCGATAATCATGGATTTATCGGTGGAGACCGTGTTTCCTAGCCTCAGTGCAGTGGGCAGCTGGGAGGAGGTGCTCTTGTTCTCCATGGACTTCACAGTGTCCCAGAACTTTTTGGAGTTGGAGCTACAGGATGCAAACTTTTGCCTGAAGAAGCTGGCCTTAGCTTTCCTGACTGACTGCGTGTATTGGTTCCTGACTTCCCTGAACAGTTGCATATCCACGGGGCTGTTCGATGCTGTTGCTAATCTACCTGCCACCCCTCTAACCACTAGGCTACCTGTCGCCCCTCTAACCACTAGGCTACCTGCCGCCCTCTAACCACTAGTCTACCTGCCGCCCTCTAACCACTAAGTCTACCCTGCCACCTCTCTAACCGCTAGGCTGCCTGCCGCCCTCTAACCACTAGGCTACCTGCCGCCCTCTAACCACTAGGCTGACCTGCCACCCTCTAACCACTAGGCTACCTGCCGCCCTTCTAACCACTAGGCTACCTGCCGCCCTCTAACCACTAGGCTACCTGCCGCTCCTCTAACCACTAGGCTACCTGTCGCCCTCTGGCTCACTAGACTACCTGCTCTAGCCACTAGGCTACCTGCCGCCCCTCTGGCCGCTGGGCTGCCTGCCGCCCCTCTAACCACTGGGCTGCCTGCCGCCCCTCTAACCACTAGGCTGCCTGCCGCCCCTCTAACCACTAGGCTACCTGCCACCCCTCTAACCACTAGGCCACCTGCCGCCCCTCTAACCACCAAGCTACCTGCCTCTAACTACTAGGCTACCTGCCGCCTCTAACCACTAGGCTACCTGCCGCCCTCTAACCACTAGGCTACCTGCCGCCTCT
>NC_068425.1:35537985-35561964 GCF_023373465.1 Oncorhynchus keta | reverse complement strand
CATCCTGACAGCTAGCTGAACCGAAGCATCCTGACAGCTAGCTGAACTGAAGCATCCTGACAGCTAGCTGAACTGAAGCATCCTGACAGCTAGCTGAACTGAAGCATCCTGACAGCTAGCTGAACTGAAGCATCCTGACAGCTAGCTGAACCGAAGCATCCTGACAACTAGTCGAAACAAAGCATCCTGACAGCTAGCTGAACTGAAGCATCCTGACAGCTAGCTGAACCGAAGCATCCTGACAACTAGTCGAAACAAAGCATCCTGACAACTAGCTGAACCAAAGCATCCTGACAGCTAGCTGAACCCGAAGCATCCTGACAGCTAGCTGAACCGAAGCATCCTGACAGCTTGCCGAACCGAAGCATCCTGACAGCTAGCTGAACCGAAACATCCTGACAGCTAGCTGAACTGAAGCATCCTGACAACTATTCGAAACAAAGCATCCTGACAACTAGTCGAAACGAAGCATCCTGACAGCTAGCTGAACCGAAGCATCCTGACAGCTAGCTGAACCGAAGCATCCTGACAGCTAGCTGAACCGAAGCATCCTGACAGCTAGCTGAACCGAAGCATCCTGACAGCTAGCTGAACCGAAGCATCCTGACAGCTAGCTGAACCGAAGCATCCTGACAGCTAGCTGAACCGAAGCATCCTGACAGCTAGTCGAAACAAAGCATCCTGACAGCTAGCTGAACCGAAGCATCCTGACAGCTAGTCGAAACAAAGCATCCTGACAGCTAGTCGAAACAAAGCATCCTGACAGCTAGTCGAAACAAAGCATCCTGACAGCTAGTCGAAACAAAGCATCCTGACAGCTAGCTGAACCGAAGCATCCTGACAGCTACAGCTAGCTGAAACAAAGCATCCTGACAGCTAGTCGAAACAAAGCATCCTGACAGCTAGTCTGAAACAAAGCATCCTGACAGCTAGCTGAAACAAAGCATCCTGACAGCTAGTCTGAAACAAAGCATCCTGACAGCTAGTCGAAACAAAGCATCCTGACAGCTAGTCGAAACAAAGCATCCTGACAGCTAGTCGAAACAAAGCATCCTGACAGCTAGTCGAAACAAAGCATCCTGACAGCTAGTCGAAACAAAGCATCCTGACAACTAGTCGAAACAAAGCATCCTGACAGCTAGTCGAAACAAAGCATCCTGACAGCTAGTCGAACCAAAGCATCCTGACAGCTAGTCGAAACAAAGCATCCTGACAACTAGTCGAAACAAAGCATCCTGACAGCTAGCTGAACTGAAGCATCCTGACAGCTAGCTGAACCGAAACATCCTGACGGCTAGCTGAACCAAAGCATCCTGACAGCTAGCTGAACCGAAGCATCCTGACAGCTAGCTGAACCGAAGCATCCTGACAGCTAGCCGAACCGAAGCATCCTGACAGCTAGCTGAACTGAAGCATCCTGATAGCTAGCTGAACTGAAGCATCCTGACAGCTAGCTGAACTGAAGCATCCTGACAGCTAGCTGAACCGAAGCATCCTGACAGCTAGCTGAACCGAAGCAACCTGACAACTAGTCGAAACAAAGCATCCTGACAGCTAGTCGAAACAAAGCATCCTGACAGCTAGCTGAACTGAACATCCTGACAGCTAGCTGAAACAAAGCATCCTGACAGCTAGCTGAACTGAAGCATCCTGACAGCTAGCTGAACTGAAGCATCCTGACAGCTAGCTGAACAAAGCATCCTGACAGCTAGTCTGAAACAAAGCATCCTGACAGCTAGCTGAACCGAAGCATCCTGACAGCTAGCTGAACCCGAAGCATCCTGACAGCTAGTCTGAACTGAAGCATCCTGACAACTAGTCGAAACAAAGCATCCTGACAGCTAGCTGAACTGACAGCAAGCTGATCATCCTGACAACTAGTCGAAACAAAGCATCCTGACAACTAGTCGAAACAAAGCATCCTGACAGCTAGCTGAAACAAAGCATCCTGACAGCTAGCTGAACCGAAGCATCCTGACAACTAGCTGAACCAAGCTGAACCGGCGATCCTGACAGCTAGCTGAACCGAAAGCATCCTGACAGCTAGCTGAACCGAAGCATCCTGACAGCTAGTCGAAACAAAGCATCCTGACAGCTAGTCGAAACAAAGCATCCTGACAGCTAGTCGAAACAAAGCATCCTGACAGCTAGTCGAAACAAAGCATCCTGACAGCTAGTCGAAACAAAGCATCCTGACAGCTAGTCGAAACAAAGCATCCTGACAGCTAGTCGAAACAAAGCATCCTGACAACTAGTCGAAACAAAGCATCCTGACAGCTAGTCGAAACAAAGCATCCTGACAGCTAGTCGAAACAAAGCATCCTGACAGCTAGCTGAACCGAAGCATCCTGACAGCTAGCTGAACTGAAGCATCCTGAGCTAGCTGAGCATCCTGACAGCTCTGAACTGAAGCATCCTGACAGCTAGCTGAACTGAAGCATCCTGACAGCTAGTGGAACCAAGCATCCTGACAGCTAGTGAAACAAAGCATCCTGACAGCTAGCTGAAAACAAAGCATCCTGACAGCTAGTCGAACCAAAGCATCCTGACAGCTAGCTGAACCGAAGCATCCTGAACAGCTAGTCTTGTTTCATCCTGACAGCTTTAATCTCGAAACAAACATCCTGACAACTAGTGAACCAAAGCATCCTGACAGCTAGCTGAACCGAAGCATCCTGACAGCTAGCTGAACTGAAGCATCCTGGGCAGCTAGCCGAACCAGTTGCATCCCCTGCAGATTGTAGCTTTAACCGGGCACTAAAGCCAGTTGAACCGTTTCATGCTGACAGCTAGCTGAACTAAGCATTGGTCTTGTTTCTACGCTGATTGCCAGCCGAACTGAAACATTAGACGTTTCCACTGCTGATCCTGACAGCTTTAGCTGAACCGAAGCAAACACCAGTTGAACTTGTTTCTACTACAGATGGCCAGCCCGAATCTGGGCACAAATGGCCAGTTGAACCGAAGCATGCTGACAGCTTTAGCTGAACCTGGGCACATAAAGATGGCCAGTTGATCTTGTTTCTATGCTGATTTATGATATGTACCCATTGAATAAAATAATTTATGAATGGCTCACGAACTTTCACCCTATCAGAACCCAAAATATGAGCTTGTTTCTACTGCTGATGTTTGTAATCTAAAAAACCAGTTCATGTTGACATTAGCCTAAATTGTAGCTTTAATCTGGGCACTAAACACCAGTTGGTGTTTTTCTATAATTGTGATATCATGGATGGTCACCAGTTGGTCTTGTTTCATCCATTGCTTTAATCTGGAATTTGAGTGGTTTGTTTCTCCTGCTGATCCCTCAGATGTTTACTGAAACTTGTTTCTACTGCTGATTGTAGCATTAATCTGGCACTAAACACCAGTTGGTGTTGTTTCTACTGCTGATTGTAGCTTTAATCTGGCACTAAACACCAGTTGGTGTTGTTTCTACTGCTGATTGAAGCTTTAATCTGGAATTAAACACCAGTTGGTGTTGTTTCTACTGCTGATTGTAGCTTTAATCTGGGCACTAAACACCAGTTGGTGTTGTTTCTACTGCTGATTGTAGCTTTAATCTGGCACTAAACACCAGTTGATCTTGTTTCTACTGCTGATTGTAGCTTTAATCTGGCACTAAACACCAGTTGGTGTTGTTTCTACTGCTGATTGTAGCTTTAATCTGGGCACTAAACACCAGTTGGTCTTGTTTCTACTGCTGATTGTATCTTTAATCTGGGCACTAAACACCAGTTGATATTGTTTCTACTGCTGATTGTAGCTTTAATCTGGCACTAAACACCAGTTGATCTTGTTTCTACTGCTGATTGTAGCTTTAGTCTGGGCACTAAACACCAGTTGATCTTGTTTCTACTGCTGATTGTATCTTTAATCTGGCACTAAACACCAGTTGGTGTTGTTTCTACTGCTGATTGTATCTTTAATCTGGGCACTAAACACCAGTTGGTGTTGTTTCTACTGCGGATTGTAGCTTTAATCTGGCACTAAACACCAGTTGGTGTTGTTTCTACTGCTGATTGTATCTTTAATCTGGGCACTAAACACCAGTTGATCTTGTTTCTACTGCTGATTGTAGCTTTAATCTGGGCACTAAACACCAGTTGGTGTTGTTTCTACTGCGGATTGTAGCTTTAATCTGGGCACTAAACACCAGTTGGTGTTGTTTCTACTGCTGATTGTAGCTTTAATCTGGGCACTAAACACCAGTTGATCTTGTTTCTACTGCTGATTGTATCTTTAATCTGGCACTAAACACCAGTTGATCTTGTTTCTACTACTGATTGTAGATTTAATCTGGAATTAAAGACCAGTTGGTGTTGTTTCTACTGCTGATTGTAGCTTTAATCTGGAATTAAACACCAGTTGGTGTTGTTTCTACTGCTGATTGTAGCTTTAATCTGGAATTAAACACCAGTTGATCTTGTTTCTACTGCTGATTGTAGCTTTAATCTGGCACTAAACACCAGTTGATCTTGTTTCTACTGCTGATTGTAGCTTTAATCTGGCACTAAACACCAGTTGGTGTTGTTTCTACTACTGATTGTAGCTTTAATCTGGCACTGAACACCAGTTCCTCTAACAGCTAGTGTTTACAAATACAATATTCTGTTCACAGCTCAGCCTGGTCACTTGAACTACCATCTGATTTGGGAGGGTTGTAAAGGTCCTGAGGACGTCGATACATGTCTTCCTCACTGTTCACTGGGCGTGAACTCATGATGCTCGGAGATGAAGCATCCTCAGACCAAACAGACCAAGTACTCAGACCACTGTGCCATGGTAGTTCACAATACTCTAGCCAGGGAGAGTACTGAAGAACCTTCATAAAAACAATGCATTGTTTTTCATTATTTTGTTTTAAGCCTTCCCAAACCATCACCCTGACCGTAACCACTAGGAATGAATACCTAAACTAAACCACTCTGAATGAATACCTAAACTAAACCACTCTGAATGAATACCTAAACTAAACCACTAGGAACGAATACCTAAACTAAACCACTCTGAATGAATACCTAAACTAAACCACTATGAATGAATACCTAAACTAAACCACTCTGAATGAATACCTAAACTAAACCACTCTGAATGAATACCTAAACTAAACCACTCTGAATTAATACCTAAACTAAACCACTCTGAATGAATACCTAAACTAAACCACTCTGAATGAATACCTAAACTAAACCACTCTGAATAAATACCTAAACTAAACCACTAGGAACGAATACCTAAACTAAACCACTCTGAATGAATACCTAAACTAAACCACTCTGAATGAATACCTAAACTAAACCAAATTAATACCTAAACCACTCTGAATTAATACCTAAACTAAACCACTCTGAATGAATACCTAAACTAAACCACTCTGAATTAATACCTAAACTAAACCACTCTGAATGAATACCTAAACTAAACCACTCTGAATTAATACCTAAACTAAACCACTCTGAATGAATACCTAAACTAAACCACTCTGAATGAATACCTAAACTAAACCACTCTGAATGAATACCTAAACGAAACCACTAGGAACGAATACCTAAACTGAACCACTAGGAACGAATACCTAAACTAAACCACTCTGAATGAATACCTAAACTAAACCAGTCTGAATGAATACCTAAACTGAACCACTAGGAACGAATACCTAAACTAAACCACTCTGAATTAATACCTAAACTGAACCACTAGGAACGAATACCTAAACTAAACCACTAGAACGAATACCTAAACTACACCCTTTGAGTTGTTTCTGTTTCAACCTGTAACTACGTGGAATGAACCCTGTAACCACGTGGAATGAACCCTGTAACTATGTGGAATGAACCCTGTAACTACGTGGAATGAACCCTGTAACTATGTGGAATGAACCCTGTAACTACGTGGAATGAACCCTGTAACTATGTGGAATGAACCCTGTAACTACGTGGAATGAACCCTGTAACTATGTGGAATTAACCCTGTAACCACGTGGAATGAACCCTGTAACTATGTGGAATGAACCCTGTAACTACGTGGAATGAACCCTGTAACTATGTGGAATGAACCCTGTAACCACGTGGAATGAACCCTGTAACTATGTGGAATTAACCCTGTAACTACGTGGAATGAACCCTGTAACTATGTGGAATGAACCCTGTAACTACGTGGAATGAACCCTGTAACTATGTGGAATGAACCCTGTAACTATGTGGAATGAACCCTGTAACTACGTGGAATGAACCCTGTAACTATGTGGAATGAACCCTGTAACTATGTGGAATGAACCCTGTAACTATGTGGAATGAACCCTGTAACTATGTGGAATGAACCCTGTAACTATTTTTATTTTTTATTTTTTTATTTTTTATTTCACCTTTATTTAACCAGGTAGGCTAGTTGAGAACAAGTTCTCATTTGCAACTGCGACCTGGCCAAGATAAAGCATAGCAGTGTGAACAGACAACACAGAGTTACACATGGAGTAAACAATTAGCAAGTCAATAACACAGTAGAAAAAAATGGGCAGTCTATATACAATGTGTGCAAAAGGCATGAAGAGGTAGGCGAATAATACAAGTTTGCAGATTAACACTGGAGTGATAAATGATCAGATGGGCATGTACAGGTAGAGATATTGGTGTGCAAAAGAGCAGAAAAGTAAATAAATAAAAACAGTATAAAAACAGTATGTGGAATGAACCCTGTAACTACGTGAATGAACCCTGTAACTATGTGGAATGAACTCTGTAACCACGTGGAATGAACCCTGTAACTATGTGGAATGAAATTAAAGACATCCATATGTTGAATTTCGAAAGTGAAACTTTGAGATCAGGTTGCAGCTAGCTGACTGCAGCTAGCTGACTGGACTGAACTGTATAAGGATATCAATTGGCAGTTTGTGTGTGTGTGTGTGTGTGTGTGTGTGTGTGTGTGTGTGTGTGTGTGTGTGTGTGTGTGTGTGTGTGTGTGTGTGTGTGTCGACTCACCCACGACCATGATGTTGAACTCGAAGCCAGCCTTCATGGTCTTGCGTCTCATCTGGTCCAGAACAGCCTCGATACCCACGTAGCCGAAGAGGTCATGACCTTTAATGGTTCCCTGGAGACCATGGCTCTCTGTAGGGCAAGGGGTCACGACCTCTACGTCTCCCTCCATCTCTCTCTCTACGTCTACTTCTCTCTCCTCCGTCTCTTTATTCTGCGCTGTGCTATCCTCTGTCTTCTCCTGAGCTACTCTCTCCTCCACAGCTTCCTCTACTGCTGCTTTGTCTTCTACTGCTGACAGTTTCACTTCCTCCATCCCTCTCTCCTCCATCGAGGTGGGTATCTCCTGCTCCAGCACCTTAGTTGTGTCTGAAAGAGAGAGGGAGAGAGAGAGAGAGAGGGGGGAGAGAGAGAGAGAGAGAGAGGGGGAGAGGGAGAGAGAGAGAGAGAGAGAGAGAGAGAGAGAGAGAGAGAGAGAGAGAGAGAGAGAGAGAGAGAGAGAGAGAGAGAGAGAGAGAGAGAGAGAGAGAGAGAGAGAGAGAGAGAGAGAGAGAGAGAATGGAGAGAGATGGTTAGTGACTGGATGAACGACTGAATAACAGAGGGAGGAGACACACACCCAAAGACATGTGTGGACACACAACATCATTTGATCACAGCATTCTTTTATATCAGTCAGTCTTTAGTGTGTGTGTGTGTGTGTGTGTGTGTGTGTGTGTGTGTGTGTGTGTGTGTGTAACACTGACATGGATCCTGCTTTCCACAACACTGTTATTAGTAAACTGGACTGAAAGGGGAAGTAGGACCTCAGACAGCTCATCCAACCTGTTAAAGGTCCAGGGGGAAGTTTTACATTCATTAACACAGCTATTCTCCAGTTTAGAACAGTTTACAGCAGTTTAGAACAGTTTACAGCAGTTTAGAACAGTTTACAGCAGTTTAGAACAGTTTACAGCAGCTTAGAACAGTTTACAGCAGTTTAGAACAGTTTACAGCAGCTGACGGCAGTGGTGTGGCTATTGTTCGTCTCCACGCACACATGCACGCACGCACACACGCGCACACACACAGACAGATAGAAAGAGAGAGCAATGGCCGTTGGTGATGGTCAGTCTTCCTGATTTAATCAGCTATAAATATCTGACCCCAGAACCCACCAGAATGGAACTAATCCACACAGCTATCAGTTCACTCAGGACAGACAGAGAGAGATTCTATTGGAGGAAATATCACAGTGTGACATCACAGAACCCACCAGAATGGAACTAATCCACACAGCTATCAGTTCACTCAGGACAGACAGAGAGAGATTCTATTGGAGGAAATATCACAGTGTGACATCACAGAACCCACCAGAATGGAACTAATCCACACAGCCATCAGTTCACTCAGGACAGACAGAGAGAGATTCTATTGGAGGAAATATCACAGTGTGACATCACAGCAGCATGATTTGTGACCTGTTGCCACAAGAAAAGCCCAACCAGTGAAGAACAAACACCATTGTAAATACAACCCATATTTATGCTTATTTATTTTCCCTTTTGTAGTTTAAATATTTCCACATAATATGACATTAAAAATGTCTTTATTATTTTTGGAACTATTGTGAGTGTAATCTGTACTGTTAATTTTTTATTATCTACTTCACTTGCTTTGGCCAATAAAGCCCCTTAAATTGTATTGAAATTGAATTGAGAGAGATAAATAGAGAGAGGGGGGAGAAAGAGAGAGAGAAGGGGGGGGAAGAGAGGGAGAGTGAGGGGGAGAAAGAGAGGGAGAGAGAGGGGGAGAAAGAGAGGGAGGGGGAGAAAGAGAGGGAGAGAGAGGGGGAAAAGAGAGGGAGGGGGTGTGAAAGAGAGGGAGGGGGAGAAAGAGAGGGAGAGAGAGGGGGAGAAAGAGAGGGAGGGGGAGAAAGAGAGGGAGAGAGAGGGGGAGAAAGAGAGGGAGGGGGTGTGAAAGAGAGGGAGGGGGGAGAAAGAGAGGGAGAGAGAGGGGGGAGAAAGAGAGGGAGGGGGAGGAGAAAGAGAGGGAGAGAGGGGGGGAGAAAGAGAGGGAGGGGAGAAAGAGGGGGGAAAAGAGAGGGAGGGGGAGAAAGAGAGGGAGGGGGAGAAAGAGAGGGAGAGAGGGGGGTGAAAGAGAGGGAGGGGGAGAAAGAGAGGGAGAGAGAGGGGGAGAAAGAGAGGGAGGGGGAGAAAGAGAGGGAGAGAGAGGGGGGAGAAAGAGAGGGAGGGGTGTGAAAGAGAGGGAGGGGGAGAAAGAGAGGGAGAGAGAGGGGTGGGGAAAAGAGAGGGAGGGGGAGAAAGAGAGGGAGGAGGGGGAGAAAGAGAGGGAGAGGAGGGGGAGAAAGAGGGAGGGAGGGGGAGAAAGAGAGGGAGAGGGGAGAAAGGGGGAGAAAGAGAGAAAGGGAGGGGGAGAAAGAGAGGGAGAGAGAGGGGGAGAAAGAGAGGGAGGGGGGAAAAGAGAGGGAGAGAGAGGGGGAGAAAGAGAGGAGGGAGGGGGAGAAAGAGAGGGAGAGAGAGGGGGAGAAAGAGAGGGAGGGGGAGAAAGAGAGGGAGAGAGGGGGGAGAAAGAGAGAGAGGGGGGGGAGAAAGAGAGGGAGAGAGAGGGGGAGAAAAGAGAGGGAGGGGGAGAAAGAGAGGGAGAGAGGGGGGAGAAAGAGAGAGGGGGAGGGGGAGAAAGAGAGGGAGAGAGAGGGGGAGAAAGAGAGGGAGGGGGAGAAAGAGAGGGAGAGAGAGGGGGAGAAAGAGAGAGAGGGAGGGGGAGAAAGAGAGGGGAGGGGGGAGAAAGAGAGGGAGAGAGAGGGGGGAGAAAGAGAGGGAGAGAGAGGGGGGAGAAAGAGAGGGAGGGGGGAGAAAGAGAGGGAGAGAGAGGGGGGAGAAAGAGAGGGAGAAATGGATGGGTTCCAGACACTAGTTCACTACTGTATCTGTAAACACTGAAGTGTGATGAACTCCTGTTACATTAGAAGAGATTTTAGTTTGACAAACAGCTTCATGTGCTTGTCTGTCTTTTACAGTTATCTACTCAGTCAGTTCACTGAAGTGTTGTACCAGACCTCTCTCTCTCTCTCTTCTCTCTGTGTCTCTGTCTCTCTCTGTCTCTCTCTGTCTCTCTCTCTCTCTCTCTCTCTCTCTCTCTCTCTCTCTCTCTCCTCCTCACTATCCCCCTCTCTCTCTCTCTCTCTCTCTGTGTCTCTCTCTCTCTCTCTCTCTCTCTCTGTCTCTCTCTCTCTCTCTCTGTCTCTCTCTCTCTCTCTCTCTCTGTCTCTCTCTCTCTCTCTCTGTCTCTCTGTCTCTCTCTGTCTGTCTCTCTCTCTCTGTCTCTCTCTCTCTGTCTCTCTCTCTCTCTCTCTCTGTCTCTCTCTCTCTCTCTCTCTCTCTGTCTCTCTTGTGTCACTCTCTCTCTCTCTCTCTCTCTCTCTCACTCCCTACAGAGATACAGACATGGATCTAGTAAAGCCCTGTACAGCTAGAGAGAGATAAAGACATGGACCTAGTAAAGCCCTGTACAGCTAGAGAGATACAGACATGGACCTAGTAAAGCCCTGTACAGCTAGAGAGAGATACAGACATGGACCTAGTAAGGCCCTGTACAGCTAGAGAGATACAGACATGGACCTAGTAAAGCCCTGTACAGCTAGAGAGATACAGACATGGACCTAGTAAAGCCCTGTACAGCAAAAGATACAGACATGGACCTAGTAAAGCCCTGTACAGCTAGAGAGATACAGACATGGACCTAGTAAAGCCCTGTACAGCTAGAGAGAGATACAGACATGGACCTAGTAAAGCCCTGTACAGCTAGAGAGAGATACAGACATGGACCTAGTAAAGCCCTGTACAGCCAGAGAGATACAGACATGGACCTAGTAAAGCCCTGTACAGCTAGAGAGAGATACAGACATGGACCTAGTAAAGCCCTGTACAGCTAGAGAGAGATACAGACATGGACCTAGTAAAGCCCTGTACAGCTAGAGAGACGGGGACACACTATGGGGTCCAAGACAAACAGAGAGTAGACACACACATCTCTGAGATGCATGAGAAAAGCAAACAGAACAGCAGAAGTGATGAGAGTGCCGGACAGGGAGAGAAGGGGTAGGAGAGAAGGAGTGACAGAACCTTTGTCCAGGCAATTTGGAGGAGAGACAACAGGTCATATGAAGGGGCCTTAGAGAGAAGAAACAGAACAGATGATGAACAGAGGAGAGATGATGAACAGAGGAGAGGAGAGATTATGAACAGAGAAGAGGAGAGGAGAGGAGAACAGATGATGAACAGAGGAGAGGAGAGATGATGAACAGAGGAGAGGAGAGATGATGAACAGAGGAGAGGAGAGATGATGAACAGAGGAGAGGAGAGATGATGAACAGAGAAGAGAGAGATGATGAACAGAGAGAGAGAGAGAGATGATGAACAGAGAAGAGGAGAGATGATGAACAGAGGAGAGGAGAGATGATGAACAGAGGAGAGGAGAGATGATGAACAGAGAAGAGGAGAGATGATGAACAGAGGAGAGGAGAGATGATGAACAGAGGAGAGGAGAGATGATGAACAGAGGAGAGGAGAGATGATGAACAGAGGAGAGGAGAGATGATGAACAGAGGAGAGGAGAGATGATGAACAGAGGAGAGGAGAGATGATGAACAGAGGAGAGGAGAGATGATGAACAGAGGAGAGGAGAGATGATGAACAGAGAAGAGAGATGAGATGATGAACAGAGGAGAGGAGAGATGATGAACAGAGAGAGGAGAGATGATGAACAGAGAAGCCCTGAGAGATGAACAGAGGAGAGGAGAGATGATGAACAGAGAAGAGGAGAGATGATGAACAGAGGAGAGAGAGATGATGAACAGAGGAGAGGAGAGATGATGAACAGAGGAGAGGAGAGATGATGAACAGAGAAGAGGAGAGATGAGAACAGAGGAGAGGAGAGATGATGAACAGAGGAGAGGAGAGATGATGAACAGAGAGAGGAGAGAGATGATGATGAACAGAGGAGAGAGAGATGATGAACAGAGAAGAGGATGATGACAGAGGAGAGGAGAGATGATGAACAGAGGAGAGGAGAGATGATGAACAGAGAAGAGGAGAGATGATGAACAGAGGAGAGAGAGATGATGAACAGAGGAGAGAGAGATGATGAGAGATGATGAACAGAGGAAGGAGAGATGATGAACAGAGGAGAGGAGAGAGATGACAGGATGATGAACAGAGGAGAGGAGAGATGATGAACAGAGGAGAGGAGAGATGATGAACAGAGGAGAGGAGAGATGATGAACAGAGGAGAGCTAGAGATGATGAACAGAGGAGAGGAGAGATGATGAACAGAGGAGAGAGAGAGAGATGATGAGAACAGAGGAGAGGAGAGATGATGAACAGAGGAGAGGAGAGATGATGAACAGAGGAGAGATAGAGATGATGAACAGAGGAGAGGAGAGATGATGAACAGAGGAGAGGAGAGATGATGAACAGAGTAGAGAGATGATGAACAGATGATGAACAGAGGAGAGAGAACAGATGAACAGAGAGAGATGATGAACAGAGGAGAGGAGAGATGATGAACAGAGGAGAGGAGAGATGATGAACAGAGGAGAGAGAGAGACAGACATGGACCTGAGAACAGAGGAGAGAGCCCTGAACAGAGGAGAGAGAGATGATGAACAGAGAATGAGAGAGTAAAGATGAACAGAGAGAGGAGAGATGATGAACAGAGGAGAAAGATGAACAGAGAAGAGGAGAGATGGGGAACAGAGGAGAGGAGAGATGATGAACAGAGGAGAGATGATGAACAGAGAGAGAGATGATGAAAAGCAAACAGAACAGCAGAAGAGGAGAGATGATGAACAGAGGAGAGAGGAGAGAACAGAGGAGAGATGATGAACAGAGGAGAGACAACAGGTCATGATGAAGGGGCAGAGAAGAGGAGAGATGATGAACAGAGGAGAGGAGATGAAGAGGAGAGATGATGAACAGAGGAGAGGAGAGATGATGAACAGAGGAGAGATGATGAGATGATGAACAGAGGAGAGAGATGAACAGAGATGATGAACAGAGGAGAGAGAGATGATGAACAGAGGAGAGGAGAGATGATGAACAGAGGAGAGGAGAGATGATGAACAGAGAGAGGAGAGATGATGAACAGAGGAGAGGAGATGAACAGAGGAGAGATGATGAACAGAGGAGAGATGATGAACAGAGGAGAGGAGATGATGAACAGAGGAGAGGAGAGATGATGAACAGAGAAGAGGAGGAGAGAGGAGAGATGAACAGAGGAGAGGAGAGATGATGAACAGAGGAGAGGAGAGATGATGAACAGAGGAGAGGAGAGATGATGAACAGAGGAGAGAGGAGATGATGAACAGATGATGAACAGAGGAGAGGAGAGATGATGAACAGAGGAGAGAGATGATGATGAACAGAGGAGAGATGATGAACAGAGAAGAGGAGAGATGATGAACAGAGGAGGAGAGATGATGAACAGAGGAGAGAGAGAGATGATGAACAGAGGAGAGGAGAGATGATGAACAGAGGAGAGGAGAGATGATGAACAGAGGAGAGGAGAGATGAACAGAGGAGAGGAGAGATGATGAACAGAGGAGAGATGATGAACAGAGAAGAGGAGAGATGATGAACAGAGGAGAGGAGAGATGATGAACAGAGGAGAGGAGAGATGATGAACAGAGGAGAGAGAGATGAACAGAGGAGAGGAGAGATGATGAACAGAGGAGAGGAGAGATGATGAACAGAGGAGAGGAGAGATGATGAACAGAGGAGAGGAGAGATGATGAACAGAGGAGAGGAGAGATGATGAACAGAGGAGAGGAGAGATGATGAACAGAGGAGATGATGAACAGAGGAGAGGAGAGATGATGAACAGAGGAGAGGAGAGATGATGAACAGAGGAGAGAAGAGATGATGAACAGAGGAGAGATGATGAACAGAGGAGAGGAGAGATGATGAACAGAGAGAGAGAGATGATGAACAGAGGAGAGAGAGATGATGAACAGAGGAGAGAGAGATGATGAACAGAGGAGGAGAGATGATGAACAGAGAGAGGAGAGATGATGAACAGAGGAGAGGAGAGATGATGAACAGAGGAGAGAGAGATGATGAACAGAGGAGAGGAGAGATGATGAACAGAGAGAGGAGAGATGATGAACAGAGGAGAGGAGAGATGATGAACAGAGGAGAGGATGAACAGAGATGATGAACAGAGGAGAGGAGAGATGATGAACAGAGGAGAGGAGAGATGATGAACAGAGGAGAGGAGAGATGATGAACAGAGGAGAGGAGAGATGATGAACAGAGGAGAGGAGAGATGATGAACAGAGGAGAGGAGAGATGATGAACAGAGAAGAGGAGAGATGATGAACAGAGGAGAGATGATGAACAGAGAAGAGAAGAGATGATGAACAGAGGAGAGGAGAGATGATGAACAGAGGAGAGGAGAGATGATGAACAGAGGAGGAGAGATGATGAACAGAGGAGAGGAGAGATGATGAACAGAGGAGAGGAGAGATGATGAACAGAGGAGAGGAGAGATGATGAACAGAGAGAGGAGAGATGATGAACAGAGGAGAGGAGAGATGATGAACAGAGGAGAGGAGAGATGATGAACAGAGGAGAGATGATGAACAGAGGAGAGGAGAGATGATGAACAGAGAAGAGGAGAGATGATGAACAGAGGAGAGATGAGAACAGAGGAGATGATGAACAGAGGAGAGGAGAGATGATGAACAGAGAGAGAGAGATGATGAACAGAGGAGAGGAGAGATGATGAACAGAGGAGAGAAGATGATGAACAGAGGAGAGGAGAGATGATGAACAGAGGAGAGGAGAGATGATGAACAGAGAAGAGGAGAGGAGAGGAGAGATGATGAACAGAGAAGAGAGGAGAGGAGAGATGATGAACAGAGGAGAGGAGAGATGATGAACAGAGGAGAGGAGAGATGATGAACAGAAGAGGAGAGGAGAGATGATGAACAGAGGAGAGGAGAGATGATGAACAGAGGAGAGGAGAGATGATGAACAGAGGAGAGGAGAGATGATGAACAGAGGAGAGGAGAGGAGAGATGATGAACAGAGGAGAGAGATGATGAACAGAGGAGAGGAGAGATGATGAACAGAGGAGAGAGATGATGAACAGAGGAGGAGAGATGATGAACAGAGAAGAGGAGAGATGATGAACAGAGGAGAGAGAAGAGAGAGATGAACAGAGAAGAGGAGGAGAGATGATGAACAGAGGAGATGAGAGGAGAGATGATGAACAGAGGAGAGATGATGAACAGAGGAGAGGAGAGATGATGAACAGAGGAGAGGAGAGATGATGAACAGAGGAGAGGAGAGATGATGAACAGAGAAGAGGAGAGATGATGAACAGAGGAGAGGAGAGATGATGAACAGAGGAGAGGAGAGATGATGAACAGAGGAGAGGAGAGATGATGAACAGAGGAGAGGAGAGATGATGAACAGAGGAGAGGAGAGATGATGAACAGAGGAGAGATGATGAACAGAGGAGAGGAGAGATGATGAACAGAGGAGAGGAGAGATGATGAACAGAGGAGAGGAGAGATGATGAACAGAGGAGAGATGATGAACAGAGGAGAGGAGAGATGATGAACAGTGAGAGGAGAGATGATGAACAGAGGAGAGGAGAGATGATGAACAGAGGAGAGGAGAGATGAGAACAGAGGAGAGGAGAGATGATGAAGTGAGGAGTGGAGAGATGATGAACAGAGGAGAGATGATGAACAGAGGGAGAGATGATGAACAGAGGAGAGGAGAGATGATGAACAGAGGAGAGGAGAGATGTTTAGGAGAGAGAGATGATGAACAGAGGAGAGAGAGATGATGAACAGAGGAGACTGATGAACAGAGGAGAGGTGATGAAAACATTTTTTTATCAACTTTTACAAACATGTCTATGAATTATAATTGTTTCCTGCTTCTGCAGAGGACGATAAGATAATAGTTTCTATACATATTCTTTACTGTTGTAGTGAGACGTAGGTGTGTTTACTGTTGTAGTGAGACGTAGTGAGACGTAGTGAGACGTAGGTGTGTTTACTGTTGTAGTGAGACGTAGTGAGACGTAGGAGACGTGTGTGTTTACTGTTGTAGTGAGACGTAGGTGTGTTTACTGTTGTAGTGAGACGTAGGTGTGTTTACTGTTGTAGTGAGACGTAGGAGACGTAGTGAGTTTAGTGAGACGTAGTGAGACGTGAGACGTAGGTGTGTTTACTGTTGTAGTGAGACGTAGGTGTGTTTACTGTTGTAGTGAGACGTAGTGAGACGTAGTGAGACGTAGGTGTGTTTACTGTTGTAGTGAGACGTAGGTGTGTTTACTGTTGTAGTGAGACGTAGTGAGATGTAGTGAGACGTAGTGAGGTGTGTTTACTGTTGTAGTGAGACGTAGGTGTGTTTACTGTTGTAGTGAGACGTAGTGAGACGTAGTGAGACGTAGGTGTGTTTACTGTTGTAGTGAGA
Source organism: Oncorhynchus keta (assembly GCF_023373465.1). Taxonomy (NCBI): domain Eukaryota; kingdom Metazoa; phylum Chordata; class Actinopteri; order Salmoniformes; family Salmonidae; genus Oncorhynchus; species Oncorhynchus keta. Next base: position 35,545,490 of record NC_068425.1, on the reverse strand, counting down.
CGTAGTGAGATGTAGTGAGACGTAGGTGTGTTTACTGTTGTAGTGAGACGTAGGTGTGTTTACTGTTGTAGTGAGACGTAGTGAGATGTAGTGAGACGTAGGTGTGTTTACTGTTGTAGTGAGACGTAGGTGTGTTTACTGTTGTAGTGAGACGTAGTGAGTGATGTTTACTGTTGTAGTGAGACGTAGGTGTGTTTACTGTTGTAGTGAGACGTAGGTGTGTTTATTGTTGTAGTGAGACGTGTGTGTTTACTGTTGTAGTGAGACGTAGGTGTGTTTACTGTTGTAGTGAGACGTGTGAGTTGTAGTGAGACGTAGGTGTGTTTACTGTTGTAGTGAGACGTAGGTGTGTTTACTGTTGTAGTGAGACGTAGTGAGACGTAGGTGTGTTTACTGTTGGCACAAGATGGCCGTTTATTGCCCAGTGAGACCAGGTGTGTTTACTGTTGTAGTGACAAGATGGTGTGTTTAGTTTAGACCAGGGCTGTTTACTTTGTAGTGAGACCTGAGAGACAGTTTCAGCGTGTGTTTACTGTTTGTACTGCTTCATCTACTGCCTCCTGAGACTGCTTCATTTGCTTCCTAGTGAGACTGGTTCCTCTGTTGACTGCTTCATCTACTGCTTCATCTACTGCTTCCTCTAGGTGTGTTTACTGCTTCATGAGACGTGGTGTGTTTACTGTTGTAGTGCTTCCTCTACTGCTTTTGATCTGTTGTAGTGAGATCTAGGTGTGTTTACTGTTGTAGATGCTTCATCTACTGCCTCCTTTGCTTCATCTACTGTTTCATGTTGGCACTGCCGCTCATCTACTGCTTCATTCTAACCTGAGATCTACTGTTTCACTGCCTCCTCTACTGCTTCATCTACTGCTTCATCTACTGCTTCCTCTACTGCTTCCTCTACTGCTTCCTCTGCTTCATCTGCTTCCTCTACTGCTTCATCTACTGCTTCCTCTACTGCTTCATCTACTGCTTCATCTACTGCCTCCTCTACTGCTTCATCTACTGCCCTCTACTGCTTCATCTACTGCCTCCTCTACTGCTTCCTCTACTGCTTCATCTACTGCTTCATCTACTGCTTCCTCTACTGCTTCCTCTACTGCTTCATCTACTGCTTCATCTACTGCTTCATCTACTGCTCCTCTACTGCTTCATCTACTGCTTCATCTACTGCTTCATCTACTGCTTCCTCTACTGCTTCATCTACTGCTTCATCTACTCCCTCTACTGCTTCACTCTACTGCTTCCTCTACTGCTTCATCTACTGCTTCATCTACTGCCTCCTCTACTGCTTCATCTACTGCTTCATCTACTGCTTCATCTACTGCCTCCTCTATCTTCATCTACTGCTTCCTCTACTATCTACTGCTTCCTCTACTGCCTCCTCTACTGCTTCAACTACTGCCTCCTCTACTTCCTCTACTGCTTCCTCTACTGCTTCATCTGCCTCCTCTACTGCTTCCTCTACTGCTTCCTCTACTGCCTCCTCTATCTTCATCTACTGCTTCCTCTATTGCTTCATCTACTGCCTCCTCTACTGCTACTTCCTCTACTGCTTCATCTACTGCTTCATCTACTCTTCCTCTACTGCCTCCTCTACTGCTTCATCTACTGCTTCCTCTACTGCTTCCTCTCTGCTTCAACTGCTTCTACTCTCCTCTACTGCTTCCTCTACTGCTTCATCTACTGCTTCATCTACTGCCTCCTCTACTGCTTCCTCTACTGCTTCATCTACTGCCTCCTCTCTGCTTCATCTACTGCTTCCTACTGCCTCCTCTACTGCTTCCTACTCTTCATCTACTGCCTCCTCTACTGCTTCATCTACTGCTTCATCTACTGTTTCATCTAAACTATCTACTGCTTCATCTACTGCCTCCTCTACTGCTTCATCTACTGCCTCCTCTACTACCTCCTCTACTGCTTCATCTACTGCTTCATCTACTGCTTCATCTACTGCCTCCTCTACTACTCCTCTACTGCTTCCTCTACTGCTTCATCTACTGCTTCCTCTACTACTTCATCTACTGCTTCCTCTACTGCTTCATCTACTGCTTCTACTCTTCACTGCTTCCTCTACTGCCTCCTCTACTGCTTCCTCTACTGCTTCCTCTACTGCTTCCTCTGTTCCTCTATGAATAAATACTGATGAATCAGTTTAACCAGGGCTTCCTCTGTCCCCTATGAATAAATACTGATGAATCAGGGGAACCATCATCTGACCTGAACAGTGAACTCATTAGATGTTGAACAGTTTAACAGCTCTACATGGTGAGTGTATCAGACATCTCTGGAGCTCTCTGTTCCTCTATGAATAAATACTGATGAATCAGTTTAACCACAGATGAATAAATACTGATGAATCAGTTTAACACACTTCAATAAATACTGATGAATCACACACACACAATAAATACACACACTTCCTCACCTCTACAATACATACACACATACACACTCACACACACACAAATACACACACCACACACACACACTCACACACACACACACACACACACACACACACACACACACACACACACACACATAAATGACACTCTTTCACACACACACACACACACACACACACACACACACACACACACACACACACACACACACACACACACACACACACACACACACACACACACACACACACACACACACACACACACACACACACACACACACACACACACACACACACACACACACACACACACACACACACACACACACACACACACACACACACACACACACACACACACACACACACACACACATACACACACACACACACACACACACACACACCACATACACACAGACACACACACACACACACACACACACACACACACACACACACACACACACACACACACACACACACACACACACACAAAAGAGTGTTGAGCAACAGTTAGCTCCACAGTGACAGGGGGGTAGAGACACAGGGCTGGTAAAATGGTGTCACACTTTACATATGGAAGAGCAGTGAGATTCAGCAACATGTGCTGTATCACATGGCCACAACCACAAAACATTCACTAGTCAACAACTAACAACACAAACCTTCCTCCTAAATATTTCTCAACATCAATACTCAAGACCAAAACACACACAGCTGTTCAAATTAAACCAAGACATTATTTTCATTTCACCTTTGAAGAAAATCCCATTATTCAGAAAAAACATGCATTGTAAAACAGCCAGGTCCAGACTGTTGCCCCCCTTTTCCCAAAGTGGACCGATCCAGTCAGGTCTCATGGTTTGAAGAGGCATTGAGATCGGCCCATAGAGGCCGCGGGGGAGGATATAAAGATTCCTACCTTCTCTCATTCACAAAAGCCAGTCCGATTCCTGTTCTCTCTCTCCACGCCCCCAGTCCTCAACCATACAGCTGCCTGCCCACCAGGCAGAGGAGAAGAAAGTCCTTATTTTGCTTTTCTTTCTTTGCACAGTTTTTATCCACTCACTCGCTTTCCTGAGCTGGAGAGACGATGGGGTGGATTTGAGCTGATGCCTCTAATTCCTCTACCTCTCTCTGTCTGGCTTTCTCCCTCTCTCTTGCACTACCTCGCTGTCTGTCTGTCTCTCTCTCTCTGTGTGAGTGTGAGGGCGGGCGTGATGGCTAAAGCAGTTCACAGCCATTCACATGCAGATTGGCTCAAGGAGCTTCCACTAATCCAACAGAGGACTTCACCTCTCTGCTGCTTAGCCCTCCCTCCTTCCCCCATCCCTCCCTCCTTCCCCCATCCCTCCCTCCCCCATCCCTCTCTCCTTTCTTCGACTCATTTACACACCAGTAGCTGGGTCCTCAGACAAGTGTGAATTGGTGTGAATGTCTGTGTATTTAAATGTGTTTGTGTTTGTGTGTGTGTGTTTGTGTGTGTGTGTGTGTCTACCGAGAGAGAATGAGAGCTCCCTGCCGACTGCAGATTCAAACCTAGAAGTAATTGACCTATAAAATCAATGAGAAATAAAACAGTTGATTTGATCACTTGATCATTTGAGAAAGAGAGAGATGATGAGACAGAAGGGGGTGTTGCATGGGTCCGTTCTCTGAAGGAAGTAGCTGGTGTGGACCCATACAACACCCCCTTCTGTCTCTCATCTCTCTCTCTTTCTCATCTGTGACTACCACTCTGTGATCAAATCAACTGTTTTATTTCTCCACACATACCGGTACAGTATATTTTAGTTATCCCAACCGTAACAGCCTCCAGGAACGTGATGCTATATACAGTTATTAAGAAAATCAGGAAAAATAATTACAACTCCAGAAAATTCAGTCAAGCAAGTTTCTCTCTCCTCCACCTCTCTCTCTCTCTCTCTCTCTCTCTCTCTCTCTCTCTCTCTCTCTCTCTCTCTCTCTCTCTTTCTCTCTCCTCCACCTCTCTCACTCTCTCTCTCTGTTTCTCTCACTCCACCTCTCTCTCTCTCTCTCTCTCTGTTTCTCTCTCACTCCACCTCTCTCTCTCTCTCTCTCTGTTTCTCTCTCCACCTCTCTCTCTCTCTTTGTTTCTCTCTCACTCTCTCTCTCTCTCACTTTCTCTCTCACTCCACCTCTCTCTCTCTCTCTCTCTCTCTCTCTCTCTCTCACTCCACCTCTCTCTCTCTCTGTTTCTCTCTCACTCCATCCATCTCTCTCTCTCTCTCTCTCTCTCTCTCTCTCTCTCTCTGTGTTTCTCTCTCCACTCCACCTCTCTCTCACTCTCTCTCTCTCTCTGTTTCTCTCTCACTCCATCTCTCTCACTCTCTCCCTGTTTCTCTCTCACTCCACCTCTCTCTCTCTCTCTCTCTCTCTGTTTCTCTCTCACTCCATCTCTCTCACTCTCTCCCTGTTTCTCTCTCACTCCACCTCTCTCTCTCTCTCTCTCTCTCTCTGTTTCTCTCTCACTCCACCTCTCTCTCTCCCTGTTTCTCTCTCACTCCACCTCTCTCTCTCTCTCTCTCTCTCTGTTTCTCATCTCACTCCAATAATTTTGCACGCCCAATTTTTCAGTTTTTGATTTGTTAAAAGGTTTTAAATATCCAATAAATGTCGTTCCACTTCATGATTGTGTCCCACTTGTTGTTGATTCTTCACAAAAAAATACAGTTTTATATCTTTATGTTTGAAGCCTGAAATGTGGCAAAAGGTCGCAAAGTTCAAGGGGGGCGAATACTTTCGCAAGGCACTGTAGCTACACACATAGCTACATAGCAGTATGGCTACACACATAGCTACATAGCAGTATGGCTACACACATAGCTACATAGCAGTATGGCTACACACATAGCTACATAGCTACATAGCGGTATGGCTACACACATAGCTACATAGCTGTATGGCTACACACATAGCTACATAGCAGTATGGCTAAACACATAGCTACATAGCAGTATAGCTACACACATAGCTACATAGCTACATAGCAGTATAGCTACACACATAGCTACATAGCTACATAGCTACATAGCAGTATGGCTACACACATAGTTACATAGCAGTATGGCTACACACATAGTTACATAGCTACATAGCAGAATGGCTACACACATAGCTACATAGCTGTATGGCTACACACATAGCTACATAGCTGTATGGCTACACACATAGCTACATAGCAGTATGGCTACACACATAGCTACATAGCAGTATGGCTACACTCATAGTTACATAGCTACATAGCAGTATAGCTACACACATAGCTACATAGCTGTATGGCTACACACATAGCTACATAGCTGTATGGCTACACACATAGCTACATAGCTGTATGGCTACACACATAGCTACATAGCTACATAGCAGCATGGCTACACACATAGCTACATAGCAGTATGGCTACACACATAGCTACATAGTTACATAGCAGTATGGCTACACACATAGCTACATAGCAGTATAGCTACACACATAGCTACATAGCTACATAGCAGTATGGCTACACACATAGCTACATAGCAGTATGGCTACACACATAGCTACATAGCTGCATAGCAGTATGGCTACACACATAGCTACATAGCAGTATGGCTACATACGAAGCTACATAGCAGCATGGCTACACATAGCTACGTAGCAGTATGGCTACACACATACCTACATAGCAGTATGGCTACACACATAGCTACATAGCAGTATGGCTACACACATAGCTACATAGCAGTATGGCTACACACATAGCTACATAGCAGTATGGCTACACACATAGCTTCATAGCAGTATGGCTACACACATAGCTACATAGCAGTATGGCTACATACATAGCTACATAGCAGTATGGCTACACACATAGCTACATAGCAGTATAGCTACACACACAGCTACATAGCTACATAGCAGTATGGCTACACACATAGCTACATAGCAGTATAGCTACACACATAGCTACATAGCTACATAGCAGTATGGCTACACACATAGCTACATAGCAGTATGGCTACACACATAGCTACATAGCAGTATAGCTACACACACAGCTACATAGCTACATAGCAGTATGGCTACACACATAGCTACATAGCAGTATAGCTACACACACAGCTACATAGCTACATAGCAGTATGGCTACACACATAGCTACATAGCAGTATGGCTACACACATAGCTACATGGCGGTATGGCTACACACATAGCTACATAGCTACATAGCAGTATGGCTACACACATAGCTACATAGCAGTATGGCTACATACATAGCTACATAGGCTACATAGCTACATGGTACATGGTATGGCTACATACATGGCTACATAGGTTACATAGCAGTATGGCTACACACATAGTTACATAGCTACATAGCAGTATGGCTACATACATAGCTACATAGCTACATAGCAGTATGCTACACACATACTTACATGGCGGTATGGCTATGGCTACACACATAGTTACATGGTTACATAGCAGTATGGCTACACACATAGTTACATACATAGCTACATAGCAGTACATGGCTACATACATAGTTACATAGCTACATAGCAGTATGGCTACACACATAGTTACATGGCTACATAGCAGTATGGCTACACACATAGTTACATGGCTACATAGCAGTATGGCTACATACATAGCTACATAGCTACATAGCTATGGCTACACACATAGTTACATGGCTACATAGCAGTATGGCTACACACATAGTTACATGGCTACATAGCAGTATGGCTACACACACATAGTTACATAGCTACATAGCAGTATGGCTACATACATAGCTACATAGCTACATAGCTACATGGGTATGGCTACACACATAGTTACATGGCTACATAGCAGTATGGCTACACACATAGTTACATGGCGGTATGGCTATACACACATAGTTACATAGCTACATAGCGGTATGGCTATACGCATAGTTACATGGCTACATAGCAGTATGGCTACACACATAGCTACATAGCTACATAGCGGTATGGCTACACACATAGTTACATGGCTACATAGCAGTATGGCTACACACATAGTTACATGGCGGTATGGCTATACACACATAGTTACATAG
>NC_068425.1:35522985-35530485 GCF_023373465.1 Oncorhynchus keta | reverse complement strand
ATTCTCTGGGAAGCAGGTGATCATGAAGAGGAGAGGAAGGGGGTGACGTAAGAGTTTCACATTCCCATCCCACTCCTCCATCCCACACTATGGAAACAGGCTGCCCCAAACCTGATGCTATTCCCATATAGCCCATAGAACTCTGGTCAAAAGTAGTGCACTATATATAAGGAATAGGGTGCCATTTGCCATAGAACTCTGGTCAAAAGTAGTGCACTACATAGAGAATAGGGTGCCAGGGCCCATAGAACTCTGGTCAAAAGTAGTGCACTACATAGAGAATAGGGTGCCATTTGGGATGAAGACTGATGCTGTAACAATCAACATGTTATACAAGTGCTGAACACACACACACTATACACATGGTTCTCTCGGGGAGTGATGTGTGTGATGTCACTAGGGACAGTGGTGCTTTGCCATTCAAACATCTCCATTACACCAGTCAGTGATTACAAGAACATGTTGCACATTCAAACACACACACACACACACACACACACACACACACACACACACACACACACACACACACACACGCACACGCACACGCACACGCACACACGCACATGCACACACACAGACACACAAACACACGCGCACGTGCACGCGCACGCGCACACGCTTCACGCACACGCACAGGGACACACACACACGCACACACACTTACTTCATCAAACTTCCTTCACTAAATGATACTTCATAATGCCAGTTATGGTTGTGTGTGTGTGTGTGAGAGAGAGAGAAGTGTTTTACTGACCCACCCAGTCCAACACACACACACACACACACACAGGAATTTGAGGTGTCTGGTGTGCAGCGAGTGTCAACATGTCAACTCTCTCTCTCTGTCTCTCTGTCTCTCTCTCACTCTCTGTACCCCTCTCTACCCCCCCTCATTCAGTAAATGTCTGTCTGTCTGGCTCTACCCCCCCTCTCTCATTCTCTAATTGTCTGTCTGGCTCTACCCCCCTCTCTCATTCTGTAATTGTCTGTCTGTCTGGCTCTACCCCCCTCTCATTCTGTAATTGTCTGTCTGTCTGGCTCCACCCCCCTCTCTCATTCTCTAATTGTCTGTCTGTCTGTCTCTACCCCTCCCTCTCTCATTCTGTAATTGTCTGTCTGTCTGGCTCTACCCCCCCTCTCTCATTCTCTAATTGTCTGTCTGTCTGGCTCTACCCCCCTCCCTCTCTCATTCTGTAATTGTCTGTCTGTCTGGCTCTACCCCCCCTCTCATTCTCTAATTGTCTGTCTGTCTGTCTCTACCCCCCACCTCTCATTCTCTAATTGTCTGTCTGTCTGACTCTCCCCCCCCCTCTCTCATTCTGTAATTGTCTGTCTGTCTGTCTCTACCCCTCCCTCTCTCATTCTGTAATTGTCTGTCTGTCTGTCTGTCTGTCTCTACCCCCTCTCTCATTCTGTAATTGTCTGTCTGTCTGTCTCTACCCCCTCTCTCATTCTGTAATTGTCTGTCTGTCTGTCTCTACCCCTCTCTCTCTCATTCTGTAAATGTCTGTCTGTCTGGCTCTACCCCCCTCCCTCTCTCTCATTCTGTAATTGTCTGTCTGTCTGGCTCTACCCCCCTCTCTCATTCTGTAATTGTCTGTCTGTCTCTACCCCCCCTCTCATTCTCTAATTGTCTGTCTGTCTGTCTGTCTGTCTGTCTGTCTGTCTGTCTCTACCCCCACCTCTCATTCTCTAATTGTCTGTCTGTCTGACTCTACCCCCCTCTCTCATTCTGTAATTGTCTGTCTGTCTGTACCCCCCTCTCTCATTCTGTAATTGTCTGTCTGTCTGTCTCTACCCCTCCCTCTCTCATTCTCTATTTGTCTGTCTGTCTGGCTCTACCCCCTCATTCTCTAATTGTCTGTCTGTCTCTACCCCTCTCTCTCTCATTCTGTAAATGTCTGTCTGTCTGGCTCTACCCCCCCCCCTCTCTCATTCTGTAATTGTCTGTCTGTCTGTCTCTACCCCCCCTCTCTCATTCTGTAATTGTCTGTCTGTCTCTACCCCCTCTCATTCTCTAATTGTCTGTCTGTCTGTCTGTCTGTCTGTCTGTCTGTCTGTCTGTCTGTCTGTCTCTACCCCCCCCCTCTCATTCTCTAATTGTCTGTCTGTCTGACTCTACCCCCCCCCCCTCTCTCATTCTGTAATTGTCTGTCTGTCTGTACCCCCCTCTCTCATTCTGTAATTGTCTGTCTGTCTGTCTCTACCCCTCCCTCTCTCATTCTCTATTTGTCTGTCTGTCTGGCTCTACCCCCCCTCATTCTGTAATTGTCTGTCTGTCTCTACCCCCCCTCTCTCATTCTGTAATTGTCTGTCTGTCTGTCTCTACCCCCCCCCTCTCTCATTCTGTAATTGTCTGTTAATGACAGAGCACAGGCACTGAGATATCTCCTCAGTATAACAGTAAACAGTCATTCCATCACTGAGGAGCAGCATGTGTGTCACTCTACAAAGACAACTTCAAACACCAAAATGTTTTGAAAGGGATTCCAGCACTGACATCACAATAAAGATTATGACGATAGTGTGTGATTACAGAACCACACATTAGGCCTCTCTAATGTGACTCTAAACATCAATGTCCCACAGTCTCATGTGTTTGTAATGAGACAGTCATGTCACAGACACATAGGACCTACTGCTGCTGCCCCCTAGTGGACATGTATCGCCACTACAGCCCTGCTGTCTACTGCCACACACTGTCAGTGATGTTATGCTCTGGGTAGAATAGGCCCGGCAGGCACAGACCTAGGATCAGCTATCCTGCTCAGTCCTAACTTGGTGCTAACTTTTAGGAATACCTTAAAACTGACCTTAGATCAGATTAGTGTGTTCCTACTCCTTCCATCTCTGCCACTGCCAAACACACCTCTACCTCAGACGGTAGAGATAAACACACCTCTATCTCAAACTGTAGAGATAGAAGGAGAGATTAACATCAACTATCTCAGAAGGAGAGATAAACACACCTCTATCTCAGACGGTAGAGATAAACACACCTCTATCTCAAACTGTAGAGATAGAAGGAGAGATTAACATCAACTATCTCAGAAGGAGAGATAAACACACCTCTATCTCAGTGAGAGTTGATGTTTATCTCTGCTTCTATCTCTACCGTCTGAGATAGCATGTGTTTGTCACTACCGAGTGAGATAGAAGTAGAGATAAACATCAACTCTCACTACCGTCTGAGATAGAGGTGTGTTTATCTCTCCTTCTGAGATAGTTGATGTTTATCTCTGCTTCTATCTCTCCCGTCTGAGATAGCATGTGTTTGTCACTACCGTGTGAGATAGAAGCAGAGATAAACATCAACTATCTCTGCCACTCCCAAACACACACTATCTCAGACAGAAGAGATAAACACATGCTATCTCAAACGGAAGAGATAAACACACGCTATCTCAAACGTTAGAGATAAACACACGCTATCTCAGACAGAAGAGATAAACACACGCTATCTCAGACGGTAGAGATAAACACACGCTATCTCAGATGGTAGAGATAAACACACGCTATCTCAGATGGTAGAGATAAACACACGCTATCTCAGATGGTAGAGATAAACACACGCTATCTCAGACAGAAGAGATAAACACACGCTATCTCAGATGGTAGAGATAAACACACGCTATCTCAGATGGTAGAGATAAACACACGCTATCTCAGATGGTAGAGATAAACACACGCTATCTCAGATGGTAGAGATAAACACACGCTATCTCAGATGATGGTAGAGATAAACACACGCTATCTCAGACGGTAGAGATAAACACACGCTATCTCAGATGGTAGAGATAAACACACCGCTATCTCAGACGGTAGAGATAAACACACCGCTATCGCAGACGGTAGAGATAAACACACGCTATCTCAGATGGTAGAGATAAACACACACTATCTCAGATGGTAGAGATAAACACACGCTATCTCAGATGGTAGAGATAAACACACGCTATCTCAGATGGTAGAGATAAACACACGCTATCTCAGACGGTAGAGATAAACACGCGCTATCTCAGACGGTAGAGATAAACACACGCTATCTCAGATGGTAGAGATAAACACACGCTATCTCAGACGGTAGAGATAAACACACGCTATCTCAGACGGTAGAGATAAACACACGCTATCTCAGACGGTAGAGATAAACACACCGCTATCTCAGACGGTAGAGATAAACACACGCTATCTCAGATGGTAGAGATAAACACACGCTATCTCAGATGGTAGAGATAAACACACGCGATCTCAGACGGTAGAGATAAACACACGCTATCTCAGACGGTAGAGATAAACACACGTTGATGTTTATCTCTGCTTCTATCTCAGATGGTAGAGATAAACACACGCTATCTCAGACGGTAGAGATAAACACACGCTATCTCAGATGGTAGAGATAAACACACGCTATCTCAGACGGTAGAGATAAACACACGCTATCTCAGATGGTAGAGATAAACACACGCTATCTCAGACGGTAGAGATAAACACACGCTATCTCAGACGGTAGAGATAAACACACGCTATCTCAGATGGTAGAGATAAACACACGCTATCTCAGACGGTAGAGATAAACACACGCTATCTCAGACGGTAGAGATAAACACACGCTATCTCAGACGGTAGAGATAAACACACGCGATCTCAGACGGAAGAGATAGTTGATGTTTATCTCTGCTTCTATCTCAGACGGAAGATAGTTGATGTTTATCTTTGCTTCTATCTCAGACGGAAGAGATAGTTGATGTTTATCTCTGCTTCTATCTCAGACGGAAGAGATAGTTGATGTTTATCTCTGCTTCTATCTCAGACGGAAGAGATAGTTGATGTTTATCTCTGCTTCTATCTCAGACGGAAGAGATAGTTGATGTTTATCTCTGCTTCTATCTCAGACGGAAGAGATAGTTGATGTTTATCTCTGCTTCTATCTCAGACGGAAGAGATAGTTGATGTTTATCTCTGCTTCTATCTCAGACGGAAGAGATAGTTGATGTTTATCTCTGCTTCTATCTCAGACGGAAGAGATAGTTGATGTTTATCTCTGCTTCTATCTCAGACAGAAGAGATAGTTGATGTTTATCTCTGCTTCTATCTCAGACGGAAGAGATAGTTGATGTTTATCTCTGCTTCTATCTCAGACGGAAGAGATAGTTGATGTTTATCTCTGCTTCTATCTCAGACGGTAGAGATAGTTGATGTTTATCTCTGCTTCTATCTCAGACGGTAGAGATAGTTGATGTTTATCTCTGCTTCTATCTCAGACGGTAGAGATAGTTGATGTTTATCTCTGCTTCTATCTCAGACGGTAGAGATAGTTGATGTTTATCTCTGCTTCTATCTCAGACGGTAGAGATAGTTGATGTTTATCTCTGCTTCTATCTCAGACGGAAGAGATAGTTGATGTTTATCTCTGCTTCTATCTCAGACGGTAGAGATAGTTGATGTTTATCTCTGCTTCTATCTCAGACGGAAGAGATAGTTGATGTTTATCTCTGCTTCTATCTCAGACGGAAGAGATAGTTGATGTTTATCTCTGCTTCTATCTCAGACAGAAGAGATAGTTGATGTTTATCTCTGCTTCTATCTCTGACGGAAGAGATAGTTGATGTTTATCTCTGCTTCTATCTCAGACGGTAGAGATAGTTGATGTTTATCTCTGCTTCTATCTCAGACGGGAGAGATAGTTGATGTTTATCTCTGCTTCTATCTCAGACAGAAGAGATAGTTGATGTTTATCTCTGCTTCTATCTCAGACGGAAGAGATAGTTGATGTTTATCTCTGCTTCTATCTCAGACGGAAGAGATAGTTGATGTTTATCTCTGCTTCTATCTCAGACGGAAGAGATAGTTGATGTTTATCTCTGCTTCTATCTCAGACAGAAGAGATAGTTGATGTTTATCTCTGCTTCTATCTCAGACGGTAGAGATAGTTGATGTTTATCTCTGCTTCTATCTCAGACGGGAGAGATAGTTGATGTTTATCTCTGCTTCTATCTCTACAGACGGTAGAGATAGTTGATGTTTATCTCTGCTTCTATCTCAGACGGTAGAGATAGTTGATGTTTATCTCTGCTTCTATCTCAGACGGAAGAGATAGTTGATGTTTATCTCTGCTTCTATCTCAGACGGAGAGATAGTTGATGTTTATCTCTGCTTCTATCTCAGACGGAAGAGATAGTTGATGTTTATCTCTGCTTCTATCTCAGACGGAAGAGATAGTTGATGTTTATCTCTGCTTCTATCTCAGACGGAAGAGATAGTTGATGTTTATCTCTGCTTCTATCTCAGACGGTAGAGATAGTTGATGTTTATCTCTGCTTCTATCTCAGACGGTAGAGATAGTTGATGTTTATCTCTGCTTCTATCTCAGACGGTAGAGATAGTTGATGTTTATCTCTGCTTCTATCTCAGACGGTAGAGATAGTTGATGTTTATCTCTGCTTCTATCTCAGACGGAAGAGATAGTTGATGTTTATCTCTGCTTCTATCTCAGACGGGAGAGATAGTTGATGTTTATCTCTGCTTCTATCTCAGACGGTAGAGATAGTTGATGTTTATCTCTGCTTCTATCTCAGACAGAAGAGATAGTTGATGTTTATCTCTGCTTCTATCTCAGACGGTAGAGATAGTTGATGTTTATCTCTGCTTCTATCTCAGACGGTAGAGATAGTTGATGTTTATCTCTGCTTCTATCTCAGACGGTAGAGATAGTTGATAGTTGATGTTATCTCTGCTTCTATCTCTGACGGAAGAGATAGTTGATGTTTATCTCTGCTTCTATCTCAGACGGAAGAGATAGTTGATGTTTATCTCTGCTTCTATCTCAGACGGAAGAGATAGTTGATGTTTATCTCTGCTTCTATCTCAGACGGAAGAGATAGTTGATGTTTATCTCTGCTTCTATCTCAGACGGTAGAGATAGTTGATGTTTATCTCAGACACAAACAGAAACCACCAGCAAAGCATGTGGATAAAATCAGATGTATCAACGGCCCAGCATCACCCACACCAAGCCCAGCATCACCCACACCAAGCCCAGCATCACCCACACCAAGCCCAGCATCACCCACACCAAGCCCAGCATCACCCACACCAAGCCCAGCATCACCCACACCAAGCCCAGCATCACCCACACCAAGCCCAGCATCACCCACACCAAGCCCAGCATCACCCACACCAAGCCCAGCATCACCCACACCAAGCCCAGCATCACCCACACCAAGCCCAGCATCACCCACACCAAGCCCAGCATCACCCACACCAAGCCCAGCATCACCCACACCAAGCCCAGCATCACCCACACCAAGCCCAGCATCACCCACACCAAGCCCAGCATCACCCACACCAAGCCCAGCATCACCCACACCAAGCCCAGCATCACCCACACCAAGCCCAGCATCACCCACACCAAGCCCAGCATCACCCACACCAAGCCCAGCATCACCCACACCAAGCCCAGCATCACCCACACCAAGCCCAGCATCACCCACACCA
>NC_068425.1:35480485-35517985 GCF_023373465.1 Oncorhynchus keta | reverse complement strand
ATATACCTCCTCTCTCCTCATACCTCATCTACAATAAATATACCTCCTCTCTCCTCAGACCTCATCTACAATAAATATACCTCCTCTCCCTCATACCTCATCTACAATAAATATACCTCCTCTCTCCTCAGACCTCATCTACAATAAATATACCTCCTCTCTCCTCATACCTCATCTACAATAAATATACCTCCTCTCTCCTCATACCTCATCTACAATAAATATACCTCCTCTCTCCCTCATACCTCATCTACAATAAATATACCTCCTCTCTCCTCATACCTCATCTACAATAAATATACCTCCTCTCTCCTCAGACCTCATACCTCATCTACAATAAATATACCTCCTCTCTCCTCATACCTCATCTACAATAAATATACCTCCTCTCTCCTCAGACCTCATACCTTATCTACAATAAATATACCTCCTCTCTCCTCATACCTCATCTACAATAAATATACCTCCTCTCTCCTCATACCTCATCTACAATAAATATACCTCCTCTCTCCTCATACCTCATCTACAATAAATATACCTCCTCTCTCCTCATACCTCATCTACAATAAATATACCTCCTCTCTCCTCAGACCTCATCTACAATAAATATACCTCCTCTCTCCTCAGACCTCATCTACAATAAATATACCTCCTCTCTCCTCATACCTCATGTACAATAAATATACCTCCTCTCTCCTCAGACCTCATCTACAATAAATATACCTCCTCTCTCCTCATACCTCATAGCCCATACCTCATCTACAATAAATATACCTCCTCTCTCCTCATACCTCATAGCCCATACCTCATCTACAATAAATATACCTCCTCTCTCCTCATACCTCATCTACAATAAATATACCTCCTCTCTCCTCATACCTCATCTACAATAAATATACCTCCTCTCTCCTCATACCTCATCTACAATAAATATACCTCCTCTCTCCTCAGACCTCATACCTCATCTACAATAAATATACCTCCTCTCTCCTCATACCTCATCTACAATAAATATACCTCCTCTCTCCTCATACCTCATCTACAATAAATATACCTCCTCTCTCCTCATACCTCATAGCCCATACCTCATCTACAATAAATATACCTCCTCTCTCCTCATACCTCATCTACAATAAATATACCTCCTCTCTCCTCATACCTCATCTACAATAAATATACCTCCTCTCTCCTCAGACCTCATACCTCATCTACAATAAATATACCTCCTCTCTCCTCATACCTCATCTACAATAAATATACCTCCTCTCTCCTCATACCTCATCTACAATAAATATACCTCCTCTCCTCATACCTCATCTACAATAAATATACCTCCTCTCTCCTCATACCTCATCTACAATAAATATACCTCCTCTCTCCTCATACCTCATCTACAATAAATATACCTCCTCTCTCCTCATACCTCATAGCCCATACCTCATCTACAATAAATATACCTCCTCTCTCCTCATACCTCATCTACAATAAATATACCTCCTCTCTCCTCATACCTCATCTACAATAAATATACCTCCTCTCTCCTCAGACCTCATACCTCATCTACAATAAATATACCTCCTCTCTCCTCATACCTCATCTACAATAAATATACCTCCTCTCTCCTCATACCTCATCTACAATAAATATACCTCCTCTCTCCTCAGACCTCATACCTCATCTACAATAAATATACCTCCTCTCTCCTCATACCTCATCTACAATACATATACCTCCTCTCTCCTCAGACCTCATACCTCATCTACAATAAATATACCTCCTCTCTCCTCAGACCTCATACCTCATCTACAATAAATATACCTCCTCTCTCCTCATACCTCATCTACAATAAATATACCTCCTCTCTCCTCATACCTCATCTACAATAAATATACCTCCTCTCTCCTCATACCTCATAGCCCATACCTCATCTACAATAAATATACCTCCTCTCTCCTCATACCTCATCTACAATAAATATACCTCCTCTCTCCTCATACCTCATCTACAATAAATATACCTCCTCCTCTCCTCAGACCTCATACCTCATCTACAATAAATATACCTCCTCTCTTCTCATACCTCATCTACAATAAATATACCTCCTCTCTCCTCATACCTCATCTACAATAAATATACCTCCTCTCTCCTCAGACCTCATACCTCATCTACAATAAATATACCTCCTCTCTCCTCATACCTCATCTACAATAAATATACCTCCTCTCTCCTCATACCTCATCTACAATAAATATACCTCCTCTCTCCTCATACCTCATCTACAATAAATATACCTCCTCTCTCCTCATACCTCATCTACAATAAATATACCTCCTCTCTCCTCAGACCTCATACCTCATCTACAATAAATATACCTCCTCTCTCCTCATACCTCATCTACAATAAATATACCTCCTCTCTCCTCATACCTCATCTACAATAAATATACCTCCTCTCTCCTCAGACCTCATACCTCATCTACAATAAATATACCTCCTCTCTCCTCATACCTCATCTACAATAAATATACCTCCTCTCTCCTCATACCTCATCTACAATAAATATACCTCCTCTCTCCTCAGACCTCATACCTCATCTACAATAAATATACCTCCTCTCTCCTCATACCTCATCTACAATAAATATACCTCCTCTCTCCTCAGACCTCATACCTCATCTACAATAAATATACCTCCTCTCTCCTCAGACCTCATACCTCATCTACAATAAATATACCTCCTCTCTCCCTCATACCTCATCTACAATAAATATACCTCCTCTCTCCTCATACCTCATCTACAATAAATATACCTCCTCTCTCCTCATACCTCATAGCCCATACCTCATCTACAATAAATATACCTCCTCTCTCCTCATACCTCATCTACAATAAATATACCTCCTCTCTCCTCATACCTCATCTACAATAAATATACCTCCTCTCTCCTCAGACCTCATACCTCATCTACAATAAATATACCTCCTCTCTTCTCATACCTCATCTACAATAAATATACCTCCTCTCTCCTCATACCTCATCTACAATAAATATACCTCCTCTCTCCTCATACCTCATCTACAATAAATATACCTCCTCTCTCCTCAGACCTCATACCTCATCTACAATAAATATACCTCCTCTCTCCTCATACCTCATCTACAATAAATATACCTCCTCTCTCCTCATACCTCATCTAAAATAAATATACCTCCTCTCTCCTCATACCTCATCTACAATAAATATACCTCCTCTCTCCTCATACCTCATCTACAATAAATATACCTCCTCTCTCCTCATACCTCATCTACAATAAATATACCTCCTCTCTCCTCAGACCTCATACCTCATCTACAATAAATATACCTCCTCTCTCCTCATACCTCATCTACAATAAATATACCTCCTCTCTCCTCATACCTCATCTACAATAAATATACCTCCTCTCTCCTCATACCTCATAGCCCATACCTCATCTACAATAAATATACCTCCTCTCTCCTCATACCTCATCTACAATAAATATACCTCCTCTCTCCTCATACCTCATCTACAATAAATATACCTCCTCTCTCCTCATACCTCATGTACAATAAATATACCTCCTCTCTCCTCAGACCTCATCTACAATAAATATACCTCCTCTCTCCTCATACCTCATAGCCCATACCTCATCTACAATAAATATACCTCCTCTCTCCTCATACCTCATAGCCCATACCTCATCTAAAATAAATATACCTCCTCTCTCCTCATACCTCATCTACAATAAATATACCTCCTCTCTCCTCATACCTCATCTACAATAAATATACCTCCTCTCTCCTCATACCTCATCTACAATAAATATACCTCCTCTCTCCTCAGACCTCATACCTCATCTACAATAAATATACCTCCTCTCTCCTCATACCTCATCTACAATAAATATACCTCCTCTCTCCTCATACCTCATCTACAATAAATATACCTCCTCTCTCCTCATACCTCATAGCCCATACCTCATCTACAATAAATATACCTCCTCTCTCCTCATACCTCATCTACAATAAATATACCTCCTCTCTCCTCATACCTCATCTACAATAAATATACCTCCTCTCTCCTCAGACCTCATACCTCATCTACAATAAATATACCTCCTCTCTCCTCATACCTCATCTACAATAAATATACCTCCTCTCTCCTCATACCTCATCTACAATAAATATACCTCCTCTCTCCTCATACCTCATCTACAATAAATATACCTCCTCTCTCCTCATACCTCATCTACAATAAATATACCTCCTCTCTCCTCAGACCTCATACCTCATCTACAATAAATATACCTCCTCTCTCCTCATACCTCATCTACAATAAATATACCTCCTCTCTCCTCAGACCTCATACCTCATCTACAATAAATATACCTCCTCTCTCCTCAGACCTCATACCTCATCTACAATAAATATACCTCCTCTCTCCTCATACCTCATCTACAATAAATATACCTCCTCTCTCCTCATACCTCATCTACAATAAATATACCTCCTCTCTCCTCATACCTCATAGCCCATACCTCATCTACAATAAATATACCTCCTCTCTCCTCATACCTCATCTACAATAAATATACCTCCTCTCTCCTCATACCTCATCTACAATAAATATACCTCCTCTCTCCTCAGACCTCATACCTCATCTACAATAAATATACCTCCTCTCTTCTCATACCTCATCTACAATAAATATACCTCCTCTCTCCTCATACCTCATCTACAATAAATATACCTCCTCTCTCCTCATACCTCATCTACAATAAATATACCTCCTCTCTCCTCAGACCTCATACCTCATCTACAATAAATATACCTCCTCTCTCCTCATACCTCATCTACAATAAATATACCTCCTCTCTCCTCATACCTCATCTACAATAAATATACCTCCTCTCTCCTCAGACCTCATACCTCATCTACAATAAATATACCTCCTCTCTCCTCATACCTCATCTACAATAAATATACCTCCTCTCTCCTCATACCTCATCTAAAATAAATATACCTCCTCTCTCCTCATACCTCATCTACAATAAATATACCTCCTCTCTCCTCAGACCTCATACCTCATCTACAATAAATATACCTCCTCTCTCCTCATACCTCATCTACAATAAATATACCTCCTCTCTCCCTCATACCTCATACCTTATCTACAATAAATATACCTCCTCTCTCCTCAGACCTCATACCTCATCTACAATAAATATACCTCCTCTCTCCTCAGACCTTGTCACGTTCTGACCTTTGTTTTCTGTGTTTTGTGTTTGGTTGGTATGGTCAGGGCGTGAGTTGGGTGGGCAGTCTATGTTTGTTTGTCTAGGTTTTGGGAATTTCTATGTTTCGGCCTAGTATGGTTCTCAATCAGAGGCAGGTGTCATTAGTTGTCTCTGATTGAGAATCATACTTAGGTGGCCTGGGTTTCACTGTGTGTTTGTGGGTGATTGTTTCCTGTCTCTGTGTGTGCACTAGATAGGACTGTTTTGAGTTTCACATTTCTTGTTTTGTTAGTTTTGTTCATGTGTACCTTATCGCATTAAAAAGTACCATGGAAAATTACCACGCCGCGTATTGGTCCTCTGATCCGTTTCGCCTCTCCTCTTCGGACGAAGAGGAGGAAACTCGTTACAGAATCACCCACCACAATCGGACCAAGCGGCGTGGTAAAGGACAGCGACGACAGCAGCAGCAGCAACAACAGCGGCCAGCATCACAGGAGGAATGGACATGGGAGGATGTATTGGACGGCAAGGGTTGCTACACCTGGGAGGAGATCCTGGCGGGAAAGGATCGCCTTCCATGGGAACAGGTGGAGGCAGCTAGGAAAGCCACGGAGGCAGCGAAAGCTGAGCGACGGCAATATGAGGAGCCAGCACGGCAGTGCGACAGGTACGAGAGGCAGCCCCAAATTTTTTTGGGGGGCACACGAGGTGTGATACTAAGCCAGGTAGCAGACCTGAGCTCACTCCTCGTGCTTATTATGAGCAGCGCATTACTGGTCAGGCACCGTGTTATGCGGTTGAGCGCACGGTGTCGCCAGTGCGTGTCCATAGCCCGGTGCGCTATAGGGCAGCCCCCGAGAGTGCCATGCGAGTGTGGGCATTGAGCCAGGGCGTATGGTGCCTGCTCAGCGGGTCTGGTCGCCGGTACGCAGTCTTGGTCCAGTTTATCCTGCGCCGGCTCTGCGTGCTGTGTCTCCGGGCGCTGGGAGGGTGCAGTGCGTCCTCTGCCTGCGCTCCGCTCGTACCGGGCAACTGTGGGAGTGGAGCCTAGGGGAGAGGTGCGTGTAGTAAGCACTAGATCTCCGTGCTTACCCACAGCCCGGTTCAACCTGTGCCTGCACTCTTGAGGGTCCGGGCTCGAGTAGTTGTCCAGCCTGGGGAAGTGGTGCCAAGGTTGCGCACCAGAGCTCCAGTGCTCCCCACAGCCCGGTCTTTCAGGCTCCTCCTAACACCAAGCCTCCTGAAAGTCTTCCCAGCCTGGTAGTTCCTGTGGCAGCCCCACGCACCAGGCTGTCTCTCAGTCTCCTCCCTGCAGGTGCTCCCGCCTGTCCGGCGCTGCTGCCGGAGCCTCCCGCCTGTCCGGCGCCGCTGCCGGAGCCTCCCGCCTGTCCGGCGCCGCTGCTGGAGTCCCGCCTGTCCGGAGCCTCCCGCCTGTCCGGCGCTGCTGCCGGAGCCTCCCGCCTGTCCGGCGCCGCTGCTGGAGTTCCCGCTGTCCGGCGCCGCTGCCGGAGTTTCCCGCTGTCCGGCGCTGCTGCCGGAGTCCCGCCTGTCCGGCGCTGCTGCCGGAGTTTCCCGCCTGTCCGGCGCGCTGCCGGAGTCCCGCCTGTCCGGCGCTGCTGCCGGAGCCTCCCGCCTGTCCGGCGCTGCTGCCGGAGCGTCCCGCCTGTCCGGCGCCGCTGCTGGAACGCTCCCGCCTGTCTGGCGCCGCTGCCGGAGCGTCCCGCCTGTCCGGCGCCGCTGCCGGAGTTTCCCGCCTGTCCGAGCCTCCCGCCTGTCCGGCGCCGCTGCCGGAGTTCCCGCCTGTCCGGCGCCGCTGCCGGAGCCTCCCGCCTGTCCGGCGCTGCTGGAGCCTCCCGCCTGTCCGAGTTTCCCGCCTGTCCGGCGCTGCTGCCGGAACCTCCCACCTGTCCGGCGCCGCTGCCGGAGCCTCCCGCCTGTCCGGCGCCGCTGCCGGAGCCTCCCGCCTGTCCGGCGCCGCTGCCGGAGCCTCCCGCCTGTCCGAGCCTCCCGCCTGTCTGGCGCCGCTGCCGGAGTTCCCGCCTGTCCGGCGCCGCTGCCGGAGTTTCCCGCCTATCCGGCGCTGCTGCCGGAGCCTCCCGCCTGTCCGGCGCTGCTGCCGGAGCGTCCCGCCTATCCGGCGCGCTGCTGGAGCGTCCCGCCTGTCTGGCGCCGCTGCCGGAGCGTCCCGCCTGTCTGGCGCCGCTGCCGGAGCGTCCCTCCTGTCCGGCGCCGCTGCCGGAGCGTCCCGCCTGTCTGGCGCCGCTGCCGGAGCGTCCCGCCTGTCTGGCGCCGCTGCCGGAGCGTCCCTCCTGTCCGGCGCCGCTGCTGGAGCGTCCCGCCTGTCCGGCGCCGCTGCCTCCTGTAGCAGCTCCACGCACCAGGCTGTCTCTCTGTCTCCTCTCTGCAGGTGCTCCCGCCTGTCCGGCGCCGTTGCCGGAGCGTCCCGCCTGTCCGGCGCCGCTGCCGGAGCCTCCCGCCTGTCCGGCGCGCTGCCGGAGAGTCCCGCCTGTCCGGCGCCACTGCCGGAGCGTCCCGCCTGTCCGGCGCCGCTGCCAGAGCGTCCCCGCCTGTCCGGCGCCGCTGCCGGAGCCCCTCAGCCCAGAGGCGCCAGAGCCCCTCAGCCCAGAGGCGCCAGAGCCCCTCAGCCCAGAGGCGCCAGAGCCCCTCAGCCCAGAGGCGCCAGAGCCCTCAGCCCAGAAGCGCCAGAGCCCCTGTCCCTCTGTCCAGAGCCCCTGTCCCTCTGTCCAGAGCTTCTGCCCCTCTGTCCCGAGCTGCCCCTCTGTCCAGTGGGGTCATTGAGAGGGGTTGCCATGGTGAGAAAGCCACGGAGGCGGACAAAGACAGTGGTGAAGTGGGGTCCGCGTCCCGCGCCAGAACCGCCACCGCGGACAGATGCCCACCCAGACCCTCCCCTATAGGTCAAGGTTTTGCGGCCGGAGTCCGCACCTTTGGGGGGGGGTACTGTCACGTTCTGACCTTTGTTTTCTGTGTTTTGTGTTTGGTTGGTATGGTCAGGGCGTGAGTTGGGTGGGCAGTCTATGTTTGTTTGTCTAGGTTTTGGGAATTTCTATGTTTCGGCCTAGTATGGTTCTCAATCAGAGGCAGGTGTCATTAGTTGTCTCTGATTGAGAATCATACTTAGGTGGCCTGGGTTTCACTGTGTGTTTGTGGGTGATTGTTTCCTGTCTCTGTGTGTGCACTAGATAGGACTGTTTTGAGTTTCACATTTCTTGTTTTGTTAGTTTTGTTCATGTGTACCTTATCGCATTAAAAAGTACCATGGAAAATTACCACGCCGCGTATTGGTCCTCTGATCCGTTTCGCCTCTCCTCTTCGGACGAAGAGGAGGAAACTCGTTACAGACCTCATCTACAATAAATATACCTCCTCTCTCCTCATACCTCATCTACAATAAATATACCTCCTCTCTCTCAGACCTCATCTACAATAAATATACCTCCTCTCTCCTCATACCTCATCTACAATAAATATACCTCCTCTCTCCTCATACCTCATACCTTATCTACAATAAATATACCTCCTCTCTCCTTCTCCTTCTCCTCAGGGGAGATATACAGTGTTTGTGGCTGTTCTGAGAGCGTAAGGGGTATATTCCCTATATAGTGCACTACTTTTGACCAGAGTTCTATGGGCCTTGGCACCCTATTCCCTATATAGTGCACTACTTTTGACCAGAACCCTATGGCAAATGGTACCCTATTCCGTATATAGTGCACTACTTTTGACCAGAGTTCTATGGGCCTTGGCACCCTATTCCCTATATAGTGCACTACTTTTGACCAGAACCCTATGGCAAATGGCACCCTATTCCCTATATAGTGCACTACTTTTGACCAGAACCCTATGGCAAATGGCACCCTATTCCCTATATAGTGCACTACTTTTGACCAGAAACCTATGGCAAATGGCACCCTATTCTGTATATAGTGCACTACTTTTGACCAGAGTTCTATGGGCCCTGGCACCCTATATAGTGTATATATGAAGGCTTATATACAGCAGTATGTGGACACCCCTTCAAATGAGTGGATTCAGCTATTTCAGCCACACTTGTTTCTGATAGGTGTATAAAATCGAGCACACAGCCATGTAATCTCCATAGACAAACGTTGGCAGGAGAATGGCCCGTACTGAAGAGCTCAGTGACTTTCAATGTGGCACCGTCATAGGATGCCACTTTTCCAAATTTCTGCCCTGCTAGAGCTGCCCTGGACAACTGTAAGTGCTGTTATTGTGAAATGGAAACGTCTAGGAGCAACAATGGCTCAGTCGCAAGGTGGTAGGCCACACAAGCTCACAGAACAGGACCGCAGAGTGCTGAAGCGTGTAGCTCTTAAGAATCGTCTGTCCTCAGTTGCAACACTCACTGCTGAGTTTCCAACTGCCTTCTGGAAGCAACGTCGGCACAAGAACTGTTCGTCGGGAGCTTCATGAAATGGGTTTCCATGGTCAAGCAGCCACATACAAGCCTAAGACCAGTCTGACGGACGAATCTGGGTTTGGCAGATGCCAGGAGAACACTACCTGCGCTAATGCATAGTGCCAACTGTAAAGTTTGGTGGGGAGGAATAATGGTCTGGGGCTGTTCTTCACGGTTTGGGCCCCTTAGTTCCAATGAAAGGAAAACTTAACGCCAAGTCATACACTGACATTCTAGATGATTCTGTACTTCCAACTTGGTGGCAACAGTTTGGGGAAGGCCCTTTCCTGTTTCAGCATGATAATGCCCCCGTGCACAAAGCCAGGTCCATACAGATTTTTGTTTTGTTTTGAGATCGGTGTGGAAGAACTTGACTGGCCTGCACAGAGCACTGACGTCAACCCCATCAAACACTTTTGGAACACCGACTGCGAGCCAGGCCTAATCGCCCAACATCAGTGCCCGACCTCATTCATGCTCTTGTGTCTGAATGGAAGCAAGTCCCCGCAGCAATGTTCCAACATCTCGTGGAAAGCCTTCCCAGAAGAGTGGAGGCTGTTATAGCAGCAATGTTCCAACATCTAGTGGAAAGCCTTCCCAGAAGAGTGGAGGCTGTTATAGCAGCAATGTTCCAACATCTAGTGGAAAGCCTTCCCAGAAGAGTGGGGGCTGTTATAGCAGCAATGTTCCAACATCTAGAGGAAAGCCTTCCCAGAAGAGTGGAGGCTGTTATAGCAGCAATGTTCCAACATCTCGTGGAAAGCCTTCCCAGAAGAGTGGAGGCTGTTAGAGCAGCAATGTTCCAACATCTAGTAGAAAGCCTTCCCAGAAGAGTGGAGGCTGTTATAGCAGCAATGTTCCAACATCTAGTAGAAAGCCTTCCCAGAAGAGTGGAGGCTGTTATAGCAGCAATGTTCCAACATCTAGTGGAAAGCCTTCCCAGAAGAGTGGAGGCTGTTATAGCAGCAATGTTCCAACATCTAGTTGAAATCCTTCCCAGAAGAGTTGAGGCTGTTATAGCAGCAATGTTCCAACATCTAGAGGAAAGCCTTCCCAGAAGAGTGGAGGCTGTTATAGCAGCAATGTTCCAACATCTCGTGGAAAGCCTTCCCAGAAGAGTTGAGGCTGTTATAGCAGCAATGTTCCAACATCTAGTGGAAAGCCTTCCTAGAAGAGTGTAGGCTGTTAGAGCAGCAATGTTCCAACATCTAGTGGAAAGCCTTCCCAGGAGAGTTGAGGCTGTTATAGCAGCAATGTTCCAACATCTAGTGGAAAGCCTTCCCAGAAGAGTGGAGGCTGTTATAGCAGCAATGTTCCAACATCTAGTGGAAAGCCTTCCCAGAAGAGTTGAGGCTGTTATAGCAGCAATGTTCCAACATCTAGTGGAAAGCCTTCCCAGAAGAGTGGAGGCTGTTATAGCAGCAATGTTCCAACATCTAGTGGAAAGTCTTCCCAGAAGAGTGAGTGGAGGCTGTTATAGCAGCAATGTCCCATCATCTAGTGGAAAGCCTTCACAGAAGAGTGGAGGCTGTTATAGCAGCAATGTTCCAACATCTAGTAGAAAGCCTTCCCAGAAGAGTGGAGGCTGTTATAGCAGCAATGTTCCAACATCTAGTAGAAAGCCTTCCCAGAAGAGTGGAGGCTGTTATAGCAGCAATGTTCCAACATCTAGTGGAGAGCCTTCCCAGAAGAGTGGAGGCTGTTATAGCAGCAATGTTCCAACATCTAGTTGAAATCCTTCCCAGAAGAGTTGAGGCTGTTATAGCAGCAATGTTCCAACATCTAGAGGAAAGCCTTCCCAGAAGAGTGGAGGCTGTTATAGCAGCAATGTTCCAACATCTCGTGGAAAGCCTTCCCAGAAGAGTGGAGGCTGTTATAGCAGCAATGTCCCATCATCTAGTGGAAAGCCTTCCCAGAAGAGTGGAGGCTGTTATAGCAGCAATGTCCCATCATCTAGTGGAAAGCCTTCCCAGAAGAGTGGAGGCTGTTATAGCAGCAATGTTCCATCATCTAGTGGAAAGCCTTCCCAGAAGAGTGGAGGCTGTTATGGCAGCAATGTCCCATCATCTAGTGGAAAGCCTTCCCAGAAGAGTGGAGGCTGTTATGGCAGCAATGTCCCATCATCTAGTGGAAAGCCTTCCCAGAAGAGTGGAGGCTGTTATGGCAGCAATGTCCCATCATCTAGTGGAAAGCCTTCCCAGAAGAGTGGAGGCTGTTATAGCAGCAATGTTCCATCATCTAGTGGAAAGCCTTCCCAGAAGAGTGGAGGCTGTTATGGCAGCAATGTCCCATCATCTAGTGGAAAGCCTTCCCAGAAGAGTGGAGGCTGTTATTGCAGCAATGTCCCATCATCTAGTGGAAAGCCTTCCCAGAAGTGTGGAGGCTGTTATGGCAGCAATGTTCCAACATCTAGTGGAAAGCCTTCCCAGAAGAGTGGAGGCTGTTATAGCAGCAATGTTCCATCATCTAGTGGAAAGCCTTCCCAGAAGAGTGGAGGCTGTTATGGCAGCAATGTCCCATCATCTAGTGGAAAGCCTTCCCAGAAGAGTGGAGGCTGTTATTGCAGCAATGTCCCATCATCTAGTGGAAAGCCTTCCCAGAAGTGTGGAGGCTGTTATGGCAGCAATGTTCCAACATCTAGTGGAAAGCCTTCCCAGAAGAGTGGAGGCTGTTATAGCAGCAATGTTCCATCATCTAGTGGAAAGCCTTCCCAGAAGAGTGGAGGCTGTTATGGCAGCAATGTCCCATCATCTAGTGGAAAGCCTTCCCAGAAGAGTGGAGGCTGTTATTGCAGCAATGTCCCAACATCTAATGGAAAGCCTTCCCAGAAGAGTGGAGGCTGTTATAGCAGCAATGTCCCATCATCTAGTGGAAAGTCTTCCTAGAAGACTGGAGGCTATTATAGCAGCAATGTTCCATCATCTAGTGGAAAGCCTTCCCAGAAGAGTGGAGGCTGTTATAGCAGCAATGTCCCATCATCTAGTGGAAAGTCTTCCCAGAAGACTGGAGGCTATTATAGCAGCAATGTTCCAACATCTAGTGGAAAGCCTTCCCAGAAGAGTGGAGGCTGTTATGGCAGCAATGTCCCATCATCTAGTGGAAAGCCTTCCCAGAAGAGTGGAGGCTGTTATTGCAGCAATGTTCCAACATCTAGTGGAAAGCCTTCCCAGAAGAGTGGAGGCTGTTATAGCAGCAATGTTCCATCATCTAGTGGAAAGCCTTCCCAGAAGAGTGGAGGCTGTTATAGCAGCAATGTCCCATCATCTAGTGGAAAGCCTTCCCAGAAGACTGGAGGCTGTTATAGCAGCAATGTCCCATCATCTAGTGGAAAGCCTTCCCAGAGGAGTGGAGGCTGTTATAGCGGCAATGTTCCAACATCTAGTGGAAAGCCTTCCCAGAAGAGTGGAGGCTGTTATAGCAGCAATGTTCCAACATCTAGCGGAAAGCCTTCCCAGAAGAGTGGAGGCTGTTATAGCAGCAATGTTCCAACATCTAGTGGAAAGCCTTCCCAGAAGAGTGGAGGCTGTTATAGCAGCAATGTTCCAACATCTAGCGGAAAGCCTTCCCAGAAGAGTGGAGGCTGTTATAGCAGCAATGTCCCATCATCTAGTGGAAAGCCTTCCCAGAAGAGTGGAGGCTGTTATAGCAGCAATGTTCCATCATCTAGTGGAAAGCCTTCCCAGAAGAGTGGAGGCTGTTATAGCAGCAATGTCCCATCATCTAGTGGAAAGCCTTCCCAGAAGACTGGAGGCTGTTATAGCAGCAATGTCCCATCATCTAGTGGAAAGCCTTCCCAGAAGAGTGGAGGCTGTTATAGCAGCAATGTTCCAACATCTAGTGGAAAGCCTTCCCAGAAGAGTGGAGGCTGTTATAGCAGCAATGTCCCATCATCTAGTGGAAAGTCTTCCCAGAAGACTGGAGGCTGTTATAGCAGCAATGTCCCATCATCTAGTGGAAAGCCTTCCCAGAAGAGTGGAGGCTGTTATAGCAGCAATGTTCCAACATCTAGTTGAAAGCCTTCCCAGAAGAGTGGAGGCTGTTATAGCAGCAATGTTCCAACATCTAGTTGAAAGCCTTCCCAGAAGAGTGGAGGCTGTTATAGCAGCAATGTCCCATCATCTAGTGGAAAGTCTTCCCAGAAGACTGGAGGCTGTTATAGCAGCAATGTCCCATCATCTAGTGGAAAGCCTTCCCAGAAGAGTGGAGGCTGTTATAGCAGCAATGTTCCAACATCTAGTTGAAAGCCTTCCCAGAAGAGTGGAGGCTGTTATAGCAGCAATGTCCCATCATCTAGTGGAAAGTCTTCCCAGAAGAGTGGAGGCTGTTATAGCAGCAATGTCCCATCATCTAGTGGAAAGTCTTCCCAGAAGACTGGAGGCTGTTATAGCAGCAATGTCCCATCATCTAGTGGAAAGCCTTCCCAGAAGAGTGGAGGCTGTTATAGCAGCAATGTTCCAACATCTAGTTGAAAGCCTTCCCAGAAGAGTGGAGGCTGTTATAGCAGCAATGTTCCAACATCTAGTTGAAAGCCTTCCCAGAAGAGTGGAGGCTGTTATAGCAGCAATGTCCCAACATCTAGTGGAAAGCCTTCCCAGAAGAGTGGAGGCTGTTATAGCAGCAATGTTCAACATCTAGTGAAAAGCCTTCCCAGAAGAGTGGAGGCTGTTATAGCAGCAATGTTCCAACATCTAGTGGAAAGCCTTCCCAGAAGAGTGGAGGCTGTTATAGCAGCAATGTTCCAACATCTAGTGGAAAGCCTTCCCAGAAGAGTGGAGGCTGTTATAGCAGCAATGTTCCAACATCTAGTGGAAAGCCTTCCCAGAAGAGTGGAGGCTGTTATAGCAGCAATGTTCCAACATCTAGTGGAAAGCCTTCCCAGAAGAGTGGAGGCTGTTATAGCAGCAATGTTCCAACATCTAGTGGAAAGCCTTCCCAGAAGAGTGGAGGCTGTTATAGCAGCAATGTTCCAACATCTAGTGAAAAGCCTTCCCAGAAGAGTGGAGGCTGTTATAGCAGCAATGTTCCAACATCTAGTGGAAAGCCTTCCCAGAAGAGTGGAGGCTGTTATAGCAGCAATGTTCCAACATCTAGTGGAAAGCCTTCCCAGAAGAGTGGAGGCTGTTATAGCAGCAATGTTCCAACATCTAGTGGAAAGCCTTCCCAGAAGAGTGGAGGCTGTTATAGCAGCAATGTTCCAACATCTAGTGGAAAGCCTTCCCAGAAGAGTGGAGGCTGTTATAGCAGCAATGTTCCAACATCTAGTGGAAAGCCTTCCCAGAAGAGTGGAGGCTGTTATAGCAGCAATGTTCCAACATCTAGTGGAAAGCCTTCCCAGAAGACTGGAGGCTGTTATAGCAGCAATGTCCCATCATCTAGTGGAAAGCCTTCCCAGAAGAGTGGAGGCTGTTATAGCAGCAATGTTCCAACATCTAGTGGAAAGCCTTCCCAGAAGAGTGGAGGCTGTTATAGCAGCATTGTTCCAACATCTAGTGGAAAGCCTTCCCAGAAGAGTGGGGGCTGTTACAGCAGCAATGTTCCAACATCTAGTGGAAAGCCTTCCCAGAAGAGTGGAGGCTGTTATAGCAGCAATGTTCCAACATCTAGTGGAAAGCCTTCCCAGAAGAGTGGAGGCTGTTATAGCAGCAATGTTCCAACATCTAGTGGAAAGCCTTCCCAGAAGAGTGGAGGCTGTTATAGCAGCAATGTTCCAACATCTAGTGAAAAGCCTTCCCAGAAGAGTGGAGGCTGTTATAGCAGCAATGTTCCAACATCTAGTGGAAAGCCTTCCCAGAAGAGTGGAGGCTGTTATAGCAGCAATGTTCCAACATCTAGTGGAAAGCCTTCCCAGAAGAGTGGAGGCTGTTATAGCAGCAATGTTCCAACATCTAGTGGAAAGCCTTCCCAGAAGAGTGGAGGCTGTTATAGCAGCAATGTTCCAACATCTAGTGGAAAGCCTTCCCAGAAGAGTGGAGGCTGTTATAGCAGCAATGTTCCAACATCTAGTGGAAAGCCTTCCCAGAAGAGTGGAGGCTGTTATAGCAGCAATGTTCCAACATCTAGTGAAAAGCCTTCCCAGAAGAGTGGAGGCTGTTATAGCAGCAATGTTCCAACATCTAGTGGAAAGCCTTCCCAGAAGAGTGGAGGCTGTTATAGCAGCAATGTTCCAACATCTAGTGGAAAGCCTTCCCAGAAGAGTGGAGGCTGTTATAGCAGCAATGTTCCAACATCTAGTGGAAAGCCTTCCCAGAAGAGTGGAGGCTGTTATAGCAGCAATGTTCCAACATCTAGTGGAAAGCCTTCCCAGAAGAGTGGAGGCTGTTATAGCAGCAATGTTCCAACATCTAGTGGAAAGCCTTCCCAGAAGAGTGGAGGCTGTTATAGCAGCAATGTTCCAACATCTAGTGGAAAGCCTTTCCAGAAGAGTGGAGGCTGTTATAGCAGCAATGTTCCAACATCTAGTGGAAAGCCTTCCCAGAAGAGTGGAGGCTGTTATAGCAGCAATGTTCCAACATCTAGTGGAAAGCCTTCCCAGAAGACTGGAGGCTGTTATAGCAGCAATGTTCCAACATCTAGTGGAAAGCCTTCCCAGAAGAGTGGAGGCTGTTATAGCAGCAATGTTCCAACATCTAGTGGAAAGCCTTCCCAGAAGACTGGAGGCTGTTATAGCAGCAATGTTCCAACATCTAGTGGAAAGCCTTCCCAGAAGAGTGGAGGCTGTTATAGCAGCAATGTTCCAACATCTAGTGGAAAGCCTTCCCAGAAGAGTAGAGGCTGTTATAGCAGCAATGTTCCAACATCTAGAGGAAAGTCTTCCCAGAAGACTTGAGGCTGTTATAGCAGCAATGTTCCAACATCTAGTGGAAAGCCTTCCCAGAAGAGTGGAGGCTGTTATAGCAGCAATGTTCCAACATCTAGTGGAAAGTCTTCCCAGAAGAGTGGAGGCTGTTATAGCAGCAATGTTCCAACATCTAGCGGAAAGCCTTCCCAGAAGAGTGGAGGCTGTTATAGCAGCAATGTTCCAACATCTAGTGGAAAGCCTTCCCAGAAGAGTGGAGGCTGTTATGGCAGCAAACGGGGACCAACTCCATATTCATGTCCATGATTTGTTTATGAGGTGTTCGACTAGCAGGTGTCCACATACTGTTGGTCATGTAGAGTATCTCAACAGGCTGTATCATATAATTAGACCACATCAGTCATTTGTTACGATAATAATCTATATAAAGTCCAGTCATTTGTTATGATAATACTCTATATAAAGTCCAGTCATTTGTTACGATAATAAGCTATATAAAGTCCAGTCATTTGTTAACGATGTATGTGTGTATCTATAGACATTGTCGTGATATAGTGTGTTTTACAGCAGCTTCATAAACCTCATGAGAGTGGAGGGGGCTAAACCCATAGAGGTAGATAGAGGGGTCACTGGAGCTGTCTCATGCTAAACAGCCTTTTGGGTCACTGGAGCTGTCTATCCAAGTCTATGGCTAAATCTCACTGGGTCACTGGAGCTGTCTATCCAAGTCTATGGCTAAACCTCACTGGGTCACTGGAGCTGTCTATCCAAGTCTATGGCTAAACCTCACTGGGTCACTGGAGATGTCTATCCAAGTCTATGGCTAAACCTCACTGGGTCACTGGCACTGTCTATCCAAGTCTATGGCTAAACCTCACTGGGTCACTGGCGCTGTCTATCCAAGTCTATGGCTAAATCTCACTGGGTCACTGGTGCTGTCTATCCAAGTCTATGGCTAAATCTCACTGGGTCACTGGAGCTGTCTATCCAAGTCTATGGCTAAACCCATAGAGGTAGATAGAGGGCTCATGCTACAACAGCCTTTGGGTCACTGGAGCTGTCTATCCAAGTCTATGGCTAAACCTCACTGGGTCACTGGAGCTGTCTATCCAAGTCTATGGCTAAACCTCACTTTGGCACTGGAGCTGTCTAACCAAGTCTATGGCTAAAACTCACTGGGTCACTGGTGCTGTCTATCCAAGTCTATGGCTAAAACTCACTGGGTCACTGGAGCTGTCTATCCAAGTCTATGGCTAAACCTCACTGGGTCACTGGAGCTGTCTATCCAAGTCTATGGCTAAAACTCACTGGGTCACTGGTGCTGTCTATCCAAGTCTATGGCTAAACCTCACTGTGTTGAACCTGTTGGTTAGGGCAGAGTTCAGGGGTTGGAGGTTAGAGGTCAGGGTTGTTGAGTTCACACTCTGTGAAGCAATACCTAGAGAGATACTATGATCCTGTAGGTTTTCAGTCCAACCCTCTTCCTGGCTGTGTGGTGGAGGAGATAGGCTAGGGTAAACAGAATGGCTGTGTGGTGGAGGAGATAGGCTAGGGTAAACAGAATGGCTGTGTGGTGGAGGAGATAGGCTAGGGTAAACAGAATGGCTGTGTGGTGGAGGGTAGGGCTAGGTAAACAGAATGGCTGTGTGGTGGAGGAGGTAGGCTAGGGTAAACAGAATGGCTGTGTGGTGGAGGAGATAGGCTAGGGTAAACAGAATGGCTGTGTGGTGGAGGAGATAGGCTAGGGTAAACAGAATGGCTGTGTGGTGGAGGAGATAGGCTAGGGTAAACAGAATGGCTGTGTGGTGGAGGAGGTAGGCTAGGGTAAACAGAATGGCTGTGTGGTGGAGGAGGTAGGCTAGGGTAAACAGAATGGCTGTGTGGTGTGGTGGAGGAGATAGGCTAGGGTAAACAGAATGGCTGTGTGGTGGAGGAGGTAGGCTAGGGTAAACAGAATGGCTGTGTGGTGGAGGAGGTAGGCTAGGGTAAACAGAATGGCTGTGTGGTGGAGGAGATAGGCTAGGGTAAACAGAATGGCTGTGTGGTGGAGGAGGTAGGCTAGGGTAAACAGAATGGCTGTGTGGTGGAGGAGATAGGCTAGGGTAAACAGAATGGCTGTGTGGTGGAGGAGATAGGCTAGGGTAAACAGAATGGCTGTGTGGTGGAGGAGATAGGCTAGGGTAAACAGAATGGCTGTGTGGTGGAGGAGGTAGGCTAGGGTAAACAGAATGGCTGTGGTGGAGGAGGTAGGCTAGGTAAACAGAATGGCTGTGTGGTGGAGGTCCATGATAGTGTTATACCTCTAGTTCTGGTCCATGTCTAGTGTTATGGCTAGTTCTGGTCCATGAGGAGATAGTTCTAGGTCCATGTCTAAACAGAATGGTCTGTGTGGTACCTCTAGGATGTCTAATAGTGTTATACCTCTAGTTCTGGTCCATGTCTAATAGTGTAATACCTGGCTGTGTTCTGGTCCATGTCTAGGTGTATACCTCTAGTTCTGGTCCATGTCTGGAGGATAGTGTAGGGTAAACAGAATTCTGTGGTGGATGTCTAATAGTGTAAACCTCTATGGCTTCTGGTCCATGTCTAATAGTGTAATAAACTAGTTCTGGTCTGTCTAATAGTGGAGGATACCTCTAGTTCTGGTCCATGTCTAATGGCTGTTATACCTGGAGTTCTGGTCCATGTCTAATAGTGTTATGGCTGTAGTTCTGGATGTCTAATAGTGTTATACAGAATGGCTGTTCTGGTCCATGTCTAATAGTGTAATACCTGGCTGTTCTGGTCCATGTCTAATAGTGTTATACCTCTAGTTCTGGTCCATGTGGAGATAGGCTAGGGTAAACAGTGTAATACCTGTGTGGTTCTGGTCCATGTCTAATAGTGTAATACAGAATGGCTAGTTCTGGTCCATGTCTAGGCTAGGGTAATACAGAATGGTTGTGGTCCAGGGGGAGGTGTCTAATAGTGAATACCTGTGTTCTGGAGGAGGTAGGCTAATAAACAGAATGGCTGTGTTCTGGTCCATGAATAGTGTTATACCTCTAGTTCTGCTCCATGTCTAAAGTGTTATGGCTGTTCTGGTCCATGTCTAGGATAGTGTTATAAACTAGTTCTGGTCCATGTCTAAGGAGTGTATACCTCTAGTTCTGGTCCATGTCTAATGGCTGTGTGGTGGAGGAGGTAGGCTGGGTAAACATGTCTAATGGTGTGGTGGAGGAGGTAGGCTAGGTAAACAGAATGGCTGTGTGGTGGAGGATAGTGTTATACCTCTAGTTCTGGTCCATGTCTAATAGTGTTATACCTCTAGTTCTGGTCCATGTCTAATAGTGTTATACCTCTAGTTCTGGTCCATGTCTAATAGTGTTATACCTCTAGTTCTGGTCCATGTCTAATAGTGTAATACCTCTAGTTCTGGTCCATGTCTAATAGTGTTATACCTCTAGTTCTGGTCCATGTCTAATAGTGTTATACCTCTAGTTCTGGTCCATGTCTAATAGTGTTATAGTTCTGGTCCATGTCTAGTGTCTGTTCTGTCCATGTCTAATAGTGTTATACCTCTAGTTCTGGTCCATGTCTAATAGTGTAATACCTCTAGTTCTGGTCCATGTCTAATAGTGTTATACCTCTAGTTCTGGTCCATGTCTAATAGTGTTATACCTCTAGTTCTGGTCCATTCTGGTCCCATGTCTAATAGTGTTATACCTCTAGTGTCTGGTCCAGTGGTCTGTCTAATAGTGTAATACCTCTAGTTCTGGTCCATGTCTAATAGTGTTATACCTCTAGTTCTGGTCCATGTCTAATAGTGTTATACCTCTAGTTCTGGTCCATGTCTAATAGTGTTATACCTCTAGTTCTGGTCCATGTCTAATAGTGTTATACCTCTAGTTCTGGTCCATGTCTAATAGTGTAATACCTCTAGTTCTGGTCCATGTCTAATAGTGTTATACCTCTAGTTCTGGTCCATGTCTAATAGTGTAATACCTCTAGTTCTGGTCCATGTCTAATAGTGTAATACCTCTAGTTCTGGTCCATGTCTAATAGTGTTATACCTCTAGTTCTGGTCCATGTCTAATAGTGTTATACCTCTAGTTCTGGTCCATGTCTAATAGTGTTATACCTCTAGTTCTGGTCCATGTCTAATAGTGTTATACCTCTAGTTCTGGTCCATGTCTAATAGTGTTATACCTCTAGTTCTGGTCCATGTCTAATAGTGTTATACCTCTAGTTCTGGTCCATGTCTAATAGTGTTATACCTCTAGTTCTGGTCCATGTCTAATAGTGTTATACCTCTAGTTCTGGTCCATGTCTAATAGTGTTATACCTCTAGTTCTGGTCCATGTCTAATAGTGTTATACCTCTAGTTCTGGTCCATGTCTAATAGTGTAATACCTCTAGTTCTGGTCCATGTCTAATAGTGTTATACCTCTAGTTCTGGTCCATGTCTAATAGTGTTATACCTCTAGTTCTGGTCCATGTCTAATAGTGTTATACCTCTAGTTCTGGTCCATGTCTAATAGTGTTATACCTCTAGTTCTGGTCCATGTCTAATAGTGTTATACCTCTAGTTCTGGTCCATGTCTAATAGTGTTATACCTCTAGTTCTGGTCCATGTCTAATAGTGTAATACCTCTAGTTCTGGTCCATGTCTAATAGTGTAATACCTCTAGTTCTGGTCCATGTCTAATAGTGTAATACCTCTAGTTCTGGTCCATGTCTAATAGTGTTATACCTCTAGTTCTGGTCCATGTCTAATAGTGTTATACCTCTAGTTCTGGTCCATGTCTAATAGTGTTATACCTCTAGTTCTGGTCCATGTCTAATAGTGTTATACCTCTAGTTCTGGTCCATGTCTAATAGTGTTATACCTCTAGTTCTGGTCCATGTCTAATAGTGTTATACCTCTAGTTCTGGTCCATGTCTAATAGTGTTATACCTCTAGTTCTGGTCCATGTCTAATAGTGTTATACCTCTAGTTCTGGTCCATGTCTAATAGTGTAATACCTCTAGTTCTGGTCCATGTCTAATAGTGTAATACCTCTAGTTCTGGTCCATGTCTAATAGTGTTATACCTCTAGTTCTGGTCCATGTCTAATAGTGTTATACCTCTAGTTCTGGTCCATGTCTAATAGTGTTATACCTCTAGTTCTGGTCCATGTCTAATAGTGTAATACCTCTAGTTCTGGTCCATGTCTAATAGTGTAATACCTCTAGTTCTGGTCCATGTCTAATAGTGTTATACCTCTAGTTCTGGTCCATGTCTAATAGTGTTATACCTCTAGTTCTGGTCCATGTCTAATAGTGTTATACCTCTAGTTCTGGTCCATGTCTAATAGTGTTATACCTCTAGTTCTGGTCCATGTCTAATAGTGTTATACCTCTAGTTCTGGTCCATGTCTAATAGTGTTATACCTCTAGTTCTGGTCCATGTCTAATAGTGTTATACCTCTAGTTCTGGTCCATGTCTAATAGTGTTATACCTCTAGTTCTGGTCCATGTCTAATAGTGTTATACCTCTAGTTCTGGTCCATGTCTAATAGTGTTATACCTCTAGTTCTGGTCCATGTCTAATAGTGTTATACCTCTAGTTCTGGTCCATGTCTAATAGTGTTATACCTCTAGTTCTGGTCCATGTCTAATAGTGTTATACCTCTAGTTCTGGTCCATGTCTAATAGTGTTATACCTCTAGTTCTGGTCCATGTCTAATAGTGTTATACCTCTAGTTCTGGTCCATGTCTAATAGTGTAATACCTCTAGTTCTGGTCCATGTCTAATAGTGTTATACCTCTAGTTCTGGTCCATGTCTAATAGTGTTATACCTCTAGTTCTGGTCCATGTCTAATAGTGTTATACCTCTAGTTCTGGTCCATGTCTAATAGTGTAATACCTCTAGTTCTGGTCCATGTCTAATAGTGTTATACCTCTAGTTCTGGTCCATGTCTAATAGTGTTATACCTCTAGTTCTGGTCCATGTCTAATAGTGTAATACCTCTAGTTCTGGTCCATGTCTAATAGTGTAATACCTCTAGTTCTGGTCCATGTCTAATAGTGTAATACCTCTAGTTCTGGTCCATGTCTAATAGTGTTATACCTCTAGTTCTGGTCCATGTCTAATAGTGTAATACCTCTAGTTCTGGTCCATGTCTAATAGTGTTATACCTCTAGTTCTGGTCCATGTCTAATAGTGTTATACCTCTAGTTCTGGTCCATGTCTAATAGTGTTATACCTCTAGTTCTGGTCCATGTCTAATAGTGTTATACCTCTAGTTCTGGTCCATGTCTAATAGTGTTATACCTCTAGTTCTGGTCCATGTCTAATAGTGTAATACCTCTAGTTCTGGTCCATGTCTAATAGTGTTATACCTCTAGTTCTGGTCCATGTCTAATAGTGTTATACCTCTAGTTCTGGTCCATGTCTAATAGTGTTATACCTCTAGTTCTGGTCCATGTCTAATAGTGTTATACCTCTAGTTCTGGTCCATGTCTAATAGTGTTACACCTCTAGTTCTGGTCCATGTCTAATAGTGTTATACCTCTAGTTCTGGTCCATGTCTAATAGTGTAATACCTCTAGTTCTGGTCCATGTCTAATAGTGTTATACCTCTAGTTCTGGTCCATGTCTAATAGTGTTATACCTCTAGTTCTGGTCCATGTCTAATAGTGTTATACCTCTAGTTCTGGTCCATGTCTAATAGTGTAATACCTCTAGTTCTGGTCCATGTCTAATAGTGTTATACCTCTAGTTCTGGTCCATGTCTAATAGTGTTATACCTCTAGTTCTGGTCCATGTCTAATAGTGTTATACCTCTAGTTCTGGTCCATGTCTAATAGTGTTATACCTCTAGTTCTGGTCCATGTCTAATAGTGTTATACCTCTAGTTCTGGTCCATGTCTAATAGTGTTACACTGGTCCATCTAGTTCTGGTCCATGTCTAATAGTGTTATACCTCTAGTTCTGGTCCATGTCTAATAGTGTAATACCTCTAGTTCTGGTCCATGTCTAATAGTGTTATACCTCTAGTTCTGGTCCATGTCTAATAGTGTTATACCTCTAGTTCTGGTCCATGTCTAATAGTGTTATACCTCTAGTTCTGGTCCATGTCTAATAGTGTTATACCTCTAGTTCTGGTCCATGTCTAATAGTGTAATACCTCTAGTTCTGGTCCATGTCTAATAGTGTTATACCTCTAGTTCTGGTCCATGTCTAATAGTGTTATACCTCTAGTTCTGGTCCATGTCTAATAGTGTTATACCTCTAGTTCTGGTCCATGTCTAATAGTGTTATACCTCTAGTTCTGGTCCATGTCTAATAGTGTAATACCTCTAGTTCTGGTCCATGTCTAATAGTGTTATACCTCTAGTTCTGGTCCATGTCTAATAGTGTTATACCTCTAGTTCTGGTCCATGTCTAATAGTGTTATACCTCTAGTTCTGGTCCATGTCTAATAGTGTTATACCTCTAGTTCTGGTCCATGTCTAATAGTGTTATACCTCTAGTTCTGGTCCATGTCTAATAGTGTTATACCTCTAGTTCTGGTCCATGTCTAATAGTGTTATACCTCTAGTTCTGGTCCATGTCTAATAGTGTTATACCTCTAGTTCTGGTCCATGTCTAATAGTGTTATACCTCTAGTTCTGGTCCATGTCTAATAGTGTTATACCTCTAGTTCTGGTCCATGTCTAATAGTGTTATACCTCTAGTTCTGGTCCATGTCCATGTCTAATAGTGTTATACCTCTAGTTCTGGTCCATGTCTAATAGTGTTATACCTCTAGTTCTGGTTCTCTTTAAAAAGATCCCCATGCTTCCAAACAAGCTCTTTTGTTGTTAAATGAGAGACCTGAGACAAACAAGCTCTTTTGTTGTTAAATGAGAGACCTGAGACAAACAAGCTCTTTGTTGTTAAATGAGAGACCTGAGACAAACAAGCTCTTTTGTTGTTAAATGAGAGACCTGAGACAAACAAGCTCTTTTGTTGTTAAATGAGAGACCTGAGACAAACAAGCTCTTTTGTTGTTAAATGAGAGACCTGAGACAAACAAGCTCTTTTGTTGTTAAATGAGAGACCTGAGACAAACAAGCTCTTTTGTTGTTAAATGAGAGACCTGAGACAAACAAGCTCTTTTGTTGTTAAATGAGAGACCTGAGACAAACAAGCTCTTTTGTTGTTAAATGAGAGACCTGAGACAAACAAGCTCTTTTGTTGTTAAATGAGAGACTTGAGACAAACAAGCTCTTTTGTTGTTAAATGAGAGACTTGAGACAAACAAGCTCTTTTGTTGTTAAATGAGAGACCTGAGACAAACAAGCTCTTTTGTTGTTAAATGAGAGACCTGAGACAAACAAGCTCTTTTGTTGTTAAATGAGAGACTTGAGACAAACAAGCTCTTTTGTTGTTAAATGAGAGACCTGAGACAAACAAGCTCTTTTGTTGTTAAATGAGAGACCTGAGACAAACAAGCTCTTTTGTTGTTAAATGAGAGACCTGAGACAAACAAGCTCTTTTGTTGTTAAATGAGAGACCTGAGACAAACAAGCTCTTTTGTTGTTAAATGAGAGACCTGAGACAAACAAGCTCTTTCCCTCTGTCAGCCAGAAGTAAACTATGTTTCGGCCTCTAGTTTGTTGTTCTCTTTCTACAACAACATCTGTCAGTCTCGCTAAATAGTCTGTAATACGTGACTGTTGCACACTCATACACTACATGACCATAAGTATGTGGACACCTGGTTTGTCAAAAACATCTCAATCCAAAATCACAAGTTGGTCCCAACAACAGCCTCCAGTCTTCTGGGAAGTGTTTCCACTAGATGCTGGTCCCCCTGCAACAACAGCCTCCAGTCTTCTGGGAAGTGTTTCCACTAGATGCTGGTCCCCCTGCAACAACAGCCTCCAGTCTTCTGGGAAGTGTTTCCACTAGATGCTGGTCCCCCTGCAACAACAGCCTCCAGTCTTCTGGGAAGTGTTTCCACTAGATGCTGGTCCCCCTGCAACAACAGCCTCCAGTCTTCTGGGAAGTGTTTCCACTAGATGCTGGCCCCCTGCAACAACAGCCTCCAGTCTTCTGGGAAGGCTTTCCACTAGATGTTGGAACATTGCTGCTATAATAGCCTCAGTCTTCTGGGAAGGCTTTCCACTAGATGTTGGAACATTGCTGCTATAACAGCCTCCACTCTTCTGGGAAGGCTTTCCACTAGATGTTGGAACATTGCTGCTATAATAGCCTCCAGTCTTCTGGGAAGGCTTTCCACTAGATGTTGGAACATTGCTGCTATAACAGCCTCCACTCTTCTGGGAAGGCTTTCCACTAGATGTTGGAACATTGCTGCTATAACAGCCTCCAGTCTTCTAGGAAGGCTTTCCACTAGATGTTGGAACATTGCTGCTATAACAGCCTCCACTATTCTGGGAAGGCCTTCCACTAGATGTTGGAACATTGCTGCTATAACAGCCTCCAGTCTTCTGGGAAGGCTTTCCACTAGATGTTGGAACATTGCTGCTATAACAGCCTCCAGTCTTCTAGGAAGGCTTTCCACTAGATGTTGGAACATTGCTGCTATAACAGCCTACAGTCTTCTGGGAAGGCTTTCCACTAGATGCTGGAACATTGCTGCTATAACAGCCTCCAGTCTTCTGGGAAGTGTTTCCACTAGATGCTGGAACATTGCTGCAATAACAGCCTCCAGTCTTCTGGGAAGGCTTTCCACTAGATGTTGGTCCCCCTGCAACAACAGCCTCCAGTCTTCTGGGAAGGCTTTCCACTAGATGTTGGAACATTGCTGCTATAACAGCCTCCAGTCTTCTGGGAAGGCTTTCCACTAGATGTTGGAACATTGCTGCTATAACAGCCTCCAGTCTTCTGGGAAGGCTTTCCACTAGATGCTGGAACATTGCTGCTATAACAGCCTCCAGTCTTCTGGGAAGGCTTTCCACTAGATGTTGGAACATTGCTGCTATAACAGCCTCCAGTCTTCTGGGAAGGCTTTCCACTAGATGTTGGAACATTGCTGCTATAACAGCCTCCAGTCTTCTGGGAAGGCTTTCCACTAGATGTTGGAACATTGCTGCTATAACAGCATCCAGTCTTCTGGGAAGGCTTTCCACTAGATGTTGGAACATTGCTGCAGGGGCTTGTTTCCATTCAGCCAAAAGAGCATTAGTGAGGTCGGGCACTGATGCTGGGTGATTTGGCCTGTCTCGCAGTCGGCCAGTTCTCCTGGTATCTATCAAACCCAGATGTGTCCGTGAGAATAGCAGATGGTGAAGCGCGATTCATCCCTCCAGAGAACCCGTGTCCACAGCCTTTACACCACTCCAGTCGACGCTTGGCATTGCGCATGGTGATCTTAGGCTTGTGTGCGGCTGCTCGGCCACGGAAACCCATTTCATGAAGCTCCCGACGAACAGTTCTTGTGGTGACGTTGCTTCCAGAGCCAGTGTGAAACTCTGTAGTGAGTGAGTGCAACCGAGGACAGATGATTTTTACGACCTACACGCTTCAGCACTCAGTGGTCCCATTCTATGATCTTGTGTGGCCTACCACGTCGCGGCTGAGCTGTTGTTGCTCCTATCGGTTTCTACTTCACAATAACAGCACTTATAGTTGACCGGGAAGCTCTAGCGGGGCAGAAATTTGACCAACTGACTTGTTGGAAAGGTGGCATCGTATGACGGTGCAACGTTGAAAGTCACTGAGCTCTTCAGTACAGTTCAGTACTGCCAATGTTTGTCTATGGAGATTGCATATCGGTGTGCCTGATTTTATACACCTGGGAATAGGGTGCCAGTTGAGGTTTCTGGACTAAAGAAGTGCACTATATAGGGAATAGGATGCCATTGGGTCCTGGTCTAAGTTGATGTTCCTGGACTAAAGAAGTGCACTATATAGGGAATAGGGTGCCATTGGGTCCTGGTCTAAGTTGAGGTTCCTGGACTAAAGAATGCACTATATAGGGAATAGGGTGCCATTGGGTCCTGGTCTAAGTTGATGTTCCTGGACTAAAGAAGTGCACTATATAGGGAATAGGGTGCCATTGGGTCCTGGTCTAAGTTGATGTTCCTGGACTAAAGTGCACTATATAGGGAATAGGCCATTCCTGGTCTAAGTTGAGGTTCCTGGACAGCTGTATTAGAGGTTTGGGGAAATGTTGAAACAGCAACAATTTATGAGTCCTAGTAAAACCAATTAGTGGTATCTGTCAGAGTTCCTCCTGTCTGCCACCAGCAGGCTGTCAGAGAGACGTGGAGGGATGAGGAGCTGGGCTT
Organism: Oncorhynchus keta; assembly: GCF_023373465.1. Classification (NCBI taxonomy): domain Eukaryota; kingdom Metazoa; phylum Chordata; class Actinopteri; order Salmoniformes; family Salmonidae; genus Oncorhynchus; species Oncorhynchus keta. Next base: position 35,490,224 of record NC_068425.1, on the reverse strand, counting down.
GTAAATCATATGGAGACGTTCCACCCTAGTCAATAAATCATCAACTACCATACATGTGGAGCTACACACACACACACACACACACACACACACACACACACACACACACACACACACACACACACACACACACACACACACACACACACACACACACACACACACACACACACACACACACACACACACACACACACACACACACACTACGTGCACTCTGCCTGTGACAGGACATACTTTTAAAGCAGGAATGTAATTAATCCCATTAAATCAATCCGTTTATATACCTCTCTCTTCTGTCTCCCTCTCTCTTCTGTCTCCCTCTCTCTTCTGTCTCCCCCTCTCCTCCTCTCTCTCCCCTCTCTCCTCTCTCTCTCCCCTCTCTTCTGTCTCCCTCTCTCTTCTGTCTCCCTCTCTCTTCTGTCTCCCCCTCTCTTCTGTCTCCCTCTCTCTTCTGTCTCCCTCTCTCTTCTGTCTCCCTCTCTCTTCTGTCTCCCTCTCTCTTCTGTCTCCCTCTCTCTTCTGTCTCCCTCTCTCTTCCGTCTCCCTCTCTCTTCCGTCTCCCTCTCTTTCCGTCTCCCTCTCTCTTCTGTCTCCCTCTCTCTTCTGTCTCCCCTCTCTCCCCCTTCTGTCTCCCTCTCTCTTCTGTCTCCCTCTCTCTTCTGTCTCCCTCTCTCTTCTGTCTCCCTCTCTCTTCTGTCTCCCTCTCTCTTTCTGTCTCCCTCTCTCTTCTGTCTCCCTCTCTCTTCTGTCTCCCCTCTCTTCTGTCTCCCCTCTCTTCTGTCTCCCTCTCTCCCCTCTGTCTCCCTCTATCTCTCTCTGTCTCCCTCTCTCTTCTGTCTCCCTCTCTCTTCTGTCTCCCTCTCTCTTCTGTCTCCCTCTCTCTTCTGTCTCCCTCTCTCTTCTGTCTCCCTCTCTCTTCTGTCTCCCTCTCTCTTCTGTCTCCCCCTCTTCTCTTCTGTCTCCCTCTCTCTTCTCCCTCTCTTCTGTCTCCCTCTCTCTTCTGTCTCCCTCTCTCTTCTGTCTCCCCTCTCTTCTGTCTCTCTCTCTCTACAGCTCAATCATGTGGAATAAAGGTTAGGTATGAGAGCACACACATGTTATGTAATAACCTGTGGCCCAGCGTACTTATACGGCTGGTGTGAATGTTGTTTCCACTGGGGGTTATGTTGTCCAATCAGAGCAGAGTCAGGGAGCTCTACATCCAGATCTAATGTAACTGGCCAAACCCTCCCGTAACCTGGACGACGCTGGGCCCATTGTGCACCGCCATATGGGACTCCCGATAACGGCCGGTTGTCACTCAGCCTGGAATCGAACCAGGGCCTGTAGTGATGCCTCTAGCACTGAGATGCAGTTCCTTAGATCGCTGCACCACTCGGGAGCCCCATTATACCTGCTGGATAGTCGGCCCTAACACACACACACACACTTATTTACATTCACATCCAATAAACACATCACACACAGTAGTTATTTTATGTCTGTGTGGCAGACACGCTGTGTGGCTGGTATGCTGTGTGGCTGGTACGCTGTGTGGCTGACATGCTGTGTGGCTGACACGCTGTGTGGCTGACATGCTGTGTGCTGACATGCTGTGTGGCTGACATGCTGTGTGGCTGACACGCTGTGTGGCTGATCCTGTGTGGCTGACATGCTGTGTGGCTGACATGCTGTGTGGCTGACACGCTGTGTGGCTGACACGCTGTGTGGCTGACATGCTGTGTGGCTGGCACGCTGTGTGGCTGACATGCTGTGTGGCTGGTACGCTGTGTGGCTGACACGCTGTGTGGCTGACATGCTGTGTGGCTGACATGCTGTGTGGCTGGCACGCTGTGTGGCTGACGCGCTTGTGTGGCTGACATGCTGTGTGGCTGGCACGCTGTGTGGCTGAGTGTTTGTCATCCTGTGTGGCTGACATGCTGTGTGGCTGAGTGTTTGTCATCCTGTGTGGCTGGCACACTGTGTGGCTGAGTGTTTGTCATCCTGTGTGGCTGGCACGCTGTGTGGCTGAGTGTTTGTCATCCTGTGTGGCTGACATGCTGTGTGGCTGGTGTTTGTCATCCTGTGTGGCTGGTACGCTGTGTGGCTGAGTGTTTGTCATCCTGTGTGGCTGACATGCTGTGTGGCTGAGTGTTTGTCATCCTGTGTGGCTGGTACGCTGGCTGAGTGTTTGTCATCCTGTGTGGCTGGTACGCTGTGTGGCTGAGTGTTTGTCATCCTGTGTGGCTGACGCTGTGTGGCTGAGTGTTTGTCATCCTGTGTGGCTGGCACGCTGTGTGGCTGAGTGTTTGTCATCCTGTGTGGCTGACATGCTGTGTGGCTGGCACACTGTGTGGCTGACACGCTGTGTGGCTGGTATGCTGTGTGGCTGAGTGTTTGTCATCCTGTGGGCTGACACGCTGTGTGGCTGAGTGTTTGTCATCCTGTGTGGCTGGCACGCTGTGTGGCTGGCACGCTGTGTGGCTGGCACGCTGTGTGGCTGGTACGCTGTGTGGCTGGCACGCTGTGTGGCTGAGTGTTTGTCATCCTGTGTGGCTGGCACGCTGTGTGGCTGGTATGCTGTGTGGCTGAGTGTTTGTCATCCTGTGTGGCTGGCACGCTGTGTGGCTGAGTGTTTGGCTCATCCTGTGTGGCTGACACGCTGTGTGGCTGGCAGTGGTTGTCATCCTGTGTGGCTGACACGCTGTGTGGCTGAGTGGTTGTCATCTTGTGTAGCTGACACGCTGTGTGGCTGGTACGCTGTGTGGCTGAGTGGTTGTCATCCTGTGTGGCTGACACGCTGTGTGGCTGAGTGTTTGTCATCCTGTGTGGCTGACACGCTGTGTGGCTGGTATGCTGTGTGGCTGAGTGGTTGTCATCCTGTGTGGCTGGCACGCTGTGTGGCTGAGTGTTTGTCATCCTGTGTGGCTGACATGCTGTGTGGCTGAGTGGTTTGTCATCCTGTGGCTGGCACGCTGTGTAGCTGACACGCTGTGTGGCTGACAGAGACTCAGAGGGTGATCAGTCATTATCAGGTTCCAGTCATCATTTTGGAAAAGGAGAGGAGTAAGAGAGACATTACAACAGACTGATAGAGAGACATTACAACAGACTGATAGAGAGACATTACAACAGACTGATAGAGAGAGAGACATTACAACAGACTGATGAGAGACATTACAGACTGATAGAGAGACATTACAACAGACTGATAGAGAGACATTACAACAGACTGATAGAGAGAGAGACATTACAACAGACTGATAGAGAGAGACATTACAACAGACTGATAGAGAGAGACATTACAACAGACTGATAGAGAGACATTACAACAGACTGATAGAGAGACATTACAACAGACTGATAGAGAGAGAGACATTACAACAGACTGATAGAGAGAGACATTACAACAGACTGATAGAGAGACATTACAACAGACTGATAGAGAGAGAGAGACATTACAACAGACTGATAGAGAGAGACATTACAACAGACTGATAGAGAGACATTACAACAGACTGATAGAGAGACATTACAACAGACTGATAGAGAGACATTACAACAGACTGATAGAGAGAGAGACATTACAACAGACTGATAGAGAGAGAGACATTACAACAGACTGATAGAGAGACATTACAACAGACTGATAGAGAGACATTACAACAGACTGATAGAGAGAGACATTACAACAGACTGATAGAGAGACATTACAACAGACTGATAGAGAGACATTACAACAGACTGATAGAGAGAGACATTACAACAGACTGATAGAGAGAGACATTACAACAGACTGATAGAGAGAGACATTACAACAGACTGATAGAGAGAGACATTACAACAGACTGATAGAGAGACATTACAACAGACTGATAGAGAGAGAGATTACAACAGACTGATAGAGAGACATTACAACAGACTGATAGAGAGAGACATTACAACAGACTGATAGAGAGACATTACAACAGACTGATAGAGAGACATTACAACAGACTGATAGAGAGACATTACAACAGACTGATAGAGAGACATTACAACAGACTGATAGAGACATTACAACAGACTGATAGAGAGAGACATTAGACTGAGAGAGACATTACAAACAGACTGATAGAGATACATTACAACAGACTGATAGAGAGACATTACAACAGACTGATAGAGAGAGACATTACAACAGACTGATAGAGAGAGACATTACAACAGACTGATAGAGAGACATTACAACAGACTGATAGAGAGAGACATTACAACAGACTGATAGAGAGACATTACAACAGACTGATAGAGAGAGACATTACAACAGTACAGACTGATAGAGAGACATTACAACAGACTGATAGAGAGACATTACAACAGACTGATAGAGAGACATTACAACAGACTGATAGAGAGACATTACAACAGACTGATAGAGAGACATTACAACAGACTGATAGAGAGACATTACAACAGACTGATAGAGAGAGAGAGACATAGAGAGACATTACAACAGACTGATAGAGAGAGACATTACAACAGACTGATAGAGAGACATTACAACAGACTGATAGAGAGAGACATTACAACAGACTGATAGAGAGAGAGAGACATAGAGAGACATTACAACAGACTGATAGAGAGAGACATTACAACAGACTGATAGAGAGACATTACAACAGACTGATAGAGAGAGACATTACAACAGACTGATAGAGAGAGAGACATTACAACAGACTGATAGAGAGACATTACAACAGACTGATAGAGAGAGACATTACAACAGACTGGATAGAGAGAGACATTACAACAGACTGATAGAGAGAGACATTACAACAGACTGATAGAGAGAGACATTACAACAGACTGATAGAGAGAGACATTACAACAGACTGATAGAGAGAGAGACATTACAACAGACTGATAGAGAGACATTACAACAGACTGATAGAGAGAGAGACATTACAACAGACTGACATTACAACAGACTGAGAGAGACATTACAGACTGATAGACCGATAGACTGAGAGAGACATTACAACAGACTGATAGAGAGAGAGACATTACAACAGACTGATAGAGAGAGACATTACAACAGACTGATAGACTTACAACAGACTGATAGAGAGAGAGACATTACAACAGACTGATAGAGAGAGACATTACAACAGACTGATAGAGAGAGACATTACAACAGACTGATAGAGAGAGACATTACAACAGACTGATAGAGAGACATTACAACAGACTGATAGAGAGAGAGACATTACAACAGACTGATAGAGAGAGACATTACAACAGACTGATAGAGAGACATTACAACAGACTGATAGAGAGACATTACAACAGAGACATTACAACAGACTGATAGAGAGAGACATTACAACAGACTGATAGAGAGAGACATTACAACAGACTGATAGAGAGACATTACAACAGACTGATAGAGAGACTGAGACATTACAACAGACTGATAGAGAGAGACTGACATTACAACAGACTGATAGAGAGACATACAACAGACTGATAGAGAGACATTACAACAGACTGATAGAGACATTACAACAGACTGATAGAGAGAGACATTACAACAGACTGATAGAGAGACATTACAACAGACTGATAGAGAGACATTACAACAGACTGATAGAGAGACATTACAACAGACTGATAGAGAGACATTACAACAGACTGATAGAGAGAGACATTACAACAGACTGATAGAGAGACATTACAACAGACTGATAGAGAGAGACATTACAACAGACTGATAGAGAGAGACATTACAACAGAGAGACATTACAACAGACTGATAGAGAGAGACATTACAACAGACTGATAGAGAGAGACATTACAACAGACTGATAGAGAGAGACATTACAACAGACTGATAGAGAGACATTACAACAGACTGATAGAGAGAGAGACATTACAACAGACTGATAGAGAGAGAGACATTACAACAGACTGATAGAGAGAGACATTACAACAGACTGATAGAGAGAGAGACATTACAACAGACTGATAGAGAGAGAGACATTACAACAGACTGATAGAGAGAGACATTACAACAGACTGATAGAGAGAGAGACATTACAACAGACTGATAGAGAGAGACATTACAACAGACTGATAGAGAGAGACATTACAACAGACTGATAGAGAGAGACATTACAACAGACTGATAGAGAGAGACATTACAACAGACTGATAGAGAGAAACATTACAACAGACTGATAGAGAGAGAGACATTACAACAGACTGATAGAGAGACATTACAACAGACTGACATTACAACAGACTGATAGAGAGACATTACAACAGACTGATAGAGAGAGACATTACAACAGACTGATAGAGAGACATTACAACAGACATTTACAACAGACTGATAGAGACATTACAACAGACTGATAGAGAGACATTACAACAGAGATAGAGAGAGACATTACAACAGACTGATAGAGAGAGAGACATTACAACAGACTGATAGAGAGAGACATTACAACAGACTGATAGAGAGAGACATTACAACAGACTGGATAGAGAGAGACATTACAACAGACTGATAGAGAGAGACATTACAACAGACTGATAGAGAGACATTACAACAGACTGATAGAGAGACATTACAACAGACTGATAGAGAGAGAGACATTACAACAGACTGATAGAGAGAGACATTACAACAGACTGATAGAGAGACATTACAACAGACTGATAGAGAGACATTACAACAGACTGATAGAGAGAGAGACATTACAACAGACTGATAGAGAGAGACATTACAACAGACTGATAGAGAGACATTACAACAGACTGATAGAGAGAGAGACATTACAACAGACTGATAGAGAGACATTACAACAGACTGATAGAGAGAGACATTACAACAGACTGATAGAGAGAGAGACATTACAACAGACTGATAGAGAGAGACATTACAACAGACTGATTGCAACAGAGAGACATTACAACAGACTGATAGACTGAGAGAGACATTACAACAGACTGATAGAGAGACATTACAACAGACTGAGAAGAGAGAGACATTACAACAGACTGATAGAGACTGAGACATTACAACAGACTGATAGAAGACATTACAACAGACGAGACTGATAGAGAGAGACATTACAACAGACTGAGAAAGTAGACTGATAGACATTTACAACAGACTGATAGAGAGAGACATTACAACAGACTGATAGAGACATTACAACAGACTGATAGAGAGAGAGACATTACAACAGACTGATAGAGAGAGACATTACAACAGACTGATAGAGAGAGACATTACAACAGACTGATAGAGAGAGAGACATTACAACAGACTGATAGAGACATTACAACAGACTGATAGAGACATTACAACAGACTGGATAGAGAGAGACATTTACAACAGACTGATAGAGAGAGACATTACAACAGACTGATAGAGAGAGACATTACAACAGACTGATAGAGAGAGACATTACAACAGACTGATAGAGAGAGACATTACAACAGACTGATAGAGAGACATTACAACAGACTGATAGAGAGACATTACAACAGACTGATAGAGAGACTGATAGACATTACAACAGACTGATAGAGAGAGACATTACAACAGACTGATAGAGAGAGACATTACAACAGACTGATAGAGAGAGAGACATTAAGTAACAGACTGATAGAGAGACATTACAACAAGACTGAACAGACTGATAGAGAGAGACATTACAACAGACTGAGAGAGGGGAACGTACAACAGACTGAGAGACATTACAACAGACTGATAGAGAGACATTACAACAGACTGATAGAGAGACATTACAACAGACTGATAGAGAGAGACATTACAACAGACTGATAGAGAGACATTACAACAGACTGATAGATTAGACTGAGAGAGACATTACAACAGACTGATAGAGAGAGACATTACAACAGACTGATAGAGAGAGACATTACAACAGACTGATAGAGAGATTGCAGACTGATAGAGACAGTAACAGAGACATTACAACAGACTGATAGAGAGAGAGACATTACAACAGACTGATAGAGAGAGACATTACAACAGACTGACATTACAACAGACTGAGAGAGAGAGACAACAGACTGATAGAGAGACATTAACAGACTGATAGAGAGACATTACAACAGACTGATAGAGAGAAGACAACAGAGACATTACAACAGACTGATAGAGAGAGACATTACAACAGACTGATAGAGAGACTGATGAGAGACATTACAACAGACTGATAGAGAGAGACATTACAACAGACTGATAGAGAGAGAGACATTACAACAGACTGATAGAGAGAGACATTACAACAGACTGATAGAGAGACATTACAACAGACTGATAGACTGATAGAGAGACATTACAACAGACTGATAGAGAGAGACATTACAACAGACTGATAGAGAGAGACATTACAACAGACTGATAGAGAGACATTACAACAGACTGATAGAGAGAGACATTACAACAGACTGATAGAGAGAGAGAACATTACAACAGACTGATAGAGAGACATTACAACAGACTGATAGAGAGAGACATTACAACAGACTGAGAGAGAGAGACATTACAACAGACTGATAGAGAGAGACATTACAACAGACTGATAGAGAGAGACATTACAACAGACTGATAGAGAGAGACATTACAACAGACTGATAGAGAGAGACATTACAACAGACTGATAGAGAGAGACATTACAACAGACTGATAGAGAGAGACATTACAACACTGATAGAGAGACTGAGACATTACAACAGACTGGATAGAGAGACATTACAACAGACTGATAGAGAGACATTACAACAGACAGTGAGAGAAGACATGCAACAGACTGATACAGAGACATTGCAACAGACTGATAGAGAGAGACATTACAACAATTTAGTAGAAGACATTACAACCAGACTGATAGAGGGACATTACAACAGAGCCAGTAAGAGACATTACAACAATAGGGCGTAGAGAGACATTACAACAGACTGATAGAGAGACGACACAACGACCGATAGAGAGACGTACAACAGACTGATAGAGAGAGAGACATTTACAACAGACTGATAGAGAGAGAACATTAACAGACTGATAGAGAGACATTGCCAGTTTGATGAGAGACGTACAACAGACTGATAGAGAGAGAACACAACAGACTGATAAGAGAGACGCATTACAACAGACTGATAGAGAAGAGACATTACATGGACTGATAGAGAGACATTACAACAGACTGATGAAGAGAGACATTGTGAACTGATAGAGAGAGAGACATTACAACAGACTGATAGAGAGACATTACAACAGACTGATAGAGAGACATTACAACAGACTGATAGAGAGAGACATTACAACAGACTGATAGAGAGAGACATTACAACAGACTGATAGAGAGAGACATTACAACAGACTGATAGAGAGAGAGACATTACAACAGACTGATAGAGAGAGACATTACAACAGACTGATAGAGAGAGACATTACAACAGACTGATAGAGAGAGAGACATTACAACAGACTGATAGAGAGAGAGACATTACAACAGACTGATAGAGAGAGACATTACAACAGACTGATAGAGAGAGAGACATTACAACAGACTGATAGAGAGACATTACAACAGACTGATAGAGAGAGAGACATTACAACAGACTGATAGAGAGACATTACAACAGACTGATAGAGAGAGAGACATTACAACAGACTGATAGAGAGAGACATTACAACAGACTGATAGAGAGAGACATTACAACAGACTGATAGAGA
>NC_068425.1:35474566-35480385 GCF_023373465.1 Oncorhynchus keta | reverse complement strand
ACCATATCCTCTGATATTTACCCTGCAAATATCACCCAAGAGAACATATGATCTGCATTCACACAGAAGAAGAAAGCCACACTGAATAACTGTCAAATTGGCAGTTAATTAGTAGAATAATACCTGAGTCAGCACAAGCTGTGGAAGGTTTTTGTGGGAGGAATAGGATAATGGTTACAAGCATATAGATTGTCTGTGTGTGTGTGTGTGTGTGTGTGTGTGTGTGTGTGTGTGTGTGTGTGTGTGTGTGTGTGTGTGTGTGTGTGTGTGTGTGTGTGTGTGTGTGTGTGTGTGTGTGTGTGTGTGTGTGTGTGTGTGTGTGTGTGTGTCAGGGTTTTCAGAAAAAGTAGCCTATTTATTGATGGAAATAACATTCGATATAAATACATTTGACTGGTCATGTCCCGCCGGTCTATAGGTCAGTTTGCATATTAATTTAGTGGAATTAAATTGGCATATATTCTTTATCTATCGCTATTTATCACATGGCTATGGCATATATATACAGAGCCATTGAGTGGAAAATCTGTAACAGCACATGAGCTGCTTCTGCAGCATCTTGTGGTGCTTTCAAGACAACTGGGAACTCCTGTAAATCATGACGTCCAGTGATCTTCAGGTTGGAAAGTCTGACGTCTAGAGAGAGGCCTGAGTTCGAGTTGGAATTCCTAGTTGGATAAACGTTCAAAACTCTTTTTCCCCAATCGGAGCTCATTGCATCACACTCATTGCTTTTCAATGTTTTTTTATGTAGCCTAGGCCTAATGGTTTGTATGAATTTGGGATATATGATCACAACTGTCCCAGAGTCTGTTTTGGAATAGGCTATTTTTCTCAACACACTGACCAATAGAATAGGTAGCCTAAACGTTTCTACTATAGTAGATTGACATGGCCCAGTGATTTTGCTGTTCGTTACTCATCTTGTTGGCTGAGGAAAAGTAAATGTGGACAGTTATTCTATGTTAAAAAAGTGCACATTGTTGCATCCTCGACTTGCATGTTCTGTTAATATCAATTACCATATTCTCAATGTGATTTCTGTCATTCTGAGCACCCAATGCATATGGTTCCGGTACATTTCTCAAATGTCTGGTAAATTAGTATGTTGCCAGTCAAATGTCCAGCGCCACATTTTCCTGAAACCCTGCGATATGTGTGTGCGTGTGATTTAGCATTTATTAGGATCCCCATTAGCTACTTAAGCAGCAGCTACCTTCCTGGGGTCCACACAAAAACATAAAGCTTAATATCAATATGAATAGACTATTACATCACAAAGACTGCATTTTCTCACCTATGCCTTCATAATCATGTGATTCATAGACATAATGCAAGTATAAACAAAATGACAAAGAACATGGAAAGGCACAAGGAGGTGGAGTTGCAAATAGGCTTTCACTAAAATTCCCTGACATGAGTATAGCAACCCTTGTTTTGCTAACTTCCCTAACATGAGTATAGCAACCTGTTTTACAATTCCCGAAAGGAGTATAGCAACCTTGTTTTGCTAACTTCCCTAACATGAGTATAGCAACTGTTTGGCAACTCTGAAAGGAGTATAGCAACCTTGTTTTGCTAAATTCCCCTAACATGAGTATAGCAACCTTGTTTTGCTAAATTCCCCTGACAGGAGTATAGCAACCTTGTTTTGCTTTGTTATGCTCCCCATTACAGTTGTGGGGTGTGTTTGTTATGCTTCCCATCACAGTAGTGGGGTGTGTTTGTTATGCTCCCCATCACAGTAGTGGGGTGTGTTTGTTATGCTCCCCATTACAGTTGTGGGGTGTGTTTGTTATGCTTCCCATCACAGTAGTGGGGTGTGTTTGTTATGCTCCCCATCACAGTAGTGGGGTGTGTTTGTTATGCTCTCCATCACTTTAGCAGGGTGTGTTTGTTATGCTCCCCCATCACAGTAGCAAGGTGTGTTTGTTATGCTCCCCATCACAGTAGTGGGGGTGTTTGTTATGCTCCCCATTACAGTAGTGGGTGTCTTTGTTATGCTCCCCATTACAGTGACGGGGTGTGTTTGTTATGCTCCCATTACAGTTGTGGGGTGTGTTTGTTATGCTTCCATCACAGTAGTGGGGTGTGTTTTGTTATGCTCTCCATCACTTTAGAAGGTTGTGTTTGTTATGCTCCCCATCACAGCAGTGTTGTGTTTGTTATGCTTCCCATCACAGTAGTGGGGTGTGTTTGTTATTCTCCCTATCACAGTAGAAGGTTGTGTTTGTTATGCTCCCCATCACAGTAGAAGGTTGTGTTTGTTATGCTTCCCATCACAGTAGTGGGGTGTGTTTGTTATGCTCCCCATCACAGTAGCAGGTTGTGTTTGTTATGCTTCCCATCACAGTAGAAGGTTGTGTTTGTTATGCTCCCCATCACAGTAGAAGGTTGTGTTTGTTATGCTCCCCATCACAGTAGAAGGTTGTGTTTGTTATGCTCCCCATCACAGTAGAAGGTTGTGTTTGTTATGCTCCCCATCACAGTAGAAGGTTGTGTTTGTTATGCTCCCCATCACAGTAGAAGGTTGTGTTTGTTATGCTCCCCATCACAGTAGAAGGTTGTGTTTGTTATGCTTCCCATCACAGTAGAAGGTTGTGTTTGTTATGCTTCCCATCACAGTAGCAGGTTGTGTTTGTTATGCTTCCCATCACAGTAGAAGGTTGTGTTTGTTATGCTTCCCATCACAGTAGCAGGTTGTGTTTGTTATTCTCCCTATCACAGTAGTGGGGTGTGTTTGTTATCTCCATCACAGTAGCAGGGTGTGTTTGTTATGCTCCCCATTACAGTAGCAGGTTGTGTTTGTTATGCTTCCCCATCACAGTAGTGGGGTCAGTGTTTGTTATGCTCCCCATCACAGTAGCAGGGTGTGTTTGTTATGCTCTCCATCACAGTAGCAGGGTGTGTTTGTTGTATCTTCCATCACAGTAGCAAGGTGTGTTTGTTATGCTCCCCCATCACAGTAGTGGGGGTGTTTGTTATGCTCCCCATTACAGTAGTAGGGGTGTGTTTGTTATGCTCCCATTACAGTGTGGGGGTGTGTTTGTTATGCTCCCCATCACAGTAGTGGGTTGTGTTTGTTATGCTCCCCATCACAGTAGCAGGTTGTGTTTGTTATGCTCCCCATCACAGTAGCAGGTTGTGTTTGTTATGCTCCCCATCACAGTAGTGGGGTGTGTTTGTTATTCTCCCCATCACAGTAGTGGGTTGTGTTTGTTATGCTCCCCATCACAGTAGCAGGTTGTGTTTGTTATGCTCCCCATCACAGTAGCAGGTTGTGTTTGTTATGCTCCCCATCACAGTAGTGGGGTGTGTTTGTTATTCTCCCTATCACAGTAGCAGGTTGTGTTTGTTATGCTCCCCATCACAGTGGGGTGTGTTTGTTATTCTCCCCATCACAGTAGTGGGGTGTGTTTTGTAATGCTCCCCATCACAGTAGTGGGGTGTGTTTGTTATTCCTCCCCATCACAGTAGCAGGCTGTGTTTGCTATGCTCCCCATCACAGTAGCAGGGTGTGTTTACAGGCCCCCATCACAGTAGAAGGTTGTGTTTGTTATGCTCCCATCACAGTAGAAGGTTGTGTTTGTTATGCTCCCATCACAGTAGCAGGTTGTGTTTGTTATGCCCCTATCACAGTAGCAGGTTGTGGTTTGTTATGCCCCCATCACAGTAGCAGGTTGTGTTTGTTATGCCCCCACTCAGCAGGTTGTGTTTGTTATGCCCCCATCACAGTAGCAGGCTGTGTTTGTTATGCTCCCATCACAGTGGGGGTGTGTTTGTTATGCCTTCCATCACAGTAGAAAGCAGGGGTGTGTTTGTTATCTCCCACTGGGTGCAGCAGCAGTTGGGTTGACAGGCCCCCATCACAGCAGGGGGTGTTTGTTATGCCCCATCACAGTAGCAGGTCATTGTGTTTGTTATGCTCCACCCACAGTAGGTTGTGTTTGTTATGCTCCCATCACAGTAGTGGGTTGTGTTTGTTATGCTCCCCATCACAGTAGTGGGGTTGTGTTTGCCCCCATCACAGTAGGAGGTTGTGTTTGTTATGCTCCCCATCACAGTAGAAGGTTGTGTTTGTTATGCTTCCCATCACAGTAGAAGGTTGTGTTTGTTATGCTTCCCATCACAGTAGCAGGTTGTGGTTGTTATGCTTCCCATCACAGTAGAAGGTTGTGTTTGTTATGCTTCCCATCACAGTAGCAGGTTGTGTTTGTTATTCTCCCTATCACAGTAGTGGGGTGTGTTTGTTATGCTCTCCATCACAGTAGTGGGGTGTGTTTGTTATGCTCCCCATTACAGTTGTGGGGTGTGTTTGTTATGCTTCCCATCACAGTAGTGGGGTGTGTTTGTTATGCTCCCCATCACAGCAGCAGGTCAGGGAGTGGCGTGCCCCCATCACAGTAGTGTTTTGTTATGCTCTCAGTAGCAGGTTGTGTTTTTATGTCTCCACCAGTAGCAGGTGTGTTTGTTATGCTCCCCATCACAGTAGCAGGTTGTGTTTGTTATGCTCCCCATCACAGTAGTGGGGGTGTTTGTTATGCTCCCCATTACAGTAGTAGGGGTGTCTTTGTTATGCTCCCCATTACAGTTGTGGGGGTGTGTTTGTTACGCTTCCCATCACAGTAGAAGGTTGTGTTTGTTATGCTCCCATCACAGTAGCAGGTTGTGTTTGTTATGCTCCCCATCACAGTAGCAGGGTGTGTTTGTTATGCTCCCCATCACAGTATTCTCCCATTGCAGGTTGTGTTTATTATTCTCCCCATCACAGTAGCAGGTTGTGTTTGTTATGCTCCCCATCTGTGTAGGTTGTGTTTGTTATGCTCCCCATCACAGTAGCAGGTTGTGTTTGTTATGCTCCCCATCACAGTAGCAGGGTGTGTTTGTTATTCTCAGTAGAAGGTTGTGTTTGTTATGCCTTCCATCACAGTAGCAGGTTGTGTTTGTTATTCTCCCCATCACAGTAGTGGGGTGTTTGTTTGTTATCACAGTAGCTCCCCATCACAGTTGTGGGTGTGTTTGTTATTCCCCATCACAGTAGCAGGGTGTGTTTGTTATGCTCCCATCACAGTAGTGGGGGTGTTTGTTATGCTCCCCATCACAGTAGTGGGGTGTGTTTGTTATGCTCCCATCACAGTAGCAGGGTGTGTTTGTTATGCTCCCCATCACAGTAGAGCAGGGGTGTTTGATATTCTCCTATCACAGTAGCAGGTTGTGTTTGTTATGCCTTCCATCACAGTAGCAGGGTGTGTTTGTTATGCTCCCCATCACAGTAGCAGGTTGTGTTTGTTATGCTCCCCATCACAGTAGCAGGTTGTGTTTGTTATGCCTTCCATCACAGTAGCAGGTTGTGTTTGTTATGCCTTCCATCACAGTAGCAGGTTGTGTTTGTTATGCCTTCCATCACAGTAGCAGGTTGTGTTTGTTATGCCTTCCATCACAGTAGCAGGGTGTGTTTGTTATGCTCCCCATCACAGTAGTGGGGTGTGTTTGTTATGCTCCCCATCACAGTAGTGGGGTGTGTTTGTTATGCCTTCCATCACAGTAGCAGGGTGTGTTTGTTATGCCTTCCATCACAGTAGCAGGTTGTGTTTGTTATGCTTTCCATCACAGTAGTAGGGTGTGTTTGTTATGCCTTCCATCACAGTAGCAGGGTGTGTTTGTTATGCTCCCCATCACAGTAGTGGGGTGTGTTTGTTATGCTCCCCATCACAGTAGCAGGGTGTGTTTGTTATGCCTTCCATCACAGTAGCAGGGTGTGTTTGTTATGCTCCCCATCACAGTAGCAGGTTGTGTTTGTTATGCTCCCCATCACAGTA
>NC_068425.1:35411934-35474466 GCF_023373465.1 Oncorhynchus keta | reverse complement strand
AGGTATTAATAGGAGGCTGTGGGTCAGGTAGTACAGGTATTAATAGGAGGCTGTAGGTCAGGTAGTACAGGTATTAATAGGAGGCTGTAGGTCAGGTAGTACAGGTATTAATAGGAGGCTGTAGGTCAGGTAGTACAGGTATTAATAGGAGGCTGTTGGTCAGGTAGTACAGGTATTAATAGGAGGCTGTGGGTCAGGTAGTACAGGTATTAATAGGAGGCTGTAGGTCAGGTAGTACAGGTATTAATAGGAGGCTGTAGGTCAGGTAGTACAGGTATTAATAGGAGGCTGTAGGTCAGGTAGTACAGGTATTAATGAGGCTGTAGGTCAGGTAGTACAGGTATTAATAGGAGGCTGTAGGTCAGGTAGTACAGGTATTAATAGGAGGCTGTGGGTCAGGTAGTACAGTATTAATAGGAGGCTGTGGGTCAGGTAGTACAGGTATTAATAAAAGGCTGTAGGTCCAGGTAGTACAGGTATTAATAAAACTGTAGGTCAGGTAGTACAGGTATTAATAGGAGGCTGTAGGTCCAAATGGCCACAAGTAATATAATGGGAGGCTGTAAGTCAGGTAGTACAGGTATTAATAGGAGGCTGTAGGTCAGGTAGTACAGGTATTAATAGGAAGCTGTGGGTCAGGTAGTAGAGGTATTAATAGGAGGCTGTAGGTCAGGTAGTACACAGGTATTAATAGGGGGCTGTGGGCCAGGTAGTACAGGTATTAATAGGAAGCTGTGGTCAGGTAATACAAGTAATATGGAAACTGTAAGTCAAATGAATACAAGTATTAATAGGAGGCTGTGGGTCAGGTAGTACAGGTATTAATAGGAGGCTGTAGGTCAGGTAGTAGAGGTATTAATAGGAGGCTGTAGGTCAGGTAGTACAGGTATTAATAGGAGGCTGTAGGTCAGGTATTAATAGGCTGTGGGTCAGGTAGTACAGGTATTAATAGGAGGCTGTAGGTCAGGTAGTAGAGGTATTAATAGGAGGCTGTAGGTCAGGTAGTACAGGTATTAATAGGAGGCTGTAGGTCAGGTAGTACAGGTATTAATAGGAGGCTGTAGGTCAGGTAGTACAGGTATTAATAGGAGGCTGTAGGTCAGGTAGTACAGGTATTAATAGGAGGCTGTGGGTCAGGTAGTACAGGTATTAATAGGAGGCTGTAGGTCAGGTAGTACAGGTATTAATAGGAGGCTGTAGGTCAGGTAGTACAGGTATTAATAGGAGGCTGTAGGTCAGGTAGTACAGGTATTAATAGGAGGCTGTGGGTCAGGTAGTACAGGTAATAGGAGGCTGTAGGTCAGAGTAGTACAGGTATTAATAGGATGCTATGGGTCAGGTAAGTACAAGTAATTAATAACTATCGGTCAAGTAAATACAAGTAATAATAAAACTGTGGGTCCAAATAAATACAAGTAATAATAGGACTGTAGGTCAGGTAGTACAACTATTAATAAAACTATGGCTGTAAATCAGGTAATATAAAACAGGTATAATACAATATAAGGCTGTAGGTCAGGTAGTACAGGTAATATAATAGGACTGTGGGTCAGGTAGTACAGGTATTAATAGGAGCTGTAGGTCAGGTAGTACAGGTATGTAATAGGAGGCTGTAGGTCAGGTAGTACAGGCATTAATAGGATGAGCTGTGGGTCCAGGTAGTACAGGTATTAATAGGAGGCTGTGGGTCAGGTAAATACAGGTATTAATAGGAAGGCTGTGGGTCAGTAGTACAGGTATTAATAGGAGGCTGTGGTCAGGTAAATGCAAGTAATAGGAGGCTGTAGGTGCCAAGGTAGTACAGGTATTAATAGGAGGCTGTGGGTCAGGTAGTACAGGTATTAATAGGAGGCTGTGGGTCAGGTAGTACAGGTATTAATAGGAGGCTGTAGGTCAGGTAGTACAGGTATTAATAGGAGGCTGTAGGTCAGGTAGTACAGGTATTAATAGGAGGCTGTAGGTCAGGTAGTACAGGTATTAATAGGAGGCTGTAGGTCAGGTAGTACAGGTATTAATAGGAGGCTGTAGGTCAGGTAGTACAGGTTAATAGGAGGCTGTAGGTCAGGTAGTACAGGTATTAATAGGAGGCTGTAGGTCAGGTAGTACAGGTATTAATAGGAGGCTGTAGGTCAGGTAGTACAGGTATTAATAGGAGGCTGTAGGTCAGGTAGTACAGGTATTAATAGGAGGCTGTAGGTCAGGTAGTACAGGTATTAATAGGAGGCTGTAGGTCAGGTAGTACAGGTATTAATAGGAGGCTGTAGGTCAGGTATTAATAGGAGGCTGTAGGTCAGGTAGTACAGGTATTAATAGGAGGCTGTAGGTCAGGTAGTAGAGGTATTAATAGGAGGCTGTAGGTCAGGTAGTACAGGTATTAATAGGAGGCTGTAGGTCAGGTATTAATAGGAGGCTGTAGGTCAGGTAGTACAGGTATTAATAGGAGGCTGTGGGTCAGGTAGTACAGGTATTAATAGGAGGCTGTAGGTCAGGTAGTACAGGTATTAATAGGAGGCTGTAGGTCAGGTAGTACAGGTATTAATAGGAGGCTGTAGGTCAGGTAGTACAGGTATTAATAGGAGGCTGTAGGTCAGGTAGTACAGGTATTAATAGGAGGCTGTGGGTCAGGTAGTAGAGGTATTAATAGGAGGCTGTAGGTCAGGTAGTACAGGTATTAATAGGAGGCTGTGGGCCAGGTAGTACAGGTATTAATAGGAGGCTGTGGGTCAGGTAGTAGAGGTATTAATAGGAGGCTGTAGGTCAGGTAGTACAGGTATTAATAGGAGGCTGTAGGTCAGGCTAGTACAGGTATTAATAGGAGGCTGTAGGTCCAGGTAGTACAGGCAACTGAGGCTGTAGGTCAGGTAGTACAGGTAATAGGAGGCTGTAGGTCAGGTAGTACAGGTATTAATAGGAGGCTGTAGGTCAGGTAGTACAGGTATTAATAGGAGGCTGTAGGTCCAGGTATTAATAGGAGGCTGTAGGTAGTACAGGTATTAATAGGGAGGCTGTAGGTCAGGTAGTACAGGTATTAATAGGAGGCTGTAGGTCAGGTAGTACAGGTATTAATAGGAGGCTGTGGTTCAGGTAGTACCCAGGTATTAATAGGAAGGCTGTGGGTCAGGTAGTACAGGTAATAGGAGGCTGTAGGTCAGGTAGTACAGGTATTAATAGGAGGCTGTGGGTCAGGTAGTACAGGTATTAATAGGAGGCTGTAGGTCCAGGTAGTACAGGTATTAATAGGGAGGCTGTAGGTCAGGTGGTACAGGTATTAATAGGGGCTGGGTCAGGTGATTAATATTAGAGGCTGGGTCAGGTAGTACAGGTATTAATAGGAGGCTGTGGGTCAGGTAGTACAGGTATTAATAGGAGGCTGTGGGTCAGGTAGTACAGGTATTAATAGGAGGCTGTGGGTCAGGTAGTACAGGTATTAATAGGAGGCTGTGGGTCAGGTAGTACAGGTATTAATAGGAGGCTGTGGGTCAGGTAGTACAGGTATTAATAGGAGGCTGTAGGTCAGGTAGTACAGGTATTAATAGGAGGCTGTGGGTCAGGTAGTACAGGTATTAATGTAAGGCTGTAGGTCAGGTAGTAGAGGTATTAATAGGAGGCTGTAGGTCAGGTAGTAGAGGTATTAATAGGAGGCTGTTGGTCAGGTAGTAGGGTATTAATAGGAGGCTGTAGGTCAGGTAGTACAGGTATTAATAGGAGGCTGTAGGTCAGGTAGTAGAGGTATTAATAGGAGGCTGTAGGTCAGGTGTGGAGGCTGTGGGTCAGGTAGTACAGGTATTAATAGGAGGCTGTAGGTCAGGTATTAATAGGAGGCTGTGGGTCAGGTAGTACAGGTATTAATAGGAGGCTGTAGGTCAGGTAGTACAGGTATTAATAGGAGGCTGTAGGTCAGGTAGTACTGTGGTAGGTACCCATAGGGAGGCTGTAGGTCAGGTATTAATAGGAGGCTGTGGGTCAGGTAGTACAGGTATTAATAGGAGGCTGTAGGTCAGGTAGTACAGGTATTAATAGGAGGCTGTAGGTCAGGTCAGGTAGTACAGGTATTAATAGGAGGCTGTAGGTCGGGTATTAATAGGAGGCTGTGGGTCAGGTAGTACAGGTATTAATAGGAGGCTGTAGGTCAGGTATTAATAGGAGGCTGTAGGTCAGGTAGTACAGGTATTAATAGGAGGCTGTAGGTCAGGTAGTACAGGTATTAATAGGAGGCTGTAGGTCAGGTAGTACAGGTATTAATAGGAGGCTGTAGGTCAGGTAGTACAGGTATTAATAGGAGGCTGTAGGTCAGGTAGTACAGGTATTAATAGGAGGCTGTGGGTCCAGGTAGTACAGGTATTAATAGGAGGCTGTGGGTCAGGTAGTACAGGTATTAATAGGAGGCTGTAGGTCAGGTAGTACAGGTATTAATAAGGCTGTAGGTCAGGTAGTACAGGTATTAATAGGAGGCTGTAGGTCAGGTAGTACAGGTATACAGGTAATAGGAGGCTGTAGGTCAGGTAGGCTGTGGGTCACAGGTATTAATAGGAGGCTGTGGGTCAGGTAGTACAGGTATTAATGGCAGGCTGTAGGTCAGGTAGTACAGGTATTAATAGGAGGCTGTAGGTCAGGTATTAATAGGAGGCTGTGGGTCAGGTAGTACAGGTATTAATAGGAGGCTGGAGGTATTAATAGGAGGCTGTGGGTCAGGTAGTACAGGTATTAATAGGAGGCTGTAGGTCAGGTAGTGTGGGTCACAGGTATTAATAGGAGGCTGTAGGTCAGGTAGTACAGGTATTAATAGGAGGCTGTAGGTCAGGTAGTACAGGTATTAATAGGAGGCTGTAGGTCAGGTAGTACAGGTATTAATAGGAGGCTGTAGGTCAGGTAGTACAGGTATTAATAGGAGGCTGTGGGTCAGGTAGTACAGGTATTAATAGGAGGCTGTAGGTTAGGTAGTACAGGTATTAATAGGAGGCTGTGGGTCAGGTGGTACAGGGTATTAATAGGAGGCTGTGGGTCAGGTAGTACAGGTATTAATAGGAGGCTGTGGGTCAGGTAGTACAGGTATTAATAGGGAGGCTGTGGGTCAGGTAGTACAGGTATTAATAGGAGGCTGTGGGTCAGGTAGTACAGGTATTAAATAATAGGAGGCTGTAGGTCAGGTAGTACAGGTATTAATAGGAGGCTGTAGGTCAGGTAGTACAGGTATTAATAGGAGGCTGTGGGTCAGGGTAGTACAGGTATTAATAGGAGGCTGTAGGTCAGGTAGTAGGGTATTAATAGGAGGCTGTAGGTCAGGTAGTACAGGTAGGAGGCTATCAGAGCCAATAGGAGGCTGTAGGTCCAGGTAGTACAGGTATTAATAGGAGGCTGTAAGTCAGGTAGTACAGGTATTAATAATAGGAGGCTGTGGGTCAGGTAGTAGGTCAGGTATTAATAGGAGGCTGTAGGTCAGGTAGTACAGGTATTAATAGGAGGCTGTGGGTCAGGTAGTACAGGTAATAATAGGAGGCTGTAGGTCAGGTAGTACAGGTATTAATAGGGAGGCTGTAGGTCAGGTAGTACAGGTATTAATAGGAGGCTGTAGGTCAGGTAGTACAGGTATTAATAGGAGGCTGTAGGTCAGGTAGTACAGGTATTAATAGGAGGCTGTGGGTCAGGTAGTACAGGTATTAATAGGAGGCTGTAGGTCAGGTAGTACAGGTATTAATAGGAGGCTGTAGGTCAGGTAGTACAGGTATTAATAGGAGGCTGTAGGTCAGGTAGTAGGAGGTATTAATAGGAGGCTGTAGGTCAGGTATACAGGTATTAATAGGAGGCTGTAGGGTCAGGTAGTACAGGTATTAATAGGAGGCTGTAGGTCAGGTAGTACAGGTATTAATAGGAGGCTGTAGGTCAGGTAGTACAGGTATTAATAGGAGGCTGTAGGTCAGGTAGTACAGGTATTAATAGGAGGCTGTAGGTCAGGTAGTACAGGTATTAATAGGTATTATTAATAGGAGGCTGTAGGTCAGGTAGTACAGGTATTAATAGGAGGCTGTAGGTCAGGTAGTACAGGTATTAATAGGAGGCTGTCGTCCAGGTAGTAAAATGCAGGTATTAATAGGAGGCTGTAGGTCAGGTAGTACAGGTATTAATAGGAGGCTGTAGGGCTCCAGGTAGTACAGGTATTAATAGGAGGCTGTAGGTCAGGTAGTACAGGTATTAATAGGAGGCTGTGGGTCCAGGTAGTACAGGTATTAATAGGAGGCTGTAGGTCAGGTAGTACGGGTATTAATAGGAGGCTGTGGGTCAGGTAGTACAGGTATTAATAGGAGGCTGTCAGGTCAGGTATTAATAGGAGAGCTGTGGGTCAGGTAGTACAGGTATTAATAGGAGGCTGTAGGTCCCAGGTAGTACAGGTATTAATAGGAGGCTGTAGGTCAGGTAGTACAGGTATTAATAGGAGGCTGTAGGTCAGGTAGTACAGGTATTAATAGGAGGCTGTAGGTCAGGTAGTACAGGTATTAATAGGAGGCTGTGGGTCAGGTAGTACAGGTATTAATAGGAGGCTGTAGGTCAGGTAGTACAGGTATTAATAGGAGGCTGTGGGTCAGGTACAGTACAGGTATTAATAGGAGGCTGTAAATGGGTCAGGTGGTACAGGTATTAGGAGGCTGTGGGTCAGGTAGTACAGGTATTAATAGGAGGCTGGCAATAGGTCAGGTAGTACAGGTATTAATAGGAGGCTGTAGGTCAGGTAGTACAGGTATTAATAGGAGGCTGTAGGTCAGGTAGTACAGGTATTAATAGGAGGCTGTAGGTCAGGTATTAATAGGAGGCTGGTCAGGTAGTACAGGTATTAATAGGAGGCTGTAGGTCAGGTAGTACAGGTAATAGGAGGCTGTAGGTCAGGTAGTACAGGTATTAATAGGAGGCTGTGGGTCAGTGTCAGGTATTAATAGGAGGCTGTAGGTCGGGTCAAATGTACCACAGATTAATGGCAGGCTGTAGGTCAGGTAGTACAGGTATGTAATAGGCCCACAGAGTAATGCTGTCGTCAGGTATTAATAGGAGGTAGTACAGGTATTAATAGGAGGCTGTCGTCCAGGTAGTACAGGTATTAATAGGAGGCTGTAGGTCCAGGTAGTACAGGTATTGAGGCTGTGGGTCAGGTAATAGGAGGCTGTAGGAGGCTGTGGTACAGGTATTAATAGGAGGCTGTGGGTCAGGTAGTACAGGTATTAATAGGAGGCTGTAGGTCAGGTAGTACAATTATTAATAGGAGGCTGTGGTCAGGTAGTACAGGTATTAATAGGAGGCTGTAGGTCAGGTATTAATAGTGTGGGTCAGGTAGTACAGGTATTAATAGGAGGCTGTGGGTCAGGTAGTACAGGTATTAATAGGAGGCTGTAGGTCAGGTAGTACAGGTATTAATAATAATAATAATAATAATATATGCTTTCAGGTAGTACAGGTTTTAATAGAGGCTGTGGGGTCAAAACAGCGACTTACAGTCATGTGTGCATACATTCATAGGAGGCTGTAGGTCAGGTAGTACAGGTATTAATAGGAGGCTGTAGGTCAGGTAGTACAGGTATTAATAGGAGGCTGTAGGTCAGGTAGTACAGGTATTAATAGGGAGGCTGTGGGTCAGGTAGTACAGGTATTAATAGGAGGCTGTAGGTCAGGTAGTACAGGTATTAATAGGAGGCTGTGGGTCAGGTAGTACAGGTATTAATGGGAGGCTGTGGGTCAGGTAGTACAGGTATTAATAGGAGGCTGTAGGTCAGGTAGTACAGGTATTAATAGGAGGCTGTAGGTCAGGTAGTACAGGTATTAATAGGAGGCTGTAGGTCAGGTAGTACAGGTATTAATAGGAGGCTATTAATGGTCAGGTAGTAGAGGTATTAATAGGAGGCTGTAGGTCAGGTAGTACAGGTATTAATAGGAGGCTGTAGGTCAGGTAGTACAGGTATTAATAGGAGGCTGTGGGTCAGGTAGTACAGGTATTAATAGGGAGGCTGTAGGTCAGGTAGTACAGGTATTAATAGGAGGCTGTAGGTCAGGTACAGGTATTAATAGGAGGCTGGGGTCAGGTAGTACAGGTATTAATAGGAGGCTGTAGGTCAGGTAGTACAGGTATTAATAGGGAGGCTGTAGGTCAGGTAGTACAGGTATTAATAGGAGGCTGTGGGTCAGGTAGTACAGGTATTAATAGGAGGCTGTAGGTCAGGTAGTACAGGTATTAATAGGAGGCTGTAGGTCAGGTAGGCCAGGTATTAATAGGAGGCTGTGGGTCAGGTAGTACAGGTATTAATAGGAGGCTGTAGGTCAGGTAGTACAGGTATTAATAGGAGGCTGTAGGTCAGGTAGTACAGGTATTAATAGGAGGCTGTGGGTCAGGTAGTACAGGTATTAATGGAGGCTGTGGGTCAGGTAGTACAGGTATTAATAGGAGGCTGTGGGTCAGGTAGTACAGGTATTAATAGGAGACTGTGGGTCAGGTAGTACAGGTATTAATAGGAGGCTGTAGGTCAGGTAGTACAGGTATTAATAGGAGGCTGTAGGTCAGGTAGTACAGGTATTAATAGGAGGCTGTGGGTCAGGTATTACAGGCTGTGGGTAATAGGAGGCTGTGGGGCTGGTAGTACAGGTATTAATAGGAGGCTGTGGGTCAGGTAGTACAGGTATAATAGGAGGCTGTAGGTCAGGTAGTACAGGTAATAGGAGGCTGTAGGTCAGGTGTAGGTCAGGTATTAATAGGAGGCTGTGGGTCAGGTAGTACAGGTATTAATAGGAGGCTGTAGGTCAGGTATTAATAGGAGGCTGTGGGTCAGGTGGTACAGGTATTAATGAGAGGCTGTAGGTCAGGTATTGTAGGAGGCTGTGGGTCAGAGTAGTACAGGTATTAATGGAGCTACCTTAGGTCAGGTAATATCAGGCTACATGGTCCAGGTAGTACAGGTATTAGCAAGGCTGTAGGTCAGAGTATTAACAAGGCTATTAGGTCAAATGGCCACAGAGTATTAATAGGAAGCTATCGTCAAGTAAGCCACAAATATGGAGGCTGTAGGTAGGTAGTACAGGTATTAATAGGAGGCTGTAGGTCCAGGTGGTACAGGTATTAATAGGAGGCTGTGGGTCAGGTAGTACAGGTATTAATAGGAGGCTGTAGGTCAGGTAGTACAGGTATTAATAGGAGGCTGTAGGTCAGGTAGTACAGGTATTAATAGGAGGCTGTAGGTCAGGTAGTACAGGTATTAATAGGAGGCTGTAGGTCAGGTATTAATAGGAGGCTGTAGGTCAGGTAGTACAGGTATTAATAGGAGGCTGTAGGTCAGGTAGTAGAGGTATTAATAGGAGGCTGTAGGTCAGGTAGTACAGGTATTAATAGGAGGCTGTAGGTCAGGTATTAATAGGAGGCTGTAGGTCAGGTAGTACAGGTATTAATAGGAGGCTGTGGGTCAGGTAGTACAGGTATTAATGGGAGGCTGTAGGTCAGGTAGTACAGGTATTAATAGGAGGCTGTAGGTCAGGTAGTACAGGTATTAATAGGAGGCTGTAGGTCAGGTAGTACAGGTATTAATAGGAGGCTGTAGGTCAGGTAGTACAGGTATTAATAGGAGGCTGTGGGTCAGGTAGTAGAGGTATTAATAGGAGGCTGTAGGTCAGGTAGTACAGGTATTAATAGGAGGCTGTAGGTCAGGTAGTACAGGTATTAATAGGAGGCTGTGGGTCAGGTAGTAGAGGTATTAATAGGAGGCTGTAGGTCAGGTAGTACAGGTATTAATAGGAGGCTGTAGGTCAGGTAGTACAGGTATTAATAGGAGGCTGTAGGTCAGGTAGTACAGGTATTAATAGGAGGCTGTAGGTCAGGTAGTACAGGTATTAATAGGAGGCTGTAGGTCAGGTAGTACAGGTATTAATAGGAGGCTGTAGGTCAGGTAGTACAGGTATTAATAGGAGGCTGTAGGTCAGGTATTAATAGGAGGCTGTGGGTCAGGTAGTACAGGTATTAATAGGAGGCTGTAGGTCAGGTAGTACAGGTATTAATAGGAGGCTGTAGGTCAGGTAGTACAGGTATTAATAGGAGGCTGTGGGTCAGGTAGTACAGGTATTAATAGGAGGCTGTGGGTCAGGTAGTACAGGTATTAATAGGAGGCTGTGGGTCAGGTAGTACAGGTATTAATAGGAGGCTGTGGGTCAGGTAGTACAGGTATTAATAGGAGGCTGTGGGTCAGGTAGTACAGGTATTAATTGGAGGCTGTGGGTCAGGTAGTAGAGGTATTAATAGGAGGCTGTAGGTCAGGTATTAATAGGAGGCTGTGGGTCAGGTAGTACAGGTAGTAATTGGAGGCTGTGGGTCAGGTAGTACAGGTATTAATAGGAGGCTGTAGGTCAGGTAGTACAGGTATTAATAGGAGGCTGTGGGTCAGGTAGTACAGGTATTAATAGGAGGCTGTGGGTCAGGTAGTACAGGTATTAATAGGAGGCTGTAGGTCAGGTAGTACAGGTATTAATAGGAGGCTGTAGGTCAGGTAGTAGAGGTATTAATAGGAGCCTGTGGGTCAGGTAGTAGAGGTATTAATAGGAGGCTGTAGGTCAGGTAGTAGAGGTATTAATAGGAGGCTGTGGGTCAGGTAGTACAGGTATTAATAGGAGGCTGTGGGTCAGGTAGTACAGGTATTAATAGGAGCCTGTGGGTCAGGTAGTAGAGGTATTAATAGGAGGCTGTAGGTCAGGTAGTACAGGTATTAATAGGAGGCTGTAGGTCAGGTATTAATAGGAGGCTGTGGGTCAGGTAGTAGAGGTATTAATAGGAGGCTGTAGGTCAGGTATTAATAGGAGGCTGTGGGTCAGGTAGTACAGGTATTAATAGGAGGCTGTAGGTCAGGTATTAATAGGAGGCTGTGGGTCAGGTAGTACAGGTATTAATAGGAGGCTGTAGGTCAGGTATTAATAGGAGGCTGTGGGTCAGGTAGTACAGGTATTAATAGGAGGCTGTAGGTCAGGTATTAATAGGAGGCTGTGGGTCAGGTAGTACAGGTATTAATAGGAGGCTGTAGGTCAGGTATTAATAGGAGGCTGTGGGTCAGGTAGTACAGGTATTAATAGGAGGCTGTAGGTCAGGTATTAATAGGAGGCTGGTCAGGTAGTACAGGTATTAATAGGGAGGCTGTAGGTCAGGTATTAATAGGAGGCTGTGGGTCAGGTAGTACAGGTATTAATAGGAGGCTGTAGGTCCGTCGGTATTAATAGGAGAGCTGTGGGTCAGGTAGGTACAGGTATTAGCATAGGAGGCTGTAGGTCAGGTAGTACAGGTAATATAGGAGGCTGTAGGTCAGGTAGTACAGGTATTAATAGGAGGCTGTAGGTCAAATAGTACAGGTATTAATAGGAGGCTGTAGGTCAGGTAGTACAGGTAATAATAGGAGGCTGTGGGTCCAGGTAGTACAGGTATTAATAGGAGGCTGTTAGGTCAGGTAGTACAGGTATTAATAGGAGGCTGTGGGTCAGGTAGTACAGGTATTAATAGGAGGCTGTAGGTCGGTGGTACAGGTATTGACAAGGCTGTGGTTCAGGTCAGGTATTAATAGGAGGCTGTGGGTCCAGGTCAATACGGGTATTAATAGGGAGGACTGTAGAGTGTCAGGTATTAATAGGAGGCTGTGGGTCAGGTAGTACAGGTATTAATAGGAGGCTGTAGGTCAGGTAGTACAGGTATTAATAGGAGGCTGTAGGTCAGGTAGTACAGGTATTAATAGGAGGCTGTAGGTCAGGTATTAGTAGGAGGCTGTGGGTCAGGTAGTACAGGTATTAATAGGAGGCTGTAGGTCAGGTATTAGTGAGGCTGTGGGTCAGGTAGTACAGGTATTAATAGGAGGCTGTAGGTCAGGTATTAATAGGAGGCTGTAGGTCAGGTAGTACAGGTATTAATAGGAGGCTGTAGGTCAGGTAGTACAGGTATTAATAGGAGGCTGTAGGTCAGGTAGTACAGGTATTAATAGGAGGCTGTAGGTCAGGTAGTACAGGTATTAATAGGAGGCTGTAGGTCAGGTAGTACAGGTATTAATAGGAGGCTGTGGGTCAGGTAGTACAGGTATTAATAGGAGGCTGTAGGTCAGGTAGTACAGGTATTAATAGGAGGCTGTGGGTCAGGTAGTACAGGTATTAATAGGAGGCTGTAGGTCAGGTAGTACAGGTATTAATAGGAGGCTGTGGGTCAGGTAGTACAGGTATTAATAGGAGGCTGTAGGTCAGGTAGTACAGGTATTAATAGGAGGCTGTAGGTCAGGTAGTACAGGTATTAATAGGAGGCTGTAGGTCAGGTAGTACAGGTATTAATAGGAGGCTGTAGGTCAGGTAGTACAGGTATTAATAGGAGGCTGTGGGTCAGGTAGTACAGGTATTAATAGGAGGCTGTAGGTCAGGTAGTACAGGTATTAATAGGAGGCTGTAGGTCAGGTAGTACAGGTATTAATAGGAGGCTGTAGGTCAGGTATTAATAGGAGGCTGTGGGTCAGGTAGTACAGGTATTAATAGGAGGCTGTAGGTCAGGTAGTAGAGGTATTAATAGGAGGCTGTAGGTCAGGTAGTACAGGTATTAATAGGAGGCTGTAGGTCAGGTATTAATAGGAGGCTGTAGGTCCAAGTAAATACAAGTAATAATAGGAGGCTGTGGGCCAGGTAGTACAGGTAATAATAAAACTGTGGGTCAGGTAGTACAGGTATTAATAGGAGGCTGTAAGTCAGGTAGTACAGGTATTAATAGAGGAGGCTGTAGGTCAGGTAGTACAGGTATTAATAGGAAGCTATACGTCAGGTAAATACAGGTATTAATAGGAGCTGTGGGTCAGGTAGTACAAGTAATGTAACAGAGAGCTGTCGTCCGGTAGTACAGGTATTAATAGGAGGCTGTGGGCCAGGTAGGCTGACAGGTATTAATAGGAGCTGTGGGTCAGGTAGTAGAGGTATTAATAGGAGGCTGTAGGTCAGGTAGTACAGGTATTAATAGGAGGCTGTAGGTCCAGGTAGTACAGGTATTAATAGGGAGGCTGTAGGTCAGGTAGTACAGGTATTAATAGGAGGCTGTAGGTCAGAGTAGTACAGAGTATTAATAAGAAGCTGTAGGTCAGGTGAGTACAGGTATTAATAGGAGGCTGTAGGTCAGGTAGTACAGGTATTAATAGGAGGCTGTAGGTCAGGTAGTATAATAGGAGGCTGTAGGTCAGGTAGTACAGGTATTAATAGGAGGCTGTAGGTCAGGTAGTACAGGTATTAATAGGAGGCTGTGGGTCAGGTAGTACAGGTATTAATAGGAGGCTGTGGTTCAGGTAGTACAGGTATTAATAGGAGCCTGTGGGTCAGGTAGTACAGGTATTAATAGGAGGCTGTAGGTCAGGTAGTACAGGTATTAATAGGAGGCTGTAGGTCAGGTAGTAGAGGTATTAATAGGAGCCTGTGGGTCAGGTAGTAGAGGTATTAATAGGAGGCTGTAGGTCAGGTAGTAGAGGTATTAATAGGAGGCTGTAGGTCAGGTAGTACAGGTATTATGGGAGGCTGTGGGTCAGGTAGTAGAGGTATTAATAGGAGGCTGTGGGTCAGGTAGTAGAGGTATTAATAGGAGGCTGTAGGTCAGGTAGTACAGGTATTAATAGGAGGCTGTAGGTCAGGTATTAATAGGAGGCTGTGGGTCAGGTAGTAGAGGTATTAATAGGAGGCTGTAGGTCAGGTATTGTAGGAGGCTGTGGGTCCAGGTAGTACAGGTAATGTAGGGAGGCTGTAGGTCAGGTATTGTAGGAGGCTGTGGGTCAGGTAGTACAGGTGTGAGGAGGCTGTGGGTCAGGTATGTTAATAGGAGGCTGTGGGTCAGGTAGTACAGGTATTAATAGGAGGCTGTAGGTCAGGTATTAATGAGGAGGCTGTGGGTCAGGTAGTACAGGTATTAATAGGAGGCTGTAGGTCAGGTATTAATAGGAGGCTGTGGGTCAGGTAGTACAGGTATTAATAGGAGGCTGTAGGTCAGGTAGTACAGGTATTAATAGGGAGGCTGTAGGTCCAGGTAGTACAGGTATTAATAGGAGGCTGTAGGTCAGGTAGTACAGGTATAGGAGGCTGTTGGGTCAGGTAGTACAGGTATTAATAGGAGGCTGTGGGTCAGGTCAGGTATTAATAGGAGGCTGTGGGTCAGGTAGTACAGGTATTAATAGGAGGCTGTAGGTCAGGTAGTACAGGTATTAATAGGAGGCTGTGGGTCAGGTAGTACAGGTATTAATAGGAGGCTGTGGGTCAGGTAGTACAGGTATTAATAGGAGGCTGTAGGTCAGGTAGTACAGGTATTAATAGGAGGCTGTGGGTCAGGTAGTGCAGGTATTAATAGGAGGCTGTAGGTCAGGTAGTACAGGTATTAATAGGAGGCTGTAGGTCAGGTAGTACAGGTATTAATAGGAGGCTGTAGGTCAGGTCAGGTAGTACAGGTATTAATAGGAGGCTGTGGGTCAGGTAGTACAGGTATTAATAGGAGGCTGTGGGTCAGGTAGTACAGGTATTAATAGGAGGCTGTGGGTCAGGTAGTACAGGTATTAATAGGAGGCTGTGGGTCAGGTGGTACAGGTATTAATAGGAGGCTGTGGGTCAGGTAGTACAGGTATTAATAGGAGGCTGTGGGTCAGGTAGTACAGGTATTAATAGGAGGCTGTGGGTCAGGTAGTACAGGTATTAATAGGAGGCTGTAGGTCAGGTAGTACAGGTATTAATAGGAGGCTGTGGGTCAGGTAGTACAGGTATTAATAGGAGGCTGTGGGTCCAGGTAGTACAGGTATTAATAGGAGGCTGTGGGTCAGGTAGTACAGTATTAATAGGAGGCTGTAGGTCAGGTAGTACAGGTATTAATAGGAGGCTGGGTCAGGTAGTACAGGTATTAATAGGAGGCTGTAGGTCAGGTAGTACAGGTATTAATAGGAGGCTGTGGGTCAGGTAGTACAGGTATTAATAGGAGGCTGTAGGTCAGGTAGTACAGGTATTAATAGGAGGCTGTAGGTCAGGTAGTACAGGTATTAATAGGAGGCTGTGGGTCAGGTAGTACAGGTATTAATAGGAGGCTGTAGGTCAGGTAGTACAGGTATTAATAGGAGGCTGTGGGTCAGGTAGTACAGGTATTAATAGGAGGCTGTGGGTCAGGTAGTACAGGTATTAATAGGAGGCTGTGGGTCAGGTAGTACAGGTATTAATAGGAGGCTGTAGGTCAGGTAGTACAGGTATTAATAGGAGGCTGTGGGTCAGGTAGTACAGGTATTAATAGGAGGCTGTAGGTCAGGTAGTACAGGTATTAATAGGAGGCTGTGGGTCAGGTAGTACAGGTATTAATAGGAGGCTGTGGGTCCAGGAGGCTGTGGGTCAGGTAGTACAGGTATTAATAGGAGGCTGTGGGTCAGGTAGTACAGGTATTAATAGGAGGCTGTAGGTCAGGTAGTACAGGTATTAATAGGAGGCTGTAGGTCAGGTAGTACAGGTATTAATAGGAGGCTGTGGGTCAGGTAGTACAGGTATTAATAGGAGGCTGTGGGTCAGGTAGTACAGGTATTAATAGGAGGCTGTAGGTCAGGTAGTACAGGTATTAATAGGAGGCTGTAGGTCAGGTAGTACAGGTATTAATAGGAGGCTGTAGGTCAGGTAGTACAGGTATTAATAGGAGGCTGTAGGTCAGGTAGTACAGGTATTAATAGGAGGCTGTAGGTCAGGTAGTACAGGTATTAATAGGAGGCTGTAGGTCAGGTAGTACAGGTATTAATAGGAGGCTGTAGGTCAGGTAGTACAGGTATTAATAGGAGGCTGTAGGTCAGGTAGTACAGGTATTAATAGGAGGCTGTAGGTCAGGTAGTACAGGTATTAATAGGAGGCTGTGGGTCAGGTAGTACAGGTATTAATAGGAGGCTGTAGGTCAGGTAGTACAGGTATTAATAGGAGGCTGTAGGTCAGGTAGTACAGGTATTAATAGGAGGCTGTAGGTCAGGTAGTACAGGTATTAATAGGAGGCTGTAGGTCAGGTAGTACAGGTATTAATAGGAGGCTGTAGGTCAGGTAGTACAGGTATTAATAGGAGGCTGTGGGTCAGGTAGTACAGGTATTAATAGGAGGCTGTGGGTCAGGTAGTACAGGTATTAATAGGAGGCTGTGGGTCAGGTAGTACAGGTATTAATAGGAGGCTGTGGGTCAGGTAGTACAGGTATTAATAGGAGGCTGTGGGTCAGGTATTAATAGGCTGTGGGTCAGGTAGTACAGGTATTAATAGGAGGCTGTGGGTCAGGTAGTACAGGTATTAATAGGAGTCTGTTGGTCAGGTAGTACAGGTATTAATAGGAGGCTGTAGGTCAGGTAGTACAGGTATTAATAGGAGGCTGTGGGTCAGGTAGTACAGGTATTAATAGGAGGCTGTAGGTCAGGTAGTACAGGTATTAATAGGAGGCTGTAGGTCAGGTAGTACAGGTATTAATAGGAGGCTGTGGGTCAGGTAGTACAGGTATTAATAGGAGGCTGTGGGTCAGGTAGTACAGGTATTAATAGGAGGCTGTGGGTCAGGTAGTACAGGTATTAATAGGAGGCTGTGGGTCAGGTAGTACAGGTATTAATAGGAGGCTGTAGGTCAGGTAGTACAGGTATTAATAGGAGGCTGTAGGTCAGGTAGTACAGGTATTAATAGGAGGCTGTGGGTCAGGTAGTACAGGTATTAATAGGAGGCTGTGGGTCAGGTAGTACAGGTATTAATAGGAGGCTGTAGGTCAGGTAGTACAGGTATTAATAGGAGGCTGTAGGTCAGGTAGTACAGGTATTAATAGGAGGCTGTGGGTCAGGTAGTACAGGTATTAATAGGAGGCTGTGGGTCAGGTAGTACAGGTATTAATAGGAGGCTGTAGGTCAGGTAGTACAGGTATTAATAGGAGGCTGTGGGTCAGGTAGTACAGGTATTAATAGGAGGCTGTGGGTCAGGTAGTACAGGTATTAATAGGAGCCTGTGGGTCAGGTAGTACAGGTATTAATAGGAGGCTGTAGGTCAGGTAGTACAGGTATTAATAGGAGGCTGTGGGTCAGGTAGTACAGGTATTAATAGGAGGCTGTGGGTCAGGTAGTACAGGTATTAATAGGAGGCTGTGGGTCAGGTAGTACAGGTATTAATAGGAGGCTGTAGGTCAGGTAGTACAGGTATTAATAGGAGGCTGTAGGTCAGGTAGTACAGGTATTAATAGGAGGCTGTAGGTCAGGTAGTACAGGTATTAATAGGAGGCTGTGGTCAGGTAGTACAGGTATTAATAGGAGGCTGTAGGTCAGGTAGTACAGGTATTAATAGGAGGCTGTAGGTCAGGTAGTACAGGTATTAATAGGAGGCTGTGGGTCAGGTAGTACAGGTATTAATAGGAGGCTGTAGGTCAGGTAGTACAGGTATTAATAGGAGCCTGTGGGTCAGGTAGTACAGGTATTAATAGGAGGCTGTAGGTCAGGTAGTACAGGTATTAATAGGAGGCTGTAGGTCAGGTAGTACAGGTATTAATAGGAGGCTGTAGGTCTGTGGGTCAGGTAGTACAGGTATTAATAGGAGGCTGTGGGTCAGGTAGTACAGGTATTAATAGGAGGCTGTAGGTCAGGTAGTACAGGTATTAATAGGAGGCTGTGGTCAGGTAGTACAGGTATTAATAGGAGGCTGTAGGTCAGGTAGTACAGGTATTAATAGGAGGCTGTGGGTCAGGTAGTACAGGTATTAATAGGAGGCTGTAGGTTCAGGGTAGTACAGGTATTAATAGGAGGCTGTGGGTCAGGTAGTACAGGTATTAATAGGAGGCTGTGGGTCAGGTAGTACAGGTATTAATAGGAGGCTGTGGGTCAGGTAGTACAGGTATTAATAGGAGGCTGTAGGTCAGGTAGTACAGGTATTAATAGGAGGCTGTGGGTCAGGTAGTACAGGTATTAATAGGAGGCTGTAGGTCAGGTAGTACAGGTATTAATAGGAGGCTGTGGGTCAGGTAGTACAGGTATTAATAGGAGGCTGTAGGTCAGGTAGTACAGGTATTAATAGGAGGCTGTAGGTCAGGTAGTACAGGTATTAATAGGAGGCTGTAGGTCAGGTAGTACAGGTATTAATAGGAGGCTGTGGGTCAGGTAGTACAGGTATTAATAGGAGGCTGTGGGTCAGGTAGTACAGGTATTAATAGGAGGCTGTAGGTCAGGTAGTACAGGTATTAATAGGAGGCTGTGGGTCAGGTAGTACAGGTATTAATAGGAGGCTGTGGGTCAGGTAGTACAGGTATTAATAGGAGGCTGTGGGTCAGGTAGTACAGGTATTAATAGGAGGCTGTAGGTCAGGTAGTACAGGTATTAATAGGAGGCTGTGGGTCAGGTAGTACAGGTATTAATAGGAGGCTGTGGGTCAGGTAGTACAGGTATTAATAGGAGGCTGTGGGTCAGGTAGTACAGGTATTAATAGGAGGCTGTGGGTCAGGTAGTACAGGTATTAATAGGAGGCTGTGGGTCAGGTAGTACAGGTATTAATAGGAGGCTGTAGGTCAGGTAGTACAGGTATTAATAGGAGGCTGTGGGTCAGGTAGTACAGGTATTAATAGGAGGCTGTGGGTCAGGTAGTACAGGTATTAATAGGAGGCTGTGGGTCAGGTAGTACAGGTATTAATAGGAGGCTGTGGGTCAGGTAGTACAGGTATTAATAGGAGGCTGTAGGTCAGGTAGTACAGGTATTAATAGGAGCCTGTGGGTCAGGTAGTACAGGTATTAATAGGAGGCTGTAGGTCAGGTAGTACAGGTATTAATAGGAGGCTGTGGGTCAGGTAGTACAGGTATTAATAGGAGGCTGTAGGTCAGGTAGTACAGGTATTAATAGGAGGCTGTGGGTCAGGTAGTACAGGTATTAATAGGAGGCTGTAGGTCAGGTAGTACAGGTATTAATAGGAGGCTGTAGGTCAGGTAGTACAGGTATTAATAGGAGGCTGTAGGTCAGGTAGTAGAGGTATTAATAGGAGGCTGTTGGTCAGGTAGTAGAGGTATTAATAGGAGCCTGTGGGTCAGGTAGTAGAGGTATTAATAGGAGGCTGTAGGTCAGGTAGTAGAGGTATTAATAGGAGCCTGTGGGTCAGGTAGTACAGGTATTAATAGGAGGCTGTAGGTCAGGTAGTACAGGTATTAATAGGAGCCTGTGGGTCAGGTAGTACAGGTATTAATAGGAGGCTGTAGGTCAGGTAGTACAGGTATTAATAGGAGCCTGTGGGTCAGGTAGTACAGGTATTAATAGGAGGCTGTAGGTCAGGTAGTACAGGTATTAATAGGAGGCTGTAGGTCAGGTAGTACAGGTATTAATAGGAGGCTGTGGGTCAGGTAGTACAGGTATTAATAGGAGGCTGTAGGTCAGGTAGTACAGGTATTAATAGGAGGCTGTGGGTCAGGTAGTACAGGTATTAATAGGAGGCTGTGGTCAGGTAGTACAGGTATTAATAGGAGGCTGTGGGTCAGGTAGTACAGGTATTAATAGGAGGCTGTGGTCAGGTAGTACAGGTATTAATAGGAGGCTGTGGGTCAGGTAGTACAGGTATTAATAGGAGGCTGTGGGTCAGGTAGTACAGGTATTAATAGGGAGGCTGTGGGTCAGGTAGTACAGGTATTAATAGGAGGCTGTGGGTCAGGTAGTACAGGTATTAATAGGAGGCTGTAGGTCAGGTAGTACAGGTATTAATAGGAGGCTGTGGGTCAGGTAGTACAGGTATTAATAGGAGGCTGTAGGTCAGGTAGTACAGGTATTAATAGGAGGCTGTGGGTCAGGTAGTACAGGTATTAATAGGAGGCTGTGGGTCAGGTAGTACAGGTATTAATAGGAGGCTGTGGGTCAGGTAGTACAGGTATTAATAGGAGGCTGTGGGTCAGGTAGTACAGGTATTAATAGGAGGCTGTGGGTCAGGTAGTACAGGTATTAATAGGAGGCTGTGGGTCAGGTAGTACAGGTATTAATAGGAGGCTGTGGGTCAGGTAGTACAGGTATTAATAGGAGGCTGTGGGTCAGGTAGTACAGGTATTAATAGGAGGCTGTAGGGTCAGGTAGTACAGGTATTAATAGGAGGCTGTAGGTCAGGTAGTACAGGTATTAATAGGAGGCTGTAGGTCAGGTAGGCTGTAGGTCAGGTAGTACAGGTATTAATAGGAGGCTGTAGGTCAGGTAGTACAGGTATTAATAGGAGGCTGTGGGTCAGGTAGTAGAGGTATTAATAGGAGGCTGTAGGTCAGGTAGTACAGGTATTAATAGGAGGTTGTAGGTCAGGTAGTACAGGTATTAATAGGAGGCTGTGGGTCAGGTAGTACAGGTATTAATAGGAGGCTGTGGGTCAGGTAGTACAGGTATTAATAGGAGGCTGTGGGTCAGGTAGTACAGGTATTAATAGGAGGCTGTAGGTCAGGTAGTACAGGTATTAATAGGAGGCTGTAGGTCAGGTAGTACAGGTATTAATAGGAGGCTGTAGGTCAGGTAGTACAGGTATTAATAGGAGGCTGTAGGTCAGGTAGTACAGGTATTAATAGGAGGCTGTAGGTCAGGTAGTACAGGTATTAATAGGAGGCTGTGGGTCAGGTAGTACAGGTATTAATAGGAGGCTGTAGGTCAGGTAGTACAGGTATTAATAGGAGGCTGTGGGTCAGGTAGTACAGGTATTAATAGGAGGCTGTGGTCAGGTAGTACAGGTATTAATAGGAGGCTGTGGGTCAGGTAGTACAGGTATTAATAGGAGGCTGTGGGTCAGGTAGTACAGGTATTAATAGGAGGCTGTGAGTCAGGTAGTACAGGTATTAATAGGAGGCTGTGGGTCAGGTAGTACAGGTATTAATAGGAGGCTGTAGGTCAGGTAGTACAGGTATTAATAGGAGGCTGTAGGTCAGGTAGTACAGGTATTAATAGGAGGCTGTGGTCAGGTAGTACAGGTATTAATAGGAGGCTGTAGGTCAGGTAGTACAGGTATTAATAGGAGGCTGTAGGTCAGGTAGTACAGGTATTAATAGGAGGCTGTGGGTCAGGTAGTACAGGTATTAATAGGAGGCTGTGGTCAGGTAGTACAGGTATTAATAGGAGGCTGTGGGTCAGGTAGTACAGGTATTAATAGGAGGCTGTGGTCAGGTAGTACAGGTATTAATAGGAGGCTGTGGGTCAGGTAGTACAGGTATTAATAGGAGGCTGTGGTCAGGTAGTACAGGTATTAATAGGAGGCTGTAGGTCAGGTAGTACAGGTATTAATAGGAGGCTGTGGTCAGGTAGTACAGGTATTAATAGGAGGCTGTGGGTCAGGTAGTACAGGTATTAATAGGAGGCTGTAGGTCAGGTAGTACAGGTATTAATAGGAGGATGTGGGTCAGGTAGTACAGGTATTAATAGGAGGCTGTGGGTCAGGTAGTACAGGTATTAATAGGAGGCTGTGGTCAGGTAGTACAGGTATTAATAGGAGGCTGTTGGTCAGGTAGTACAGGTATTAATAGGAGGCTGTATTAATATGGTCAGGTAGTACAGGTATTAATAGGAGGCTGTAGGTCAGGTAGTACAGGTATTAATAGGAGGCTGTGGGTCAGGTAGTACAGGTATTAATAGGAGGCTGTGGGTCAGGTAGTACAGGTATTAATAGGAGGCTGTGGTCAGGTAGTACAGGTATTAATAGGAGGCTGTGGGTCAGGTAGTACAGGTATTAATAGGAGGCAGGTATTAATAGGAGGCTGTTGGTCAGGTAGTACAGGTATTAATAGGAGGCTGTTGGTCAGGTAGTACAGGTATTAATAGGAGGCTGTAGGTCAGGTAGTACAGGTATTAATAGGAGGCTGTGGGTCAGGTAGTACAGGTATTAATAGGAGGCTGTGGGTCAGGTAGTACAGGTATTAATAGGAGGCTGTAGGTCAGGTAGTACAGGTATTAATAGGAGGCTGTAGGTCAGGTAGTACAGGTATTAATAGGAGGCTGTGGGTCAGGTAGTACAGGTATTAATAGGAGGCTGTAGGTCAGGTAGTACAGGTATTAATAGGAGGCTGTAGGTCAGGTAGTACAGGTATTAATAGGAGGCTGTGGGTCAGGTAGTACAGGTATTAATAGGAGGCTGTGGTTCAGGTAGTACAGGTATTAATAGGAGGCTGTGGGTCAGGTAGTACAGGTATTAATAGGAGGCTGTAATCAGGTAATACAGGCCATTAATAGGAGCTTTGGTTCAGGTACAGTCATAGGTGCATTACATATTAATAGGAGGCTGTGGGTCAGGTAGTACAGGTATTAATAGGAGGCTGTGGGTCAGGTAGTACAGGTATTAATAGGAGGCTGTAGGTCAGGTAGTACAGGTATTAATAGGAGGCTGTGGGTCAGGTAGTACAGGTATTAATAGGAGGCTGTGGGTCAGGTAGTACAGGTATTAATAGGAGGCTGTAGGTCAGGTAGTACAGGTATTAATGGGAGGCTGTGGGTCAGGTAGTACAGGTATTAATAGGCTGTGGGTCAGGTAGTACAGGTATTAATAGGAGGCTGTTGGTCAGGTAGTATGTATTAATAGGAGGCTGTGGGTCAGGTAGTACAGGTATTAATAGGAGGCTGTGGGTCAGGTAGTACAGGTATTAATAGGAGGCTGTGGGTCAGGTAGTACAGGTATTAATAGGAGGCTGTAGTTTCAGGTAGTACAGGTATTAATAGGAGGCTGGGTCAGGTAGTACAGGTATTAATAGGAGGCTGTGGGTCAGGTAGTACAGGTATTAATAGGAGGCTGTGGGTCAGGTAGTACAGGTATTAATAGGAGTCTGTAGGTCAGGTAGTACAGGTATTAATAGGAGGCTGTAGGTCAGGTAGTACAGGTATTAATAGGAGGCTGGGGTCAGGTAGTACAGGTATTAATAGCTGAGGCTGTGGGTCAGGTAGTACAGGTATTAATAGGAGGCTGTGGGTCAGGTAGTACAGGTATTAATAGGAGGCTGTAGGTCAGGTAGTACAGGTATTAATAGGAGGCTGTTGGTCAGGTAGTACAGGTATTAATAGGAGGCTGTGGGTCAGGTAGTACAGGTATTAATAGGAGGCTGTAGGTCAGGTAGTACAGGTATTAATAGGAGTCTGTTGGTCAGGTAGTACAGGTATTAATAGGAGGCTGTGGGTCAGGTAGTACAGGTATTAATAGGAGGCTGTGGGTCAGGTAGTACAGGTATTAATAGGAGGCTGTGGTCAGGTAGTACAGGTATTAATAGGAGGCTGTTGGTCAGGTAGTACAGGTATTAATAGGAGTCTGTTGGTCAGGTAGTACAGGTATTAATAGGAGGCTGTAGGTCAGGTAGTACAGGTATTAATAGGAGGCTGTGGGTCAGGTAGTACAGGTATTAATAGGAGGCTGTGGGTCAGGTAGTACAGGTATTAATAGGAGGCTGTAGGTCAGGTAGTACAGGTATTAATAGGAGGCTGTTGGTCAGGTAGTACAGGTATTAATAGGAGGCTGTGGGTCAGGTAGTACAGGTATTAATAGGAGGCTGTAGGTCAGGTAGTACAGGTATTAATAGGAGTCTGTCTGTCAGGGTCAGGTAGTACAGGTATTAATAGGAGGCTGTGGGTCAGGTAGTACAGGTATTAATAGGAGGCTGTTGGTCAGGTAGTACAGGTATTAATAGGAGGCTGTGGGTCAGGTAGTACAGGTATTAATAGGAGCCTGTGGTTCAGGTAGTACAGGTATTAATAGGAGGCTGTGGGTCAGGTAGTACAGGTATTAATAGGAGGCTGTGGGTCAGGTAGTACAGGTATTAATAGGAGGCTGTAGGTCAGGTAGTACAGGTATTAATAGGAGGCTGTGGGTCAGGTAGTACAGGTATTAATAGGAGGCTGTGGGTCAGGTAGTACAGGTATTAATAGGAGGCTGTGGGTCAGGTAGTACAGGTATTAATAGGAGGCTGTGGGTCAGGTAGTACAGGTATTAATAGGCTTTGGGTCAGGTAGCACAGGTATTAATAGGAGGCTGTGGGTCAGGTAGTACAGGTATTAATAGGAGGCTGTGGGTCAGTCACTACAGAGGTGTTCTATAAACACTACATCCTGCCTTTCAGCTTTTGTGAAGGTTTGTTTGATGTTGATGACTCTCTCTCTCTCTCCCTCGCTCCATCTGTCATCTCTATCTCTCTCCATCTCTGTCATCTCTCCTAGGATCGTCTGTACTTTGTGATGGAGTATATTAATGGAGGGGACCTCATGTACCACATTCAGCGTGTGGGCAAGTTCAAGGAGCCACAGGCAGTGTAAGTCACAGTCTGTTGTCACTGGCTATAGCCCCAGCCATACATATAGACCTAGCTCACCTATAAGACAGGTTTAAAGTCAATAGTGCACAGCATCTATATCCTCAAAGTCAGCTCTCTGTAATTGGATGTACTGTATTATCAACCTGGTATTATACCTTTCTGTAACATCTACTGTTTTGAAAAATCATCACACTTTTCAGATATCTACATGCTTTTCCATGTTTCTAAGTGATCATGTTGTTGTCATTGTAGGTTCTATGCTGCAGAGATCGCTGTGGGCCTGTTCTTCCTGCACAGAAAGGGTGTTGTATACAGGTGGGTGTGAAAGTCTCCCTGGAGGAACCATATTCATCTCTACACTGGTTTGGGGGATTTCCTTATCCGGTGTAGTGTAGAATTAGTCCCACACTGAAATACAAAACACATCAGGGACAACTACAGTGTTCTTGAGAAACGGTGGTGACACAGGGAGTAACTGCTGTTTGTGAAAGCTGAGTATTGAGCTGCAACTTTGCCTGGCTTGTTTATAATAGCTGTATCTTAATTATATCTGCATGCTGAAAAAGTTGGCTTAGAAGGTTCTATAAATACAGACTGAGAGACTCATTATGGAGGTATTGAGATAAAGGAAGGAGAAGTACAGGGAAGATAAAGAAAGAGAGAAAGGAAGAGCCAAGGCTAAGAGATGTACAGTTGAAGTTGGAAGTTTACATACACTTAGGTTGGAGTCATTACAACTCCAACCACTCCACAAATGTCTTGTTAACAAACTATAGTTTTGGCAAGTCAGTTAGGACATCTACTTTGTGCATGACAAAAGTAATTTTTCCAACAATTGTTTACAGACAGATTATTTAACTTATAATTCACTGTATCACAATTCCAGTGGGTCAGAAGTCTACATACACAAAGTTGACTGTGCCTTTAAACAGCTTGGAAAATTACAGAAAATGATGTCATGGCTTTAGAAGCTTATGATAGGCTAATTCACATCGTTTGAGTCAATTGGAGGTGTTGCTGTGGATGTATTTCAAAGCCTACCTTCAAACTCAGTGCCTCTTTGCTTGACATCGTGGGGAAATCAAAAGAAATCAGCCAAGACCTCAGAAAAAAATTGGAGACCTCCACAAGTCTGGTTCATCCTTGGGAGCAATTTCCAAATGCCTGAAGGTACCACGTTCATCTGTACAAACAATAGTATGGGACCACGCAGCCGTCACACCGCTCAGGAAGGAGACATGTTCTGTCTGCTAGAGAACCAACTTACCTGGGTCGAAAGTGCAAATCAATCCCAGAACAACAGCAAAGGACCTTGTGAAGATGCTGGAGCAAACAGGTACAAAAGTATCTATATCCACAGTAAAACGAGTCCCATATCAACATAACCTGAAAGGCAACTCAGCAAGGAAGAAGCCACTGCTCCAAAACCACCATAAAAAAAGCCAGACTACGGTTTGCAACTGCACATGGGGGCAAAGATCGTACTTTTTGGAGAAATATCCTCTGGTCTGATGAAACAAACAGAACTGTTTGGCCATAATGACCATCATAATGTTTGGAGGGAAAAGGGGAGGATTGCAAGCCGAATAACACCATCCCATATGTGAAGCACAGGGTGACAGCATCATGTTGTGGGGTGCTTTGCTGCAGGAGGGACTGGTGCACTTCACAAAATAGATGGCATCGGAGGATGAGGATGGAAAAGTATGTGGACATATTGAAGCAACATCACAAGATATCAGTCAGGAAGTTAAAGCTTGGTTGCAAATGGGTCTTCCAACTGGACAATGACCCCAAGCAAACTTCCAAAGTTGTGGTAAAATGGCTTAAGGACCATAAAGGCAAGGTATTGGAGTGGCCATCACAAAGCCATGACCTCAAATTCTATAGAATATTTGTGGGCAGAACTGAAAGCATGTGTGAGCAAGAAGGCCTACAAACCTGACTCAGTTACACCAGCTCTGCCAGAATTCACCCAACTTATTGTGGGAAGGTTGTGGAAGGCTACCTGAAACATTTGACCCAAGTTAAACCATTTAAAGGCAATGCTACCAAATACTAATTGAGTGTATGTAAACATCTGACCCACTGGGAATGTGATGAAAAAAATAAAAGCTCAAATAAATTATTCTCTCTACTATTATTCTGACATTTCACATTCTTAAAATAAAGTGGTGATCCTAACTGGCCTGTAACAGGACATTTTTACTAGGATTAATTGTCAGGAGTGTGAAAATGTAAATGTATTTGGCTAAGGTGTATGTAAACTTTGGACTTCAACTGTACTTAGATACTGTACATGGAGAATACTGTAGGCTACAGG
Source organism: Oncorhynchus keta (assembly GCF_023373465.1). Taxonomy (NCBI): domain Eukaryota; kingdom Metazoa; phylum Chordata; class Actinopteri; order Salmoniformes; family Salmonidae; genus Oncorhynchus; species Oncorhynchus keta. The sequence goes on along the minus strand of NC_068425.1, from coordinate 35,447,903 downwards.
GAAAGAGTTAGAGAATGGAGACAAAAGCAATAGTAAGAGATAATTAGTTATGAAGAAAGGAAAGACAGATGTAAAGGGGGAGAATATAGAGGTAGAGATATGGAATGAGAGGTTCAAAGAGAGAGAGAAAGAGAAAGCCATGTTTTATCTCTATCAAATCAAATCAAATTTGATTTGTCACATACTGATTAGCAGATGTTAATGCGACTGTAGCGAAATGCTTGTGCTTCTAGTTCCGACAATGCAGTAATAACCAACGAGTAATCTAACCTAACAATTCCACAACAACTATCTTATACACACAGGTGTAAAGGGACTGAAGAATATTTACATAAAAAACACATGAATGAGTGATGGTACAGAACAGGACAAGGCAAGATGGAGTAGATGGTATAGAGTACAGTATATACATCTCCACCCCAGCGGATCAGCAGGGTTGTTAAGACCCTCACCACCTGGGGGTGGCCCGTCAGGAAGTCCAGTACCCAGTTGCACAGGGCGGGGTTGAGACCCAGGGTATCGAGCTTGATGATGAGTTTGGAGGGTACTATGGTGTTAAATGCTGAGCTGTAGTCGATGAACAGCATTCTCACATAGGTATTCCTCTTGTCCAGATGGGTTAGGGCAGTGTGCAGTGTGGGGCTACGATTGCGTCAGTCTGTGGACCTATTGGGGCGGTAAGCAAATTGGAGTGGGTCTAGGGTGTCAGGTAGGGTGGAGGTGATATGGTCCTTGACTAGTCTCAAATCAGATCAAATCAAATCTAATTGTATTTGTCACATACACATGGTTAGCAGATGTTAATGCGAGTGTAGCGAAATGCTTGTAAAGGACAGCTTCTAGTTCCGACAATGTAGTAATAACCAACAAGTAATCTAACTAACAATTCCAAAACTACTGTCTTATACACAGTGTAAGGGGATAAAGAATATGTACATAAAGATATATGAATGAGTGATGGTACAGAGCAGCATAGGCAAGATACAGTAGATGGTATCGAGACACAGTATATACATATGAGATAAAACACAGTATATAAACAAAGTAAAGGCATAGTTAAAGTGGCTAGTGATACATGTATTACATAAGGATGCAGTCGATGATATAGAGTACAGTATATACGTATGATATATGAGATGAATAATGTAGGGTAAGTAACATTATATAAGGTAGCATTGTTTAAAGTGGCTAGTGATATATTTACATCATTTCCCATCAATTCCCATTATTAAAGTGGCTGGGAGTTGAGTCAGTGTCAGTGTGTATGGCAGCAGCCACTCAATGTTAGTGGTGGCTGTTTAACAGTCTGATGCCCAGTGAGATAGAAGCTGTTTTCAGTCTCTCGGTCCCAGCTTTGATGCACCTGTACTGACCTCGCCTTCTGGATGATAGCGGGGTGAACAGGCAGTGGCTCGGGACTGGTTGATGTCCAGGATGGATCTTTATGGCCTTCCTGTAACATCGGGTGGTGTAGGTGTCCTGGAGGGCAGGTAGTTTGCCCACTTCATGATGACGGAAGTGAGTGCTACGGGCGGTAGTCGTTTAGCTCAGTTACCGTAGCTTTCTTGAGAACAGGAACAATGGTGGCCCTCTTGAAGCATGTGGGAACAGCAGACTGGGATAGGGATTGATTGAATATGTCCGTAAACACACCAGCCAGCTGGTCTGACGATGCTCTGAAGACGTGGCTGGGGATGCCGTCTGGGCCTGCAGCCTTGCGAGGGTTAACACATTTAAATGTTTTACTCACGTCAGCTGCAGTGAAGGAGAGTCCACAGGTTTTGGTAGCGGGCCTTGTCAGTGGCACTGTATTGTCCTCAAAGCGAGCAAAGAAGTTGTTTAGTCTGTCTAGGAGCAAGACATCCTGGTCACGCGATGGGGCTGGTTTTCTTTTATAATCTGTGATTGACTGTAGACCCTGCCACATACCTCTTTGTCTGAACCGTGATATAAGCGCCTCTACTTTGTCTCTATACTGACGCTTAGCTTGTTTGCAGGGTGGGGGTATGCCTTATGATTAACGAGATGTGGTGTGATCATAAAGTGATCATCCACATTACTAGGAACTCAATAAGTCCTTCTGTTCACCTGAAGGCTTAGAATTCCTCACAACTAAATGTCATCCACATTATCTACCAAGAGAATTCTCTTAGATGATATAATCACAGGGGCGCATATATTCCTCCAGGACAGCCCAACGCTGAACAGGACTACACAGTGCTTGACTCTATATAAACTGGGCTAAACCATATACCTGAGGCTGCATTCATTAAGTAGCTGTATCTGAAAAACAAGACTAAGACACAGGACTAAATTCTTTCCCAGCCACAGGATTTTTAACCTTTATATAAGACACAGGCAAAGTCAGTTAAGAACAAATTCTTATTTTCAAGACGGCACTAGGAACAGGACTAAACACAGTGATATAAGACACAGGACTAAAGGACAGTAACTGCCTGTTCAAAACACAGGATATAAGACAGATATAAGACACAGGGACTAAAGTACCTTATAAGTCAGCTAAAGGGTGATTTGAACTTGACTAAAGGACAGTGATATAAGACACAGGACTAAAGGACAGTGATATAAGACCACTAAAGGACAGGATATAAGACTAAAACGACTGATATAAGACACAGGACTAAAACACAGTATATAAGACACTGTGCTAAAACACAGTGATATAAGACACAGGACTAAAACACAGGATATAAAACACAGTAAAACATATAAAGACACAGGACTAAAGGACAGTGATATAAGACACAGGACTAAAACACAGTGATATAAGACACAGGGCTAAAACACAGTGATATAAAACACAGGAAAACACAGTGATATAAGACACAGGACTAAAATATAAGACACAGGACTAAAGACAGTGATATAAAACACAGGACTAAAACACAGTGATATAAGACACAGGACTAAAGGACAGTGATATAAGACACAGGACTAAAGGACAGTGATATAAGACACAGGACTAAAGGACAGTGATATAAGACACAGGACTAAAGGACAGTGATATAAGACACAGGACTAAAACACAGTGATATAAGACACAGGACTAAAACACAGTGATATAAGACACAGGACTAAAGGACAGTGATATAAGACACAGGACTAAAGGACAGTGATATAAGACACAGGACTAAAGGACAGTGATATAAGACAAAGGACAGTGATATAAGACACAGGACTAAAGGACAGTGATATAAGACACAGGACTAAAGATATAAGACACAGGACTAAAGGACAGTGATATAAGACACAGGACTAAAGGACAGTGATATAAGACACAGGACTAAAACACAGTGATATAAGACACAGACAGGACTAAAGGACAGTGATATAAGACACAGGACTAAAGGACAGTGATATAAGACACAGTGATGATAAAGACACAGGACTAAAGGACAGTGATATAAGACACAGGGCTAAAGGACAGTGATATAAGACACAGGACTAAAGGACAGTGATATAAGACACAGGACTAAAGGACAGTGATATAAGACACAGGACTAAAGGACAGTGATATAAGACACAGGACTAAAGGACAGTGATATAAGACACAGGACTAAAGGACAGTGATATAAGACACAGGACTAAAGGACAGTGATATAAGACACAGGACTAAAGGACAGTGATATAAGACACAGGACTAAAACACAGTGATATAAGACACAGGACTAAAGGACAGTGATATAAGACACAGGACTAAAGGACAGTGATATAAGACACAGGACTAAAGGACAGTGATATAAGACACAGGACTAAAACACAGTGAAGACACAGGACTAAAACACAGTGATATAAGACACAGACAGTGATATAAGACACAGGACTAAAAGGACAGTGATATAAGACACAGGACTAAAGGACAGTGATATAAGACACAGGACTAAAACAGTGATATAAGACACAGGACTAAAGGACAGTGATATAAGACACAGGACTAAAACACAGTGATATAAGACACAGGACTAAAGGACAGTGATATAAGACACAGGACTAAAGGACAGTGATATAAGACACAGGACTAAAGGACAGTGATATAAGACAGGACTAAAGGACAGTGATATAAGACAGGACTAAAGGACAGTGATATAAGACACAGGACTAAAGGACAGTGATATAAGACACAGGGCTAAAGGACAGTGATATAAGACACAGGACTAAAGGACAGTGATATAAGACACAGGACTAAAGGACAGTGATATAAGACACAGGACTAAAACACAGTGATATAAGACACAGGACTAAAGGACAGTGATATAAGACACAGGACTAAAGGACAGTGATATAAGACACAGGACTAAAGGACAGTATAAGACACAGGACTAAAACACAGTAATAAGACACAGGACTAAAGGACAGTGATATAAGACACAGGGCTAAAGGACAGTGATATAAGACACAGGACTAAAGGACAGTGATATAAGACACAGGACTAAAGGACAGTGATATAAGACACAGGACTAAAGGACAGTGATATAAGACACAGGACTAAAGGACAGTGATATAAGACACAGGACTAAAGGACAGTATATAAGACACAGGACTAAAGGACAGTGATATAAGACACAGGACTAAAAAACAGGATATAAGACTAAAGGACAGTGATATAAGACACAGGACTAAAGGACAGTGATATAAGACACAGGACTAAAACACAGTGATATAAGACACAGGACTAAAGGACAGTGATATAAGACACAGGACTAAAGGACAGTGATATAAGACACTAAAGGACAGTGATATAAGACACAGGACTAAAACACAGTGATATAAGACACAGGACTAAAACACAGTGATATAAGACACAGGGCTAAAGGACAGTGATATAAGACACAGGACTAAAGGACAGTGATATAAGACACAGGACTAAAGGACAGTGATATAAGACACAGGACTAAAGGACAGTGATATAAGACACAGGACTAAAGGACAGTGATATAAGACACAGGACTAAAGGACAGTGATATAAGACACAGGACTAAAGGACAGTGATATAAGACACAGGACTAAAACACAGTGATATAAGACACAGGACTAAAGGACAGTGATATAAGACACAGGGCTAAAGGACAGTGATATAAGACACAGGACTAAAGGACAGTGATATAAGACACAGGACTAAAGGACAGTGATATAAGACACAGGACTAAAACACAGTGATATAAGACACAGGACTAAAGGACAGTGATATAAGACACAGGACTAAAGGACAGTGATATAAGACACAGGACTAAAGGACAGTGATATAAGACACAGTGATATAAGACACAGGACTAAAGGACAGTGATATAAGACACAGGACTAAAGGACAGTGATATAAGACAAAGGACAGTGATATAAGACTAAGGACTAAAGGACAGTGATATAAGACACAGGACTAAAGGACAGTGATATAAGACACAGGACTAAAGGACAGTGATATAAGACACAGGACTAAAGGACAGTGATATAAGACACAGGACTAAAGGACAGTGATATAAGACACAGGACTAAAGGACAGTGATATAAGACACAGGACTAAAGGACAGTGATATAAGACACAGGGCTAAAGGACAGTGATATAAGACACAGGACTAAAGGACAGTGATATAAGACACAGGACTAAAGGACAGTGATATAAGACACAGGACTAAAGGACAGTGATATAAGACACAGGACTAAAGGACAGTGATATAAGACACAGGACTAAAGGACAGTGATATAAGACACAGGACTAAAACACAGTGATATAAGACACAGGACTAAAGGACAGTGATATAAGACACAGGACTAAAGGACAGTGATATAAGACACAGGACTAAAGGACAGTGATATAAGACACAGGACTAAAACACAGTGATATAAGACACAGGACTAAAACACAGTGATATAAGACACAGGACTAAAGGACAGTGATATAAGACACAGGACTAAAGGACAGTGATATAAGACACAGGACTAAAGGACAGTGATATAAGACACAGGACTAAAACACAGTGATATAAGACACAGGACTAAAGGACAGTGATATAAGACACAGGACTAAAGGACAGTGATATAAGACACAGGACTAAAACACAGTGATATAAGACACAGGACTAAAGGACAGTGATATAAGACACAGGACTAAAGGACAGTGATATAAGACACAGGACTAAAGGACAGTGATATAAGACACAGGACTAAAGGACAGTGATATAAGACACAGGACTAAAACACAGTGATATAAGACACAGGACTAAAACACAGTGATATAAGACACAAAGGACAGTGATATAAGACACAGGACTAAAGGACAGTGATATAAGACACAGGACTAAAGGACAGTGATATAAGACACAGGACTAAAACACAGTGATATAAGACACAGGACTAAAGGACAGTGATATAAGACACAGGACTAAAGGACAGTGATATAAGACACAGGACTAAAGGACAGTGATATAAGTGATATAAGACACAGGACTAAAAGACACAGGACTAAAGGACAGTGATATAAGACACAGGACTAAAGGACAGTGATATAAGACACAGGACTAAAGGACAGTGATATAAGACACAGGACTAAAGGACAGTGATATAAGACACAGGACTAAAGGACAGTGATATAAGACACAGGACTAAAGGACAGTGATATAAGACACAGGACTAAAGGACTAATATAAAACGCAGAGCGAAAGCAAATGAACAGGCAAAGGAGAAGAAAGACGGCAGAAACGAAGGTAGAAGCGAAGGAATGGTGAAAAGAGGCGGGCTGCTGTAGGACCACAGCTGATTAGAGGGCAAAGAATGATTGTCTGTTGTAGTGTTTTAGTGTGTTGAATGCGTGTTGAGGGACAGAAAAACAGGATAATTTAAGGCAAAATATTTATGTTTTTCAAATGTTTTCAGCCTCCCTCTGATCTTCTGCCTCCTTCAGAAAGAACAAACAGTAATAATAAAAACAGTCAACAACACGCCAGCTCCGTAATCAAATGACAGCTTACTCAAACACCTTCCTTCCACACCTCAACACTAATCTCTAAACACTAGGCTACCCCGGGGGCAGGGGACTAAAGGACAGTGATATAGCCTAGTGGGACTAAAGGACAGTAGAGCGTTGGACTAGTAACCGAGCTGACATGGTACAAATCTGTCGTTCTGCCCCTGAACTGGCAGTTAACCCACTGTTCTTAGGCCGTCATTGTAAATAAGAATTTGTTCTTAACTGACTTGCCTAGTAAAATAAAAAATAAATAATAATATCTCTTTCACTGTCTCTCCAACTCTCTGTCTTTCTCTCTGTTTATGTCTCTCTTGCTCTTTATCTCTCCTCCTTTCTTTGATCCCTCTATCACAGGGACCTCAAATTGGACAACGTGATGCTGGACAATGAGGGCCACATTAAGATAGCTGACTTTGGCATGTGTAAGGAGAACATGTATGAAGGCATGGTCACACGCACCTTCTGTGGTACCCCCGACTATATCGCCCCAGAGGTGAGGACCACGGGGGGCACGGGGGGGGGACTGCGAAAGATTGAGGGGAGAGACTGATGGGGAGAGATTGATGGGGGAGACTGATGGGGAGAGATTGATGGGGGAGACTGAAGGGAGAGACTGAGTAGGAGAGACTGAAAGTAGAGACTGAGTGGAAGAGACTTAGGAGAGAGACTGAGGGAGAGAGACTGAGTGGGAGAGACTGAGGGGGATAGACTGAGGGGGATAGACTGAGGGGGATAGACTGAGGTGGATAGACTGAGGGGGATAGACTGAGTGGGAGAGACTGAGGGGATAGACTGAGGGGATAGACTGAGGGGGATAGACTGAGGTGGATAGACTGAGGGGAGAAACTGAGTGGGAGAGACTGAGGGGGATAGACTGAGGGGGATAGACTGAGGGGGATAGACTGAGGGGGATAGACTGAGGGGGAGAAACTGAGTGGGAGAGACTGAGGGGGAGAGACTGAGGGGGGAGACTGAGGGGGGAGACTGAGGGGGACAGGAGGGAAGAAATGAAGGGGTATGGGTGAGGATGCCGAGGACCAGAGATAAGGGGTCATGAACGGAAACATTCCAGAGAGGCTGTACCACTTCACTGTACCGTTTACACCTTCTGTATCCTGTGCATGTGACAAATAAACATGAATTTGATTTGATATAGTGTATGTCTACTACATGGCCTCACATGTGAATCCTAGACAAAGAAGAGCAGAGCTAAAGGACCGAATCGAGGCGGTCGGTCACATATGTGACATAGTACACCATTTCTGGGGACCACTTTTGGCTCCTGAGTTCTACTTTCAGAACTACTGGCTAAAAAGTATACAAAAGTACTGGGTAATCTCTTTAATAGATGTCCACCAGTAGATCCCCTGTGTGTGTGTGTGTGTGTGTGTGTGTGTGTGTGTGTGTGTGTGTGTGTGTGTGTGTGTGTGTGTGTGTGTGTGTGTGTGTGTGTGTGTGTGTGTGTGTGTGTGTGTGTGTGTGTGTGTGTGTGTGTGTGTGTGTGTGTGTGTGTGTGTGTGTGTGTGTGTGTGTCTGATCCGCTCCTGCCTCACTATCTGTAGTGACTCATGAGGGACTGTAGCAACCCAAAGGTAGGAGGTGGGGATAGCCCTGTTTCTATCTCTGGGTTTCCATGGTGGGTGGACCTGAGGTTGAGGTGTCTATTCAATGAATGGACTTTGAATCTGAGCACTTTTCAGACACCTTTTATTTACCTGTTTTCTATATTGAAATCTATATCTAAAGGCAACAGAGAAGAATATAATGGTCATGTTGTCTCAGTGTAAGTTCAAGCCTCAAGTCTCTCAGTAGTCTGTCCTCTCACACGGGTATAATATGACCATGTGGTTACTCCGGCCATAAAGATACAATATAATATAAATAGTGTTCTATTTCATTCTGTGCCTGAGGCTCGGAGAGGGACCTGGAGCGACATTATAGACCTGTCACTTCTCGTTACTGTAACGAGGAATGGATGCCCATACAGCACATGCTCATACATGTCCCTGTGTTTGGCGGTAGAGCTGCTTCCTGTCTTGTCTGATTGAGGGGGTGACAGGCAGTAGAGCTACTTCCTGTCTTGTCTGCTTGAGGGGGTGACCGGTGTGTGTGTGTGTGCATGCTTGTTTATGCATCCAAGTGAGTGTGTGTGTGTGTGTGCGGGCGCAAGAGCTTCTGTGTGTTTCTGTACAATGTGTGTGGGTGGACATGTAGACTGGTAAATTGGATGGTAGGAAAATAGTCCTTTGTTATGGCAGATATACATAGCCCACTGTAATAATGGTGGGTGGTGTGGTGGAAGTTTAGAAGAGAACAATCCTATGTGCTGCTACTGCTGTTAAAGTAGCTCAGAGCAGAGTAACTGTCCTTGACTGAAATTGCAGGCAGAGCAAACCTGGGTAAATATGAAAATCACATGGGTTGCAGTGGTTCCCACATGCTGGTCCCACAATGGAATAGTGGGTGTGTTTGGGTTGGGCTTCCAGCAGTATATTATTAATGTAATGTGGCTCTTTCACCTTTCTCTCCTCTCTCCTGACAGATCATTGCATATCAGCCCTATGGGAAATCAGTGGACTGGTGGGCTTATGGGGTTCTCCTCTACGAGATGCTAGCAGGACAGGTACGTGCAGTGGTATATTTGTCAGATGGAAGTCTATTGTTCAATAGATCAAATGTGGCCTCATGTTATGCTGAGTCCATATTTCACAGCATCCTATAGCCCACATATGTCAGAGTCAAGGCCCGCGGGCCACATCCGGCCCGCGAGAAGGTTTTTTACGGCCCCTGGGATGATCTTGATTTATTATTAGAACCCGGCCCGCAGACCGCAGCAAGCCGGCAGCCCGCAGATCTTTTACACGCACCAATACTACATTTCCCACAATGCAACGGTGACGCACCGAGCAGTAGGCTGCTTCATTTCAATATTTATTGGCACAGCAGTTGTCAGCATCACAGTAAAATTAACTTTCAGATACCCATCAAAAATGGCAAAACGGAAGGTGGACACTGAGAACCGGGGTTTCAAACAAGGTGGGAGTCGGAGTATTTGTTCACGGAGGTAGCTGGAAAACCTGTGTGTCTTCTGTGTGGAGAAAGTGTGGCGGTACTGAAAGAGTATAATCTGAGACGACATTATGAAACGAAACACGCGGACAAAAACAAGAATATGGACATGGAACAAAGGCTACAAAAGGCAGAGGAATTAAAACGAGGCCTCAAATCTCGACAGGCTCTGTTCAAAAAAGCCAAATCACAAGGCCAGGCTGCTGTCAAGGCCAGTTTTATTTTGGCAGAAGAGATCGCTAAATCAGCCCGGCCATTTACGGAGGGGGATTTCATCAAAAACTGCATGATTAAAGTTTGTGACGAAGTTTGCCCAGAAAAAAGGCAACTCTTTTTAAATGTGAGTCTGAGCAGAAACACCATTGCCGAGAGAGTAGACCAGTTGTCCATCAATCTAAAAGAGCAGCTTGTGAAAAGGGAAAAGATTTCATTGCATATTCCTTGGCTGTGGATGAGAGCACCGACATTTCTGACATTGCCCAGTTGTCAATTTTCATCCGCGGAGTGGACTCCAGCCTAAGCGTGACAGAGGAGTTTTTGGCTTTACGTCCTATGCATGGCACAACTACGGGGCATGATTTGTATGAAGAGGTGTCAAGATGTGTAAATGAGATGGAGCTGCCTTGGGAAAAACTCGTGGGTTTGACAACCGACGGAGCACCTGCGATGTGTGGACACAGGAGCGGACTGGTGGCGAAGATACGGGAAAAGATGCAAGAGGAAAACGCGACAGGTGAGCTGACAGCTTATCATTGTATCATACACCAGGAAGCGTTGTGCGGTAAAGCCTTGAAAATGGAGCATGTAATGAGCATCATCACGCACAGTTAACTTTATCAGAGCCAAAGGTTTGAATCACCGCCAGTTCAAGGCATTTCTGACGGAGTTAGAAACGGAGCATGGTGATTTGCCTTATCACACAGAGGTGCGATGGCTAAGCCAGGGAAAGGTGCTTCAAAGATGTTTCGAGCTTCGTGAGGAGATTTGTCTGTTCTTGGACAGCAAAGGGAAAGACACAACACAACTCCGAGACGAAATGTTTCTGTGTGAAATGGCTTTTCTGTGTGACATTACGAGTCATCTGAATGCAATGAACTTGCAGCTGCAGGGTCGGGATCGTGTCATCTCTGATATGTACAGTACAGTGAAGGCATTTAAAACCAAACTGACTCTGTGGGAGACGCAGATGCGGAAAGAAAATTTGAGCCACTTTCCCAGCTGCCAGACCATGAAAGAGAAGCTCTCTACCAGTGCGTTCCCGAGCGCACAGTTGGCTGATAAAATAGGTATGCTTGCCGCTGACTTTCGACGCCGATTTGCTGACTTTGAAGCACAAAAAAGCAGGTTGGAACTGCTCGGTAACCCATTTGCTGTTGACGTGGAAAGCTCACCACCAAACCTCCAAATGGAGTTGATTGACCTCCAATGCAATGATGCACTGAGGGCAAAATATGCGGCAGTGGGTGCTGCGGAGTTCGCCCGTTTCCTCCCCGACACAATGCCCCAGCTGCGCATCCAGGCTGCTCAAACGTTGTCTATGTTTGGCAGCACATACCTGTGTGAACAACTGTTTTCTTTGATGAACTTGAACAAAACATCACACAGAAGTCGACTTACTGCTGAACACCTCCACTCAATTCTGAGGATTTCCTCAGCTCAGAGCCTTACCCCGAACATTGATGAACTTGTGGAAAAGATGGGACACCACCAAGTATCACCCTCAACCTCAAACAAGTGAACATTACTGTGCAATCACATATTTAGAGTTTTTACTCAGTTCAAGTTTAAAAGTTAAAGTTTAATATTTGTTTTCACTGCATGTTACTTCTCCTTAAACAAAGTGTTGTTTTGATTAATAGATTTTTGCACTTTATTTTATTGTATTTCAATCCAATTATATTTTAAAAATATTTCAGTTGAGTGGATGATAGAAAATTGCTATTATTGTTTTTTTCTTTGAAGTAAATTTAGCCCACTTTTGCTAAAATAGAAAATATAGGCTACTGATGGTGCCTTGAATACCGGTTTCTTTCATTTAATGTTCATGTTATGGGGATTTTTATATAAAGGAAATTTGTCTTTTGTGTCTGTTGAAAATTAAAGATTACTGACAGAGCCATAAGAAAATATTGCTTTATTTATCTGATCATATTGGAATATATTTGTTAGGTTTTCAGTAGGTTCAATTAGGTTCACTAGACTATATGCGTCATTTAAAAATTTTTCAATGAACATTCGAACAGTCCGGCCCTCGGCTTGTAGCTAAATTTTTTATTTGGCCCTCCGTCCATTTGACTTTGACACCCCTGCTATAGCCTATATATATATATGGCTCCAGGTCATCTACAAGACCCTGCTAGGTAAAGTCCCCCCTTATCTCAGCTCGCCAGCAGCAAGAGCGACATCATTGATGTATATATAGAAAAGAGTCTGCCCGAAAATTGAACCCTGTGGCACCCCCATAGAGACTGCCAATTTGACACACTGAACTCTATCAGAGAGTTAGTTGGTTAACCAGGCAAGGCAGTCATTTGAGAAACCAAGGCTATTGAGTCTGCCAATAAGAATGTTGTGATTGACAGAGTCGAAAGCCTTAACCAGGTCGATGAATACGGCTGCACAGTGATGTCTCTAATCGATGGCAGTTATGATATCGTTTAGGACTTTGAGCATGGCTGAGGTGCACCCATGACCAGCTCTGAAACCAGTTTGCATAGCGGACAAGGTACGGTGGGATTCGAAATGGTCGGTAATCAGTTTGTTAACTTGGCTTTCGAAGACCTTAGAAAGGCAAGGTAGAATAGATATAGGTCTGTAGCAGTTTGGGTCTAGAGTGTCTCCCCCTTTGAAGAGGGGGATGATCGCGGCAGCCTTCCAATCTATGGGAATCTCAGACGATACGAAAGAGAGGTTGAACAGGCTAGTAATAGGGGTTGCAACAATTTTGACAGATTGTTTTAGAAAGAGATGGTCCATATTGTCTAGCCCGGCTGATTTGTAGGGGTCCAGATTTTGCAGCTCCTTCAGAACATCAGCTATCTGGATTTGGGTGAAGGAGAAGTGGGGGAGGCTTGGGTGAGTTTCTGTGGGGGGGGGTGGAGGGCTGTTGATCGGGGTGGGGGTAGTCAGGTGGAAAGCATGGCCAGCCGTAGAGAAATGCTTATTGAAATTCTCAATTATAGTGGATGTATTGTTGGTGACAGTGTTTCCTAGCCTCGTGGGCAGTGGGCACCTGGGAGGAGGTGCTCTTATTCTCCATGGACTTTACAGTGTCGCAGAATGTTTTTGAGTTTGTGCTACAGGATGCAAATTTCTGCTTGAAAAAGCCTTATCTTTCCCAATTTCCTGTGTATATTTGTTCCTAACTTCCCTGAAAAGTTGCATATCACAGGGGCTGTTTGATGCTAACGCAGTACGCCACAGGATGTTTTTATGCTGGTCAAGGGCAGTCAGGTCTGGAGAGAACCAAGGGCTATATGACTATATATGGCTATATATCTGTTCCTGGTTCTACATTTTTTGAATGGGGCATGCTTATTTAAGATGGTGAGGAAGGCACTTTTAAAGAATAACCAGGCATCCTCTACAGACAGGATGAGGTCAATATCCTTCCAGGATACCCGGGCCAGGTCGATTAGAAAGGCCTGCTTGCTGAAGTGTTTTAGGGAGCGTTTGACAGTGATGATGGGTGGTCATTTGACCGCAGACCCATTACGGATGCAGGCAATGAGGCAGTGAGTACAGACCTGGGTAGTAAGACAGAACTCTGCAGGCTATCTCTGCAGGAGATTATATCACAGTTACAGTTAAGGATGGAAATTTCAGGGTTTTTGGTGGTCTTCCTTATCCAGGATTCAGACACGGCTAGGACATCCGGGTTGGCAGAGTGTGCTAATGGTGTTGTTGTCACAGTAGCACTCAATAACAGGGCAAAGCATGTCATTGCATTCTGATGGGAAAATCTGAACAGATGGTAGAGAACTATGGCTGGCATCTATTGCCAATATGAACCCACTGTACACCAATGACTTCTATGACAGATGAAAGACTTCACAGGGGAACATTAAAGGAACTCACACACACACACAGAGAGAGAAATTAGAACCACAGGTTGGTTCTGAGTGGCTGCTGGGTTTTTAGGGCTGAGTTCCCAACTGTCCTCTGTTTTATTCCACCTCAGAGTGGTGGCTGGTCCGGTCCCTCTTTGTAACGAACACACAAAGCTGTGGTATCGCGCTGTGTAAGATCACAAAGACAAGGGGATTGACAAAATACATGATTGGTCACATTTCTTTGGCTATTTGTCCTTTTTAAAGATATACTGTAAGTATACCATAAGCACTGCATGTACAGTAAACGTATTTTCATATCTTATCGACTATAACCATGTTGCTACAAATGTGGACCTTCAGTAAGCAAATTGCAGTAAAATGTGGACCCTCACTCGTGTGTACATTTTGGTTGTCAACTGTATCAATGAATGACGTGTGTATGTTGTTTCCCTGAAGCCGCCGTTCGATGGAGAGGATGAAGATGAGTTGTTCCAGTCCATCATGGAGCACAACGTGTCCTACCCCAAGTCCATGTCTAAGGAGGCTGTCGTCATCTGCAAGGGAGTAAGTAGCTGGGAGATATGGGGTTGTGTCTCTCCTACAGTAACTCACTGGGAGATATGGGGTTGTATCTCTCCTACAGTAACTCACTGGGAGATATGGGGTTGTATCTCTCCTACAGTAACTAACTGGGAGATATGGGGTTGTATCTCTCCTACAGTAACTCACTGGGAGATATGGGGTTGTATCTCTCCTACAGTAACTCACTGGGAGATATGGGGTTGTATCTCTCCTACAGTAACTCACTGGGAGATATGGGGTTGTGTCTTTCCTACAGTAACTCACTGGGAGATATGGGGTTGTATCTCTCCTACAGTAACTCACTGGGAGATATGGGGTTGCATCTCTCCTACAGTAACTCACTGGGAGATATGGGGTTGTATCTCTCCTACAGTAACTCACTGGGAGATATGGGGTTGCATCTCTCCTACAGTAACTCACTGGGAGATATGGGGTTGTATCTCTCCTACAGTAACTCACTGGGAGATATGGGGTTGTATCTCTCCTACAGTAACTCACTGGGAGATATGGGGTTGCATCTCTCCTACAGTAACTCACTGGGACATATGGGGTTGTATCTCTCCTACAGTAACTCACTGGGAGATATGGGGTTGTATCTCTCCTACAGTAACTCACTGGGAGATATGGGGTTGTATCTCTCCTACAGTAACTCACTGGGAGATATGGGGTTGCATCTCTCCTACAGTAACTCACTGGGAGATATGGGGTTGTATCTCTCCTACAGTAACTCACTGGGAGATATGGGGTTGTATCTCTCCTACAGTAACTCACTGGGAGATATGGGGTTGCATCTCTCCTACAGTAACTCACTGGGAGATATGGGGTTGCATCTCTCCTACAGTAAATCACTGGGAGATATGGGGATGTATCTCTCCTGCAGTAACTCACTGGGAGATATGGGGTTGTATCTCTCCTACAGTAACTCACTGGGAGATATGGGGTTGTATCTCTCCTGCAGTAACTCACTGGGAGATATGGGGTTGCATCTCTCCTACAGTAACTCACTGGGAGATATTGGGTTGCATCTCTCCTACAGTAACTCACTGGGAGATATGGGGTTGCATCTCTCCTACAGTAACTCACTGGGAGATATGGGGTTGTATCTCTCCTACAGTAACTCACTGGGAGATATGGGGTTGCATCTCTCCTACAGTAACTCACTGGGAGATATGGGGTTGTATCTCTCCTACAGTAACTCACTGGGAGATATTGCGGTTGCATCTCTCCTACAGTAACTCACTGGGAGATATGGGGTTGCATCTCTCCTACAGTAACTCACTGGGAGATATTGGGATGTATCTCTCCTACAGTAACTCACTGGGAGATATGGGGTTGTATCTCTCCTACAGTAACTCACTGGGAGATATGGGGATGTATCTCTCCTACAGTAACTCACTGGGAGATATGGGGTTGTATCTCTCCTACAGTAACTCACTGGGAGATATTGGGTTGCATCTCTCCTACAGTAACTCACTGGAAGATATGGGGTTGTATCTCTCCTGCAGTAACTCACTGGGAGATATGGGGATGTATCTCTCCTACAGTAACTCACTGGGAGATATTGGGTTGCATCTCTCCTACAGTAACTCACTGGGAGATATTGGGTTGCATCTCTCCTACAGTAACTCCTTGTTAGATATGGGGATGTATCTCTCCTACAGTAACTCACTGGGAGATATGGGGATGTATCTCTCCTACGGTAACTCACTGGGAGATATGGGGATGTATCTCTCCTACAGTAACTCACTGGGAGATATGGGGTTGTATCTCTCCTACAGTAACTCACTGGGAGATATGGGGTTGTATCTCTCCTACAGTAACTCACTGGGAGATATGGGGATGTATCTCTCCTACAGTAACTCACTGGGAGATATTGGGTTGTATCTCTCCTACAGTAACTCACTGGGAGATATTGGGTTGCATCTCTCCTACAGTAACTCCTTGTTAGATATGGGGATGTATCTCTCCTACAGTAACTCACTGGGAGATATTGGGTTGTATCTCTCCTACAGTAACTCACTGGGAGATATTGGGTTGCATCTCTCCTACAGTAACTCCTTGTTAGATATGGGGATGTATCTCTCCTACAGTAACTCACTGGGAGATATGGGGTTGTATCTCTCCTACAGTAACTCACTGGGAGATATGGGGATGTATCTCTCCTACAGTAACTCACTGGGAGATATGGGGTTGCATCTCTCCTACAGTAACTCACTGGGAGATATTGGGTTGCATCTCTCCTACAGTAACTCACTGGGAGATATTGGGTTGCATCTCTCCTACAGTAACTCACTGGGAGATATGGGGTTGCATCTCTCCTACAGTAACTCACTGGGAGATATGGGGTTGTATCTCTCCTACAGTAACTCACTGGGAGATATGGGGTTGTATCTCTCCTACAGTAACTCACTGGGAGATATTGGGTTGCATCTCTCCTACAGTAACTCACTGGGAGATATGGGGATGTATCTCTCCTACAGTAACTCACTGGGACTGGGAGATATGGGAGATATTGTATCTCTCCTACAGTAACTCACTGGGAGATATTGGGTTGCATCTCTCCTACAGTAACTCACTGGGAGATATGGGGTTGTATCTCTCCTACAGTAACTCACTGGGAGATATGGGGTTGCATCTCTCCTACAGTAACTCACTGGGAGATATGGGGTTGTATCTCTCCTACAGTAACTCACTGGGAGATATTGGGTTGTATCTCTCCTACAGTAACTCACTGGGAGATATTGGGTTGCATCTCTCCTACAGTAACTCACTGGGAGATATGGGGTTGTATCTCTCCTACAGTAACTCACTGGGAGATATGGGGTTGCATCTCTCCTACAGTAACTCACTGGGAGATATGGGGTTGTATCTCTCCTACAGTAACTCACTGGGAGATATGGGGATGTATCTCTCCTACAGTAACTCACTGGGAGATATGGGGTTGTATCTCTCCTACAGTAACTCACTGGGAGATATGGGGTTGTATCTCTCCTACAGTAACTCACTGGGAGATATGGGGTTGTATCTCTCCTGCAGTAACTCACTGGGAGATATGGGGTTGTGTCTCTCCTACAGTAACTCACTGGGATATATGGGGTTGTATCTCTCCTACAGTAACTCACTGGGAGATATGGGGTTGTATCTCTCCTACAGTAACTCACTGGGAGATATGGGGTTGTATCTCTCCTACAGTAACTCACTGGGAGATATGGGGTTGCATCTCTCCTACAGTAACTCACTGGGAGATATTGGGTTGCATCTCTCCTACAGTAACTCACTGGGAGATATGGGGTTGTATCTCTCCTACAGTAACTCACTGGGAGATATGGGGATGTATCTCTCCTACAGTAACTCACTGGGAGATATGGGGTTGTATCTCTCCTACAGTAACTCACTGGGAGATATGGGGTTGTATCTCTCCTACAGTAACTCACTGGGAGATATGGGGTTGCATCTCTCCTACAGTAACTCACTGGGAGATATGGGGTTGTATCTCTCCTACAGTAACTCACTGGGAGATATGGGGTTGTATCTCTCCTACAGTAACTCACTGGGAGATATGGGATTGTATCTCTCCTACAGTAACTCACTGGGAGATATGGGGTTGCATCTCTCCTACAGTAACTCACTGGGAGATATGGGGTTGTATCTCTCCTACAGTAACTCACTGGGAGATATTGGGTTGCATCTCTCCTACAGTAACTCACTGGGAGATATGGGGTCATCATTATAATTGGGCATCGATGACCCTATATATAAGTTGTTCAACTCATGTACAAAGCATTTTACACAATTCTTGTGAGGCAACATATATATATATATATATATTTGACACCACACAACGTGCCAATGTGATTTGGAACTGGATAGCAGGCTCCAACTGAAAAACAGAATGATATACAATACGTAGAGCTGGGTGTTGTCCAATAGGCTTTTATTTCAACTTGAAATCCACAACATGGACACAACTCTCAATAATTGGTTTTATTCCCTTACAGTCACAAGGATGCTTATCATATGACTATATTCCATTGAGTTGAAGCAAAGATGTGTTCTGAACTATTTAAAACAGAGTCCTGTTCTAATCTAGTGAGCATCTGATTCTCTCTAGGGGTCTACTTCAGGGATGGGCAACTTGGATAGGCGTGAGGGCCACAAAAAATCTGAACTCATCATGATCACGGATCTGCATAACCACATCCATAACCAGTCATGCAGTCAGACCCTACGTGAAATTTTGTTGCCCCCCCCAACAAAGTTTTGCCATGGAACGTAGAGAAAAGTTTGCTGCATTTCTACACATTTTCCCATGGGGCGGAGGGAAGTTTTAGCAATTTTATAACTAATTTCATTGGCAGTGGGTGGAGAGAAAAAATGTGTGATTTTACAGCTAATTTCCTGTAATTCCACATGTTTTGCCATAGGGTGATGAGAAATGTTTTCAGTAATGAAAATGAATAAGGGCCCCCGGTCGGTAATTTGACCATGATTACTACATGTTAATATAGCTGGATAGACTAACTTACCAATCTCATTTTGTTTGCTGACATGGGCTGATTGAGTGACTGTCAGTGACTGACATGACAAGAAACAAACTGCTGATGCACAAACACATTTCATTCTAAAATTTTAACTCTCAACAGTAAGTTGAGATGCTGACTAAGTTCCTACAAAAGCGGGCCACCTGGCGGGCCACCATCCCTGGTCTCCTTGGTATCAAAGTCACATAGTCTTCCTCTTCTTTCTGTGGATGGCCATGCTTATATACACTATCATTCAAAAGTTTGGGGTCACTTAGAAATGTTCTTGTTTTTGAAAGAAAAGCACATTGTTGTCCATTAAAATAACATCAAATTGATCAGAAATACAGTGTATATATTGTTAATGTTGTAAATGACTATTGTAGTTGGAAACGGCTGATTTTTTAAATGAAATATCTACATAGGCGTACAGAGGCCCATTATCAGCAACCATCACTCCTGTGTTCCAATGGCACGTTGTGTTAGCTAATCCAAGTTTATAATTTTAAAAGGCTAATTGATCATTAGAAACCCCTTTGCAATTCTGTTAGCACAGCTGAACTGTTGTTCAATTTTCACAAAACAGCACGAACTGGCCCTAACCAGAATAGAAAGAGGAGTGGGAGGCCCCGGTGCACAACTGAGCAAGAGGACAAGTACATTAGTGTCTAGTTTGAGAAACTATTCTGGTTAGGGCCAGTTTGTGCTGTTCTGTGAAGGGACTAGTACACAGCGATGTACGAGATCTTCAGTTTCTTGGCAATTTCTCGCATGGAATAACTTTCATTTCTCAGAACAAGAATAAACTGATGAGTTTCAGAAGAAAGTGCTTTGTTTCTGGGCATTTTGAGCCTGTAATCGAACCCACAAATGCTGATGCTCCAGATACTCAACTAGTCTAAAGAAGGACAGTTTTATTGCTTCTTTAATCAGTACAACAGTTTTCAGCTGTGCTAACAGAATTGCAAAAAGGTTTTCTAGTGATCAATTAGCCTTTTAAAATTATAAACTTGGATTAGCTAACACAACGTGCCATTGGAACACAGATGGTTGCTGATAATGGGCCTCTGTACGCCTATGTAGATATTCCATTAAAAAATCAGCCGTTTCCAACTACATTAGCCATTTACAACATTAACATGTCTACACTGTATTTCTGATCAATTTGATGTTATTTTAATGGACAAAAAATGAGTTTTCTTTAAAAAACAAGGACATTTCTAAGTGACCCCAAACTTTTGAATGGTAGTGTACCATTGAAATTGGAATTTTGCAGCAATTTACACACAGAAGAGATTCAATTTAGATGTTCTGTCTTCAGTTCAGTTACTTAGGAATGATGTCACCTGCTGTCCATGCTTCTGAACATGTACAGTAATTCATCATCTGATGCTATTGTCGTCGTGACAACAGAGGCGCGTCTCCTCAATCCTTCTCTCCTCCACCTTTAAATCTATATGATCTATGAAATCATTATTAAATGAGACAATTTGGAGTTGAATAAAATAGGCGCTAAATACATATTATCGATAACCATCATTTGCAATTTCCTCCCCTTTCTATTTTTAGGCTGGATTCTGAATAATGAAAATATGGATCAAAATAAGGTTACTAAGGAAGGCTGTTGGAAAGGGAAATATAGAGTGGCTTTAAGAGTTGAAGGGAAGCTACACAACAGACCACCAGTAATAAAGAACTGCTGTTGTCGAGGCTATACAATTGTAGCTTCTATAATGTTCAGTTATGGGCTTCTCTCTCTCTTTCTCTCTCACTCCCTCCCTCCCTCTCTCTCCCTCCCCCATCACTTTACTTCCCCCACCCTCCAGTTCATGACCAAGCACCCATCAAAGCGTCTGGGCTGTGGTCTGGAGGGCGAGAGGGACATCCGGGAGCAGGCCTTCTTCAGACGTATCGACTGGGACCGCCTCGCCAACAGAGAGATCCAACCGCCATTCAAGCCTAAAACGGTGTGTATGTGTGCGTGCGTGACTTACCCAGCTATTAGAGTCATTCCAGAAGTTATTGGAAGTCTATGATCAGATGAAAGAGACCCTTTTGTCCACATGCACAGGCTGCTATCATAACAAGTCTCTTTAAAGGGAAATGTTCAGTTCAAACCATTACAAAGCGTCACCCCTCCACTGATAGCTACAGTAAGAGATGGGGCTGGAGAAATGTATCCACTCTCAAATTCATAGACAAAGCTATGGATAGAAAGACTGACCATCCATCATATCAAAATGACAGTTTTAACCATGTTTTGAGGTGATACAGTGTTTGTTTACAATGATTCTGTTTACAAACAAAGGAGTAAAACAAGCTTATATTTTGGGTTCTGATGGAGTAAAAACATTTAACTAAGCTCTTGAGAGTTTTATAAGTTATATTCCTCAAGAATCAATGGGGAAATATCATGAAATTAAAAGTCAAAAAGTGGATGTAGGAAACACGTATTGGCACTTTAACCTTTTAATGCAGTGGGCCAAAGCAGGGTCACACGGAATGTTTCTTGGTAGTCTTAAATAAATCTACTTTGAAAGAAATGTATACACCTCACACACATGGTTATGGTCTTAAAATGAAGAAGACACCCGTACCATGTCAGATATGGAGTTGAAATGTATTTCAATTTTTTGTTCAAATCCCAATATTACACTTTATATACATCACAGGAACCTGAAATATAACAAAACCGCTTGACATAGAAACACAACATTTTCTGCATTTAAAAAAAATATATGTTTCTAAACAATATGAATAACATTCCACCCATGAGGCCACTAGAGGGCGATTTGGTCATTTGACTGCAGGAAAGGGCTGGAGAGGACCACTCACCACTCTGATGCACAACATCAAAGCCACACACTTCAGGTGCACTATTACTCATAAGTGGGGTTTGTATCATATTTCTAAAGAGTTGTAAAACTAGAGAGTCTGTTTCCATAACTAAATTGGCCACTGTAGAAATGTAGGCATCACTTAGTGTGTGTGTGTGTGTGTGTGTGTGTGTGTGTGTGTGTGTGTGTGTGTGTGTGTGTGTGTGTGTGTGTGTGTGTGTGTGTGTGTGTGTGTTCGTCCGTGTGTTCGTCCGTGTGTTCGTGCCTGTGTGTGTCTCTCTGAGAGCCTGCAGCCATGTGTCACTGTGGGAGGTTAAAAGACTGCTGGAGCACAGCTGCAGCCTCCATCTACCCTCCTCCATCCCTCCCTCCATCCCACCATCCTCCTTTGCCACCCTTCCTATTGCTAAACACACTCTCATAACCAGGTGTGGGGGCTTTGTGACCAAACCCACACCCCAACCCCTACCCACCCCTCTCTCCCTCCATCCCACTTCTCTCCATCACAGCCCCTTCTTTTCCTACAAACACACTTGCCGGGGTGGGGGCTTTGTGACCGAACCCTCCTACAGAGGTTTAAGAATACATAGGTTTAAAATAGCCCTCTAAAAGCCTCCTAGCCCTCACACCATATCCACCGCATTGCTTCATGGCAGATGTATCAGTGTGGGTTCACATACAAACAGAGCTAATTCTGGTAATTTATTCTGGAGGTATCGTGAGGTACAGTATACTGTCATAATGAGATCATTCTGGAGGTATCGTGAGGTACAGTATACTGTCATAATGAGATCATTCTGGAGGTATCGTGAGGTACAGTATACTGTCATAATGAGATCATTCTGGAGGTATCGTGAGGTACAGTATACTGTCATAATGAGATCATTCCGGAGGTATCGTGAGGTACAGTATACTGTCATAATGAGATCATTCTGGAGGTATCGTGAGGTACAGTATACTGTCATAATGAGATCATTCTGGAGGTATCGTGAGGTGCAGTATACTGTCATAATGAGATCATTCTGGAGGTATTCTGAGGTACAGTATACTGTCATAATGAGATCATTCTGGAGGTATCGTGAGGTACAGTATACTGTCATAATGAGATCAGTCTGGAGGTTTCGTGAGGTACAGTATACTGTCATAATGAGATCATTCTGGAGGTATCGTGAGGTACAGTATACTGTCATAATGAGATCATTCTGGGGGTATCGTGGGGTACAGTATACTGTCATAATGAGATCATTCTGGAGGTATCGTGAGGTACAGTATACTGTTGTAATGAGATCATTCACCCACAAAAAGTGACAGCTAGACATCCTCTTGCTGTGGGCAACATAATGCACTTCCTTTACCACCTAATATCAGCCATGTCTCTGTCTCTCCCTCTACCTCCCCCCTCTCTCTCACACACCCACACAGGGTGGCAAAGGAGCAGAAAACTTTGACAAGTTCTTCACACGCACCCAGCCCATGTTGACCCTCCAGACCAGCTAGTCATCGCCAACATTGACCAGAGCGACTTCGCTGGTTTCTCCTACATCAACCCACAGTTCATCCACCCTTCCCTCCTTCACAGTGTGGTATGAGGGGATAGATCAGGGAGAGGAGGAAGAGAGAGAAAGAGGTTGGTGAGAGAGCAAGAGAGAGAGAGAGGAGAGAGGGGGAGAAGAGAGCCATGTGGACTGGGACTGGGACAGCAACACTTCAGATTGACCACCAATTCCCTATTGTCCCTTTTTCAAAGAGACTAATATTATCTTCATGTGTTCTCTGGACTTCAGTCGGCGACATTCTGTAAACAAGCTGTCCGAGAACGATCTCGATTGGAATTTGTCTGATGCGATGGAGGGGGTAAGGGAGGGGGGAGGGGTTGGTGTACAGAGGAGTATGTCTATCTGGTGATTGAGCGCAGTAATCATGGATACATTGATTTGAGAAGTAGGCCTGCAGTAAGCGTTGACATGAATTGCACACTGTTACCATGGGGAACCCTTTAACTCTGCAACCTACTGGCCTAACATTCAGGAATGGGTTCCATGTTTTCCACAGTTCCAGAACCTCCTACTTGCTCTAGAACCTAGAGCCAAACACTACAGTACCTTCCTGTCTGGAAGTTGTCTGTGGGACTACATACAGTATCTCATGATTCCTCAGTGTGTTGCTATGGATAGTAAAAGAGCACTCCCTCCCTATGAAGCATGATGGAACATACCCTCCTGTCCCTACCTTTCCTCTCTCTGCTGTACCTACTGTACTGTACTGCCATTTCTAAACAGTCTGCTACACCACATTCTAGATTATATTTATATACCTACAGAGAAGAGAGGTCTATTATCTACTGTTACACGAGTGCCAAAATAGAGGTGAAACAAATCATTTTATTCCAGTACATATCTATATAAACATCTACTATCTACAGTGTCCTTTTCTTACGAAATTCCTATAGTCAACTATGTCTTTCCTTGTGGCGAACCCGTCAACCCTTCTGTGATGGTGTCAGCACGCTAAACTAAGCTCAACACCATGTTTCTCTGGCAGTTTTATTAATATACTCCAAACCGTTACCGAACGTTTACAAACCGCTATCAAACGTTTACAAAACGTTACTAAAATGTAACCCACCAAGTATAGCTGTGTCTAACCTAGTATGTTGTTAAAGTACAGCTTTTAGGTCCGTATGAACAGTTGACTGATGAAACAATGATGAACATTTTAGATGGTGTCCAATTTAATTTTTGGTGAAAGCAATGGTACCAATTTTCTCAGAGTTATTTAGGAGAATTTATGAGCAAGACTGAATTGAGGATATGGTTCTGTTCATGAGGTTTGCGACAACATGTAACTTGGTATTCCGGACTTCTATTTATGGGGAAAAATCTTGAACTAAGGTTCATGAGAAGACGATGTTTGGATTTTACTACTGAAAATGCTCTTTCCATGTGCACAATGCAGTTGTCGGTTGCATGCTTATTTCCTGATTATGAATAAGCGCTAGATGACTTTCTAGGGGATGCAGCACACGTCTGATATTTATCATTGTAAAACCAAGTATTATGCTATTTGTTGATTCAGTCATTGTTGTCTGTATGAAGGTCCTACCCCACTTTCTGTTACTTATTCAACATATTCTGCATGTTTCCCTCTATACCTTTCTGTCCAGAGAGAACATTGTTTACCCTATTTGTCGACCATTTTGTAGATATCGAAAGAGCTTTTTCAAAAAGAGAAATGACTCGCAGATTTTATACCACGAACTGAATGTGCTTTTACTACCTTAGACGGGTTACACATCTCTGTTTAGATGACTATCCCAAAAACACATGACGTTTGGCTGAATCTTTGGTAGCTTTGTTATCAGCGAAACCTTGTAATATGTATTTTCTCTATTTATCCACGGTTTGTTTTTGACTATTTTAAAGGTAGAGTCAGAGAAATGACCTTTGCACGAAAAGCATCGCAGAAATTGCGATGAGCAAGACTCAAGACTTCACCCTCACAAAGTCACCCACAGTATCTGTAGATGGGTTCCCTTCATGCTCTTACAACGTAGTAGCCACTGGACCAAAACTGACCCGCACTCTCAGTGTGTTGCGGAGATTGACATACTAAGCTGTTTACTTCGCTGACTCTACCTTTAATGTTTAACAGACGATATGCAGTATCTACAGTATGTGTGACTGTGGCACGTGGTCCCTGGTTGAATACACTCCTACTCCTAACCTTGGTTTCTCTTCTATCAGAGGCAGAAGTGTGTTTTCTGGCTTTCGCTGTGTGCATGTGAGGGTAAGGCCTGATCTAAGCATGAGAGAAGGCATGATGCATGTTAACCCAGATCCCCAGGTGTACAGTATGAAGTTCATGTGTCACCAAGCATCACAGTGAGACACACGCCTGTCCCGCTAGCCCCTCCCACTACACTTCTCTCCTCTTTCTGTTCTCCTCTTCTCCATTTGTTTATTGGTTTGTCTTAGTGTTCAGTCTCCTGACTCAACCAAGTTCTAAATTCAGTCAGAACTCACATCTAAGCCATGGACACAACGATTTGAATTTTCTGTCTCTTCTGTTTTGGTTGTGGTTATGCAGAAGTTCTCTTTCTGTGCCAGACTGTGAACCTACATAATGAGAGATCAACACAGAACAAGCACAGGAAGTTCAATCAGACACAACTGAACTGCCAAAGAATAAAGAAACGTTGGTCTATTGTTTAATACACCCTGACCACAAAGACACAGTTGTTTTGGCGTTTCAGCCTATTGCCAAATGTCTTGCATTTAGTCTGTTTCTGTTAGACAAAGGTATTTGTAGCATGTCCTTGAAATGTAGCTGTTCAATGGGGATGACTACTGAAAGGATGTTAACATGTAACTTTGATTCCATTTTAGTATTAAAGTGTCCCATCTGGACAAAATGGACCTATTAGAAATAAGGGGAACCATATGTTTACACAACATTGCTGATGAGACAAACTGAGAAGCATTTCATTGAGTCAGGATCTTGTCTGTCCATCTAGATATTATGTTTTACTTCAAAGATGTGGAGGTTTCTACATGGAGAATATAGCACTCTCTATAGAACGTATCAGATACTAGTGGGAAAGAGAGGCTAACCATAGTTAGCCCTGTGAATGACGTCTCACATTGAGAATCTATGTCTAGTGAGTGGGCGGTGTTTGGGCTCCTTTAGACACAAAACCTCCAAGCAGTATGTACTTTTAGGAGGAACTACAATCACTTGCAGTCATTATTTGAATTACCGTGGCGATCATGGGACCACAACACAGGGATGTTTTGTATGCTTTATTTTCATTTCACTCTCCTTGCTTTTGTTTATCAAGTTCTCCCAAGTCCCTTTGCTAACTGGGGTATAAAGGATACTGTGTATGAATAAACCAATGAAAATGCAAACTGCCTTATTTGTGTTGTTTAGCTTTCTGTAGCCTCCCAGGCTTCGTATGTAGATTCTACATGTTGGACAGTTTCCTGTATCATTGTACTGTATATCACTATTGCTATCCATGAGGAATCCCGCTTTGCCTCCCAGGCTTCGTATGTAGATTCTACATGTTGGACGGTTTACTGTATCATTGTACTGTATATCACTATTGCTATCCATGAGGAATCCCGCTTTGCCTCCCAGGCTTCGTATGTAGATTCTACATGTTGGACAGTTTACTGTATCATTGTACTGTATATCACTATTGCTATCCATGAGGAATCCCGCTTTGCCTCCCAGACTTCGTATGTAGATTCTACATGTTGGTCGGTTTACTGTATCATTGTACTGTATATCACTATTGCTATCCATGAGGAATCCCGCTTTGCCTCACAGACTTCAAAAGTATTCTTGCTTAAAAGCAACGCAATCTCACCAATATCCAAATGCCACATTCAGTATTTTCTCACCGAACAACAGAAACGTCACAGCAGTAACTTTTCCATCTCCTCAGGGTGACAAAAGGATGAAGGTTGTCTGCCCTCTTCATATTAACCCTTCAAACGTGGCCTTCCAGATAGGAGCGTTTAGAGGTTTAGCACACTCGGCCTGCACACAGACAAATTGTCAGCAATCAAAGCCTACTGAGCCCTCAGATGAATCAGCAGAGTCCTGCTGTTTGTTTTGTCTTGGGCTGGGGTTCGCCTCGTAATGTGTGTGTATGTCTGTTGTTTCTCCCACTCTCTGCCCCCCCCGCCCCCTCTCTCGCTATCTCTCTTCCCCCTCTCTCTATTTCTCTCTCTATTTCTCTCTGTCTGTCTAAGTGGACCACTCTGCATTCACAGGACACAGACCTGGCCTGGTACGTTGGCTCCTATTCTATTCCAGTTGCTGAGCAAGTGAACCTGCTCATAAAGCCATAATAATGCAGACTACTTTTGGAATCTAATGGAAGTTCATCTAGATAAGATATGCCCTTGAGATATACCTCGGCGGTTATATATGTAACGCTCATCGTCGGAAGGAAGTTAGGGTGGACCAAAGCGCAGCGTGGAAAGTGTTCATGATCTTTATTGTCAAGAATCACTCAAACAAAAATAACGAATACAAAAACAAAAGCAGACAGCTCCGTCAGGCACAGATACTAAACTCCACAAAACCCAAACGGAAAATGACAAGTTATATATGATCCCCAATCAGAGACAACAATAGACAGCTGCCTCTGATTGGGAACCACACTAGGCAAAAACAGCAAAGAAATAGAAAACATAGATTCTCCCACCCGAGTCACACCCTGACCTAACCAAACATAGAGAATAAATAAGGATCTCTAAGGTCAGGGCGTGACAATATAAGCTAATACTGAACACACAAGTAAACAGTTTGCTTCATGTAAAGCACTCAAAGGCCCCCTACACACTTAGATTGTACAACTTATTTACAACGCATTTGACATAATGGTTGTGATACAACAGATATTTTTCTGATACAATGGACAGTTTTGTCTGTTGCTTGTGTTGTTATTTTTGTACTGAAGAACTCTCTGTTGTATCACAACGGTGGTGCCAAATGTGTTATGCATTCCTTATACAACATGAGTGTGTACGGGGACAAGAAGACTCATATTTTAGGGGTTCAACAAGGGTTCTTCTGAGATCCTCAAAGTTCTTTGAAGAACCTTAGTCTTCCTGGCACTGCAAATGGCCCTCAAAAGGTTCTTCCAAGAACCCCATATGAGGTGGGGTTCATCGAGGAACCTCCTTAGTTGGTGGGGATTCTTGCAGGAACCTAACTGCCCAACTAGAAATATTTGGATTTGAATTTGAAAGGAGAGCAGGTGCAGGCACCTAACTGAGAAATGTAAAGATCTCCTCAATTTAAGGTTGGTCCCTTATATGATCTAAATGGATATTGTTTTGTCATGATACCATCTCTCTTTTCATATTTGTGAAAATCTTTTCTAAAACAAAGACTGGACACAATTCAATGGATATCAATCAACAAGGAGGTAAGAATATGTAGGCTATAATATGTTGAAGGCTGGCTGTATTGGGTGCAGATGACTGAACTGGGTACAGATGACTGAACTGGGTGCAGATGACTGTGTTTGCAGGTATACAGACACGGGGGCATACAAAGGTGAATGAATAGCCTATAGGCCTCTATGGACAAGGTATGTATATGAAAACCCTCATCAAAAAGGTTTTCATTCACATTCACCACAAAAAAACAAGGTATGAATACTGTTGTGTGTTTTGTTAATCTTATGTATAATTACATTTTTTGGGATTCACAGACTTCACCCTCCTACACCTCTGATGAATATAACAGGAAATGTGTTCGAACACAACGCATGGCAAAATCATTCTGGCTATGGATACAGAGAACATCAACACACTAACATCAACACACCAGAGGACTTGGGACTCTGCTGGGAGTTTACCTCATATTACAATTTTTGCCACTAAAATCATGATAAACTGAGAACTAAAATATTGTGTTCTTGTTATGCATATTATTATCATTAACAATAATAATATGGGGGGGGGGGGTATTTAAAAAATGAACCCCAAAAAGTTATTCAAAAGTTTATTTGATGATCCATAAAAAAGGGGTTTATTTTAAAGGGTTCCTCAAAGAACTTCTAGAGGTTTCCCCACAGTTTTAATTTGAAGAACCCCTAAAGGGTACTCCAGGAACCTTTTCTTTTTAGAGTGTTCCTTATGTTGTTATGCAGATGAATGAGGACCCAAAAGCGACTTGGCGAAAACAGAGTCTTTATTCCAGTAAAGGATAAGAGCACTACTCCTGGACAATCAGAGCAGAAAACAAAACATAAAAAACTTAAATCCACTCGTAGTGACGAGGACAGACTGGAGACTCGACCATTAACTGTAGGTTGCCTCGGGAAGGCACCGACCGTAGCGGACTCAGACACCTGCTCACACGCAGCATCTGAAGGAGACAAGACACGACAGGGCGAGACCAAGACACAGCACAGCGAACATCATACAAGGATCCGACAAGGACAGAAGCGGAAAACAAGGGGAGAAATAGGGACTCTAATCAGAGGACAGAATAGGGGACAGGTGTGAAAAGACTAAATGAGTGAGTTAGGAGAATGAGGAACAGCTGGGAGCAGGAACGGAACATAGAGAGAGGAGAGAGAGGGAGGGGAGAGAGAAAAAAGGAACGAACATAATAAGACCAGCAGGGGGAAAACGAACAGAAGGGAAAGCATAATGACAAGACAATATAAGACAAAACATGACAGTACCCCCCCACTCACCGAGCGCCTCCTGGCGCACTCGAGGAGGAATCCTGGCGGCAACGGAGGAAATCATCAATCAGCGAACGGTCCAGCACGTCCCGAGATGGAACCCAACTCCTCTCCTCAGGACCGTAACCCTCCCAATCCACTAAGTACTGGTGACCACGTCCCCGAGAACGCATGTCCATGATCCTACGTACCTTGTAAATAGGTGCGCCCTCGACAAGGACGGGGGGAGGGAAGACGAACGGGGGTGCGAAGAAAGGGCTTGACACAGGAGACATGGAAGACAGGATGGACGCGACGAAGATGTCGCGGAAGAAGCAGTCGCACAGCGTGGATTGACGACCTGGGAGACACGGAACGGACCAATGAACCGCGGAGTCAACTTACGAGAAGCTGTCGTAAGGGGAAGGTTACGAGTGGAAAGCCACACTCTCTGGCCGCGACAATACCTAGGACTCTTAATCCTACGTTTATTGGCGGCTCTCACAGTCTGCGCCCTGTAACGGCAAAGTGCAGACCTCACCCTCCTCCAGGTGCGCTCACAACGTTGGACAAACGCCTGAGCGGAGGGAACGCTGGACCTCGGCGAGCTGGGACGAGAACAGAGGAGGTTGGTAACCCAGGCTACTCTGAAACGGAGATAGCCCGGTAGCAGACGAAGGAAGCGAGTTGTGAGCGTATTCTGCCCAGGGGAGCTGTTCTGCCCAAGACGCAGGGTTTCTAAAAGAAAGGCTGCGTAGTATGCGACCAATCGTCTGATTGGCCCTTTCTGCTTGACCGTTAGACTGGGGATGAAAACCGGAAGAGAGACTGACGGAAGCACCAATCAAACGACAGAACTCCCTCCAAAACTGTGACGTGAATTGCGGACCTCTGTCTGAAACGGCGTCTAACGGGAGGCCATGTATTCTGAACACATTCTCGATGATGATTTGTGCCGTCTCCTTAGCGGAAGGAAGCTTAGCGAGGGGAATGAAATGTGCCGCCTTAGAGAACCTATCGACAACCGTAAGAATCACAGTCTTCCCCGCAGACGAAGGCAGACCGGTAATGAAGTCTAAGGCGATGTGAGACCATGGTCGAGAAGGAATGGGAAGCGGTCTGAGACGACCGGCAGGAGGAGAGTTACCTGACTTAGTCTGCGCGCAGTCCGAACAAGCAGCCACGAAACGGCGCGTGTCACGCTCCTGAGTAGGCCACCAAAAGCGCTGGCGAATAGAAGCAAGAGTACCTCGAACGCCGGGATGGCCAGCTAACTTGGCAGAGTGAGCCCACTGAAGAACAGCCAGACGAGTAGAAACAGGAACGAAAAGAAGGTTACTAGGACAAGCGCGCGGCGACGCAGTGTGAGTGAGTGCTTGCTTAACCTGTCTCTCAATTCCCCAGACTGTCAACCCGACAACACGCCCATAAGGAAGAATCCCCCTCGGGATCAGTAGAAGCCACAGAAGAACTAAAGAGACGGGATAAGGCATCAGGCTTGGTGTTCTTACTACCCGGGCGATAAGAAATCACAAACTCGAAACGAGCGAAAACAACGCCCAACGAGCTTGACGTGCATTAAGTCGTTTGGCAGAACGGATGTACTCAAGGTTCTTATGGTCAGTCCAAACGACAAAGGAACGGTCGCCCCTCCAACCACTGTCGCCATTCGCCTAGGGCTAAGCGGATGGCGAGCAGTTCGCGGTTACCCACATCATAGTTGCGTTCCGATGGCGACAGGCGATGAGAAAATAAGCGCAAGGATGAACCTTATCGTCAGACTGGAAGCGCTGGGATAGAATGGCTCCCACGCCCACCTCTGAAGCGTCAACCTCGACAATGAATTGTTTAGTGACGTCAGGAGTAACGAGGATAGGAGCGGACGTAAAACGCTTCTTGAGGAGATCAAAAGCTCCCTGGGCGGAACCGGACCACTTAAAGCACGTCTTGACAGAAGTAAGAGCTGTGAGAGGGGCAGCAACTTGACCGAAATTACGAATGAAACGCCGATAGAAATTAGCGAAACCTAGAAAGCGCTGCAACTCGACACGTGACCTTGGAACGGGCCAATCACTGACAGCCTGGACCTTACAAGATCCATCTGAATGCCTTCAGCGGAAATAACAGAACCGAGAAAAGTGACGGAGGAGACATGAAAGGCGCACTTCTCAGCCTTCACGTAGAGACACTTCTCTAAAAGGCGCTGGAGTACACGTCGAACGTGCTGAACATGAATCTCGAGTGACGGTGAAAAAAATCAGGATGTCGTCAAGGTAGACAAAAACAAAGATGTTCAGCATGTCTCTCAGTACATCATTAACTAATGCCTGAAAAACAGCTGGAGCATTAGCGAGACCAAACGGCAGAACCCGGTACTCAAAATGCCCTAACGGAGTGTTAAACGCCGTTTTCCACTCGTCTCCCTCTCTGATGCGCACGAGATGGTAAGCATTACGAAGGTCCAACTTAGTAAAGAACCTGGCTCCCTGCAGAATCTCGAAGGCTGATGACATAAGGGGAAGCGGATAACGATTCTTAACCGTTATGTCATTCAGCCTCGATAATCCACGCAGGGGCGCAGAGTACCGTCCTTCTTCTTAACAAAAAAAACCCCGCCCCGGCAGGAGAGGAAGAAGGCACTACGGTGCCGGCGTCAAGAGACACAGACAAATAATCCTCGAGAGCCTTACGTTCGGGAGCCGACAGAGAGTATAGTCTACCCCGAGGAGGAGTGGTCCCCGGAAGGAGATCAATACTACAATCATACGACCGGTGAGGAGGAAGGGAGTTGGCTCTGGACCGACTGAAGACCGTGCGCAGATCATGATATTCCTCCGGCACTCCTGTCAAATCACCAGGTTCCTCCTGAGAAGAGGGGACAGAAGAAACAGGAGGGATAGCAGACATTAAACACTTCACATGACAAGAAACGTTCCAGGATAGGATAGAATTACTAGACCAATTTATAGAAGGATTATGACATACTAGCCAGGGATGACCCAAAACAACAGGTGTAAAAGGTGAACGAAAATCAAAAAGGAAATAGTCTCACTGTGGTTACCAGATACTGTGAGGGTTAAAGGTAGTGTCTCATATCTGATACTGGGGAGATGACTACCATCTAAGGCGAACATGGGCGTAGGCTTCCCTAACTGTCTGAGAGGAATGTCATGTTTCGAGCCCATGCTTCGTCCATAAAACAACCCTCAGCCCCAGAGTCTATCAAGGCACTGCATGTAGCACCCAACCGGTCCAGCGTAGATGGACCGACATAGTAGTACAGGATCTTGATGGAGAGACCTGAGTAGTAGCGCTCACCAGTAGCCCTCCGCTTACTGATGAGCTCTGGCTTTTACTGGACATGAATTGACAAAATGTCCAGCAAGTCCGCAATAGAGGCACAGGCGGTTGGTAATCCTCCGTTCCCTCTCTTTAGTCGAGATGCGAATACCTCCCAGCTGCATGGGCTCAGTCTCTGAGCCGGAGGGAGGAGATGGTAGCGATGCGGAGAGGGGAAACACCGTTAACGCGCGCTCTCTTCCACGAGCTCGGTGACGAAGATCTACCCGTCGTTCTATGCGGATGGCGAGTGCAATCAAAGAGTCCACACTGGAAGGAACCTCCCGGGAAAGAATCTCATCCTTAACCTCTGCGTGGAGTCCCTCCAGAAAACGAGCGAGCAGCGCCGGCTCGTTCCAGTCACTTGAGGCAGCAAGAGTGCGAAACTCAATAGAGTAATCCGTTATGGATCGATCACCTTGACATAGGGAAGCCAGGGCCCTAGAAGCCTCCCTACCAAAACTGAACGATCAAAAACCCGTATCATCTCCTCTTTAAAGCTCAGGTAATTGTTAGAACAATCAGCCCTTGCCTCCCAGATAGCTGTGCCCCTCTCGAGCCCGGCCAGTAAGGAGTGATATGACGTAAGCAACCCGAGCTCTCTCTCTTGAGTATGTGTTGGGTTGGAGAGAGAACACAATATCACACTGGGTGAGAAAAGAGCGGCACTCAGTGGGCTGCCCGGAGTAACAAGGTGGGTTATTAACCCTAGGTTCCGGAGACTCGGCTGACCAGGAAGTAGCAGGTGGCACGAGACGAAGACTCTGGAACTGTCCAGAGAGGTCGGAAACCTGAGCGGCCAGGGTCTCAATGGCATGACGAGCAGCAGACAATTCCTGCTCGTGTCTGCCGAGCATGGCTCCCTGGATCTCGACGGCAGTGTTACGAGAATCCGTAGTCGCTGGGTCCATTCGTGGTCGGATCCTTCTGTTATGCAGATGAATGAGGACCCAAAAGCGACTTGGCGAAAACAGAGTCTTTATTCCAGTAAAGGATAAGAGCACTACTCCTGGACAATCAGAGCAGAAAACAAAACATAAAAACTTAAATCCACTCGTAGTGACGAGGACAGACTGGAGACTCGACCATTAACTGTAGGTTGCCTCGGGAAGGCACCGACCGTAGAAGAGACTCAGACACCTGCTCACACGCAGCATCTGAAGGAGACAAGACACGACAGGGCGAGACCAAGACACAGCACAGCGAACATCATACAAGGATCCGACAAGGACAGAAGCGGAAAACAAGGGGAGAAATAGGGACTCTAATCAGAGGACAGAATAGGGGACAGGTGTGAAAAGACTAAATGAGTGAGTTAGGAGAATGAGGAACAGCTGGGAGCAGGAACGGAACATAGAGAGAGGAGAGAGAGGGAAGGAGAGAGAAAATAGGGAACGAACCTAATAAGACCAGCAGGGGAAACGAACAGAAGGGAAAGCATAATGACAAGACAATATAAGACAAAACATGACATATGTTTACTTAGATTTAAAAGTAATGTCTGATTGAGCTGACATATGAAGTATTTACCGTCAATGAAGTCTCCGTGAACACGGAACATTGCCTTTACATTTAAATCGAGCTGTAACATGGATTTTCTGCGATACTTCTGTCATACTCATTGAATCCAGCCCAAAGCATTCAATTCAATTCAATTCAATTCAATTCAAGGGCTTTATTGGCATGGGAAACATGAAGTTGCCAAAGCAAGTGAGGTAGACAACATACAAAGTGAATATATAAAGTGAAAAAACAACAAAAATTAACAGTAAACATTACACATACAACAGTTTCAAAACAGTAAAGACATTACAAATGTCATATTATATATATATTTATATACACATACACATATATATATATATATATATATATACATAATATATATGATACATACATACATATATATAAAATAAGAGGACATACATACACAATGTACAAATAATTAAAGGACACAAGATAAAATAAATAAGCATAAATTTTGTATTTACAATGGTGTTTGTTCTTCACTGGTTTAACCCTTTTCTCGTGGCAACAGGTCACAAATCTTGCTGCTGTGATGGCACACTGTGGAATTTCACCCAGTAGGTATGGGAGTTTTTCAAAATTGGATATGTTTTCGCAAGTCTTTGTGGATCTGTGTGATCTGGGAAATATGTCTATATAATATGGTCATACAAAAGGCAGGAGGTTAGGAAGTGCAGCTCAGTTTCCACCTCATTTTGCAGATTAAGCACTGGAGCCTGTCTTCTCTTGAGGGCCATGTACAGGTAGAGATATTGGTGTGCAAAAGAGCTATGCTCACTGAGTCTGTAAATAAAAAGCATTCTCTCTCATCTGTCTTTCGGAATGGCAGGCGCTGGCCTTGGTGCTGAAGTCCCAGGGGCCCGGGAC
>NC_068425.1:35387222-35406834 GCF_023373465.1 Oncorhynchus keta | reverse complement strand
ATATATGAACACTTTTTGTGGGGTACTACATGATTCCATATCTGTTATTTCATAGTTTTGATGTCTTCACTATTATTCTACAATGTAGAAAATAGTAAAAATAAAGAAAAACCCTTGAATGAGTAGGTGTGTCCAAACTTTTGACTGCCACTGTACATCTGTGTGCAGTAGGTGTGTGCATGCTCACATGTGATCTAACTTAAAACCGTTCCCATCCAAGAAATTCAAGAGAGAGAGAGAGAGAGAGAGAGAGAGAGAGAGAGAGAGAGATGGTGAGCTCATGGGCTCCTGAGTTCTTCTGCCAGAAGATATAATTAGAGTTGGATAAATGTAGATAAACTTGCATTTTTTCACAAGGATAAAATTCCATACCTAAAATCTTGATTTTGGACTAAATTACCTGAATGGACTATTACTACCAAGGACTATCAAGAACAAACTTCTAATAAACCAAAACCTGCAGAAGATACACAAGCAAATCTGGAAATACCATCCAACACAAAACTGAGTGAGTATTGTTCAGTCTGAAAGACAATCATCTCTAGGTAATGTTGTTATATAAAGCTTCATAAATAAATTGTTGCAACTTCAAGTGAGAGGTGTGAAAACTCTTGAGCCTAACAATGGCAGGAGAGTTTGAAAGGAGAGCACAGCAGGAAATGCTCTCTCTCTCTCTCTCTGTGACAACTCCCCAGCACTGATCACACCCAGGTCCCACAACTGCACTGCTCCTCCATCATTGAGAGGCGTAAATTCACAGAGCTGGTTAGGGACATGGCGGTACTCAGAGAGCGAGTGGTGGTGCTCAGAGGACCCCCCTCCCCAACAACACCCAGTGGGCAGAAGGTGGAAATGGACAGCTGTCTGAGAGAGCTGACTGCTCTACAGACTGAGGTGAGAGAACTTAAAGAGGCACACATGGCACTGAAGGAGAAGATGAGAAACCTGTGGTGTGACAGAGAGCAGGACACTCCAGCAGAGAAGCCAGCCGAACAGCCCACCACAGAACCAGACCACAACCTCAACACCACAATGGGACAGAATACACAGGACCCACCAACCCAACGGACCCCACACCCTCCTAACAGCCCCCCTGTCAGCTCCCCTGATAGCTACCTTGAAAACCCCCACACATCCACTGTGGACACACAAAGGTAGAGATTGTGCTCCTCATTGACTCAAATGGCAAATACATTCAAGAGGATAAACTTTTTCCCAAAGTGGCTAAACGCTGGTGCCCAAACACTAGGCATGGCCTGGAGCTGTTGTCAGAGGACAGACTAGGGTCCCCCAGCCACATCATAATTCACACAGACATAAATGACCTGAGAGCCCAGCAGTGAAGGGTGTCTACAGCACTCAAGGGAGGAATTGAAAAAGCTTCTTCCACTTTCCCCAAGTGGTTATCTCCACTCTGCTACCACGAAAAAGCTTTCACCCTGCCAACATACAGCGGGTGAATGTAAGCATTAAGCAAGACTGTGCCTCAAAACTAATGTCTACCTGGCCCACCACTCCACCCTGGACTTGAACAGCCTTTATGACCAGGTCCACCTCTACAAGGCAGCAATCCCAACCCTCATCCGTAGCCTCAGCACCTCACACAGGAGCAACAGAGCAATGGACACCCCGCCCAGACCAGCGAGACACCCTCCCAGAACTGCACCGAGAGAACCCATACCAAGAGGACCTACACCCAGACCACAGCATCACCAGCCACACCCCAACCATCTCTCTCTCTCTCACACACTCACACTCACACTCAGACTCACACTCAAACACACACCAATCATGTCCTCCTTCAGGGCTTGATGTTCCTCCAACACTCTTAACGCCTGCCAGCACACCCACACCTCATTTATATACCCTCTCAAGTCCAGGGGAATTCACCACAATGAGCCAACAGCTGTGTTTGAAATCAGGACATTAAGTCTATTCACTGAGAAACATTTTCAGTCTACCTTTGAAACGTCTATTCAAACACCTCATAGCACCCAGCCATGCATACTCCCACGGTTTCTTTCTTGTGTGGCTGTAATGTGTTGCTCCTCATGCTTTATCATTAATTGGCCTATATATTCATCCACATGTCCTCACAGCCACAGAGCAGAGAGAGAGAACTGAAAGGGTAGTATTAGAACATCAGCACAGGGTCGGGTGGCTGTGTCATGCTGCTAGTCGCACATCTTCTCTCACGTCTTCTCACGTCTTCTCTTCTCTCTCGCGCTCTCCCTCCCTCCCTCTCCCTCCCTCCCTCCCTCCCTCCCTCGGAGTGACACAGGGCAGTATGACATGTATCTCTGTCTGAGAGATCTATCAGCATTATCCCATTATACATCATCTACCAATCGCACAGAAGAGCATGCCAGTCAATTGTGTGTGTGCCTGGTCCTTTGCACCCTAAGTGTGTTCACTACCAGTAGGTCGCTCTGCTTGTGTCACCAACTACATCTGTGTCACCCCATTAACTGTAACAACCCTCTACTTCTCCCCACAGATCTGACCTCTCACCTCTGACCCAGTGCCCCCTACTGGTGCGGACCACCTCTGATCCTACCGTGATGAGCGGGTGCGGCAGGAAGGCTCTGGCATTGCTGAGCAGCGTGTTTGCGGTCAGCGGGCTGGGGCTTCTGGGAGTTGCGGTCTCTACAGACTACTGGCTGTACCTGGAGGAGGGGGTCATCCTGCCCCTGAACCAGACCACTGACATCAGGACCTCCCTGCACTCTGGACTCTGGAGAGTCTGCTTCCTGGCAGGTCACTACCATCTCCAGCTGATCCTGGATCAGACCGATTGAGACCATTTCTAGCTGTACACTCTTAGAAAAAAGGGTTACAAAAGTGTTATTTGGGTGTCCCCATAGGAGAGCCCTTTTTGGTTCCAGGTAGAACCCTTTGTGGTTCCAGGTAGAACTATTTTGGGTTCCATGTAGAACCCTCTGTGGAAAGGGATTTACATGGAACTCAAAGGGGTTTTACCTGGAACCAAAAAGGGTTTCTCAAAGGGTTCTCTTATGGGGACAGCCGAGGAACATTTTTAGGATCTAGATCTTCTTTCTCACTGTCTGGTTGGTTTTGGGGAATAAGAGGGAGAATGTTGCATTTCGACATTAGCGATGAAAGATGACCGAGCTAGAGCGGTGTTTGTCAGACCAGAAGACATTAGTGATGAAAGGTGACCGAGCTAGAGCGGTGTTTGTCAGACCAGAAGACATTAGCGATGAAAGGTGACAGAGCTAGAGCGGTGTTTGTCAGACCAGAAGACATTAGCGATGAAAGGTGACCGAGCTAGAGCGGTGTTTGTCAGACCAGAAGACATTAACGATGAAAGGTGACCGAGCTAGAGCGGTGTCTGTCAGACCAGAAGACATTAGCGATGAAAGGTGACCGAGCTAGAGCGGTGTCTGTCAGACCAGAAGACATTAACGATGAAAGGTGACCGAGCTAGAGCGGTGTTTGTCAGACCAGAAGACATTAGCGATGAAAGGTGACAGAGCTAGAGCGGTGTTTGTCAGACCAGAAGACATTAGCGATGAAAGGTGACAGAGCTAGAGCGGTGTTTGTCAGACCAGAAGACATTAGCGATGAAAGGTGACCGAGCTAGAGCGGTGTTTGTCAGACCAGAAGACATTAACGATGAAAGGTGACCGAGCTAGAGCGGTGTTTGTCAGACCAGAAGACATTAGCGATGAAAGGTGACAGAGCTAGAGCGGTGTTTGTCAGACCAGAAGACATTAGCGATGAAAGGTGACCGAGCTAGAGCGGTGTTTGTCAGACCAGAAGACATTAGCGATGAAAGGTGACCGAGCTAGAGCGGTGTTTGTCAGACCAGAAGACATTAGCGATGAAAGGTGACCGAGCTAGAGCGGTGTTTGTCAGACCAGAAGACATTAGCGATGAAAGGTGACAGAGCTAGAGTGGTGTTTGTCAGACCTGGAAATCGGTCTTCTCACAAAATCGTCTATTGCGTCTGAACGGTTCGGCCTACAGTTTATGACCCCTCTATGGAAAGTCTCAGCATGTCTTTCTGTCAGCATGTCTCGCTGTCAAAATAAAGGTTAAATCATAATCTCTACAACCTCTGTATAGGCTCTCTATAATCCCTCTCTTCTTCTCTTCCAGGTGAAGAGGCAGGTCGCTGTTTCACCATCGAGTACATCATGCCCATGAACTTACAGCTCACCTCTGAGTCCACAGTCAGTGTACTTAGTAAGTTATATTTCTCTAATTTTCCTGTCTCTCTCTCGCTCGCTCTCTCAATCTTTATTGTGTGGTTGCCTCTGTTGCCAAGGCATTGTATACATAATTGAACAATATGCTGGAGAAACAATAATAATAAATATCAACTTTTAGGCCATCTGCTCTAAAGGGTCTCTCTTCTCGATGTACAGTGTTTGATTGAATAGACCCTGTCTGTGTGTGAGTAGATGAAGCACTCTTTGTGGTCAGAGTGGGTGGGTGGTTGGAATACTGCCAATGCATTCAGGACAAATAAGGACAAGTGACACAATGTATCAACATATGGCACCCTCTTCTGGTTCCTTAGCAGAACAGTCTTTCTGCCTGAATAGCTGAAGCTGTGAGAGGGAGCAGTGCACTGTACAATTAAGAAGCTGTATGTGCATTGGAAGAACTGTTACTGAGGTTTCCTGAGTTCCTGTCGATGAATGGAGTGGTAATGATAATATCAGTCTGGCTTGTAACCAGCGTTCTAAAGGGAAGAACAGGCTGAATGCGAGAGATAATATATTCCCTCGTGGGTGGCAAGAAACGTGTAAAATAGTGCTTCTTTATCACCAGTATTTCAGCTTTCACATCACCAATTAAGGCTCTAATGCTTAAAAGTAATAATACAATGCAGTTTTATTGAAATTTGTTTTCCTCCTCCTAGTGTGTCTGAATGACTACCTCTTTACTATTCAAGTCTCTTTCCAATTCCCCCGAGCCCAGTCTGCCCATACAGAATAAAATGAGTCATCAGAACTCCCAGCGTCTCTGGGTCTCCACCCTGCTGACTCTTCTCTGCTTCAGAATAGTTATTAGGTAATAACTCTGAGGAGTCACACTGAGGGGAGTTTGACTTTCTCTAAAGGCCCAGCCTCATTAGGTTTTGGTTGATGCCTGTTGAAAGGTCTCTGCTAGACAGGAAGATTGTTTGGACCTTCCATGTTCAGAGTCCGAGATGAAAGTAGAGTATAAGAGTTTGTAGATGAGCATAGCTATGTGTGTCTGTTAAATTCTGTTTTTCCTCTCTCTCTCTCTCTCTCTCTCTCTCTCTCTCTCTCTCTCTCTCTCTCTCTCTCTCTCTCTCTCTCTCTCTCTCTCTCTGCTCTCTCTCTCTCTCTCTCTCTCTCTGTGTCTCTCTCTCTCTCTCTCTCTCTCTCTCTCTGTGTCTCTCTCTCTCTCTCTCTCTGTGTCTCTCTCTCTCTCTCTCTCTCTGTGTCTCACTCTCTCTCTCTGTCTCTCTCTCTCTCTCTCTCTCTCTCTCTCTCTCTCTCTCTCTCTCTCTCTGTGTCTCTCTCTCTCTCTCTCTCTCTCTCTCTCTCTCTCTCTCTCTCTCTCTCTGTCTCTCTCTCTCTCTCTCTGTCTCTCTCTCTCTCTCTCTCTCTCTCTCTCTCTCTCTCTCTCTCTCTCTCTCTCTGTGTCTCACTCTCTCTCTCTGTCTCTCTCTCTCTCTCTCTCTCTCTCTCTCTCTCTCTCTCTCTCTCTCTCTGTGTCTCTCTCTCTCTCTGTCTCTCTCTCTCTCTCTCTCTCTCTCTCTCTCTCTCTCTCTCTCTCTCTCTCTCTCTCTCTCTCTCTCTCTCTCTCTCTCAGAGATGATTCGTTCAGCCACTCCGTTTCCTCTGGTCAGTCTGTTCTTCATGTTCATCGGCTTTGTGCTAAACAACATCGGACACGTCCGACCTCATCGCACCATCCTGGCCTTTGTCTCCGGAATCTTCTTCATCCTTTCCGGTACTCTTCTAATCTTCCCTCTCTTCCTCCTCACCTCCTTTTCTTTCTCCTCTTCTTCCCTACTTCTCCTCATTTTCTGCGGTCTCTGCTTCAGCTACAGAATGTGACGGTGTCTATCTCGCTTGAACACAATCACTATCTGTCTTCTCTGTCTGTCTTTTTCTTTCTCTGACTGATGTTCAGGCTTTGAAGGTTTGTTTCATCTCTCGTTTGTCTTCCCCCCCCCCTCTCTCTCTCTCTCCTTCTGTTATCTCCCCCTCCTCTTCCCTCTCTTTCTGTTATCTCCCCCTCCTCTTCCTTCTCTTCCTGTTATCTCCCCCGCCTCTTCCCTCTCTTTCTGTTATCTCCCCCTTATCTCCCCCTCCTCTTCCCTCTCTTTCTGTTATCTCCCCCTTCTCTTCCCTCTCTTTCTGTTATCTCCACCTCCTCTTCCCTCTCTTTCTGTTATCTCCCCCTTCTCTTCCCTCTCTTTCTGTTATCTCCCCCTCCTCTTCCCTCTCTTTCTGTTATCTCCCCCTCCTCTTCCCTCTCTTTCTGTTATCTCCCCCTTCTCTTCCCTTTCTTTCTGTTATCTCCCCCTCCTCTTCCCTCTCTTTCTGTTATCTCCCCCTCCTCTTCCCTCTCTTTCTGTCAGGTCTAGCTCTGGTGGTAGGTCTCGTGTTGTATATATCCAGTATTAATGACGAGATGTTGAACAGGACTAAGAGCAGTGAGTCCTACTTCAGCTACCGGTACGGCTGGTCCTTCGCCTTCGCTGCCATCTCCTTTCTGCTCACTGAGGTACTTCAAAATTCAAAAGGCACTCGCACATCTGAGCTATCTTTGTTGCAAGTCCATGGTGACAGTTGAATAAGATGAGAAAAAAGAAGAAACATGCACTCACTGAGGTAGATTTGTTGTAAAAAAAAATCAACATTGTAGGATAGTTCACTACCAAAGAACATGTCTTTTTTTTATTGTCACACACTGGATAGGTGAGGTGAAATACTACAGCCATAGTAGTAGAGCACCCCTGGAGCAAATTAGTCAAGTGCCTTGCATTTCACCTTGTAGGCTCGGGTATTCAAACCAGCAACCTTACGGTTACGGCCCAACGCTCGGAACACTAGTTTACCTGTCGTCTGCTGGTGTGGTACCCTCTCTTCTGGGTCTTCTGGCTCTCTATACTACAGAGTGCAGTGTCCGTCTCTCTCTCTCTCTCCCAGAGTGCAGGCGTCATGTCCGTCTACCTGTTCATGAAGCGCTACACAGCCGAGGAAATGTACCAGCGCCACCACCCCGACTTCTACCGGCCACGCCTCAGTAACTGCTCTGACCACTCCGGTCAGTTCCTGCACCCGGAGACCTGGGCACGTGGACGCAGCCCCTCGGACATCTCCAGCGAAACCTCACTCCAGATGAGCACCAGCTACCCTGCCCTGCTCAAGTGCCCCGACTACGACCAGGTCTCCTCCTCACCCTGCTGAAGGGGTCATCAGGTCAGGGCAGGTCGCCAAGGTCAAGGGTGAGAAGTCATAGGTGATGTTGCTTTTAGATACTGATCTAAGATCAGCTTTCTTATTTAAGTTATCTGGAATCTGTGGAGGGTTACTGGGAAGTTGCTGGGTGTGGATAGAACCTCCCGCCTGCATAGTTTACTGGGAGGTCAGTCCCAGTAGATATACAGGGAAGCCTCTGTCTCTTTATTTTGTTGTTGTTCGTTCCCATTGTGATGCTGTGCCCTGAACCTTGTTTGAAAACGTCTACCAGCCATGATTACTGCTGAGGAAACAGTTGATGCCGCTGTGCCACATGTTACCTACAGATGGCAGCAAAGTGCAGAGTTTTTTCAGGAGTATTCACTTCTCACGTATTTTCTATTATATCAGGATACTTACTGCCACTGATTAGTTAACTTGACGAGGACCAAACTAACATTTACACAAATGTTTGAACGGGAACAATACA
Source organism: Oncorhynchus keta (assembly GCF_023373465.1). Lineage (NCBI taxonomy): Eukaryota > Metazoa > Chordata > Actinopteri > Salmoniformes > Salmonidae > Oncorhynchus > Oncorhynchus keta. Next base: position 35,398,932 of record NC_068425.1, on the reverse strand, counting down.
TGTCACTATGTTAAAGCTGCAATCAGCAGTTGAAACAATAACAAAGTGAACTCCCATCCCGTTTCAGTAAAAAGCTGAGGAATGGGGCTAGCTAGAGAAATGTAACCACTCTCAAATTCATAGACAGAGCTATGGATGCAAGAACTGGCCATCCATGATATCTAAATTATTGTTACCATGTTTTGAAGGTATATAGTGTTTGTTTACAAACACTGGAGTGAAACAAGCTTTTATTTTGGTTTCTGATGGTTACGACAGTTGAATTAAGCACATGAGGCATTTGTAATATTATAACATCATATTCTTAAGAGGTCCAAAAATGGATGAAACAACTGCAGATTGCACCTTTAAACGTGTGATATGTTAAAATGTGTAGTTTGCTTCATGTTGGAGTTTTTAAATTGATGTGTCCCTGCTGGCTCACGGATCTGCCAACATGACGTTTTCATGTTATGGAATCTCTGCTTTGTTTATGTATCATGTAAAAATGAATTATTTGAAAAGCGATTGGTATTTACTCTTAGACAGATTGTTTATACATGCATATGGATAACTGTTGTACATTGTATGAATATAGCGAACCATTGTAAAACAAGTCAAATGTGTAGTCGCTGCTTAAAATGATTAATTCTGAGTGTCAGCTTCATGCCGTCGGCATAGCAACTGTTGCGTACTAACTGTACAATATCTGGAGAATATCTAAATGTGGGAAATAAATAGACTTTGTGAAATCTTTTTAATGACATTGCCTGTGGATGGAATGCAATTTCATTCATTAACTACAGTTTCAAGATATTGATGGGTTGAGAACTAACAGAGCAGGATAGGATAATTAATGAAGGGTAGGAAAGGGTTAGGGCTGAGCTAAAATGATAGTTGTCAACAACTGCTATCCCCAACGTGACAACTAGATGGCGCTGTAATGGTAGCCACAACCGTATAAACCATCAGTCTCAACAAACCATCGGTATCATAACACCGGTTAATGGATTGGAGTTCAATTTTGCTTCCATGTATTGTAATGTCACATCAATACACTGGGAGTCAGTGTTGCATCACTTACACTATAAAGCAGACAGAAATCCCTTCAGGTCAGAAGTGTATAGAATCAGGACTTAAACACCCATCTGCCCACTATGTTACCTATGAACTCGGTCCCCCTCTTTCAAATGATTTATTTTCACACCTTATCTAGACACTGTATCTATTTATTGGCCAATTAAGGGGGGAACTCATATTACTCTGACCTGATCTATGTCTGTTTGCTGATCAATGAAGGGGTAGATTTTAACCATCAGTAAAGGGTTTCTCATAGACTTTAACCATCAGTAAAGGGTTTCTCAGACTTTAACCATCAGTAAAGGGTTTCTCATAGCCTTTAACCATCAGTAAAGGGTTTCACATAGACTTTAACCATCAGTAAAGGGTTTCTCATAGACTTTAACCATCAGTAAAGGGTTTCATCATAGACTTTAACCATCAGTAAAGGGTTTCTCATAGACTTTAACCATCAGTAAAGGGTTTCTCATAGACTTTAACCATCAGTAAAGGGTTTCTCATAGACTTTAACCATCAGTAAAGGGTTTCTCATAGACTTTAACCATCAGTAAAGGGTTTCACATAGACTTTAACCATCAGTAAAGGGTTTCTCATAGACTTTAACCATCAGTAAAGGGTTTCTCATAGACTTTAACCATCAGTAAAGGGTTTCTCATAGACTTTAACCATCAGTAAAGGGTTTCACATAGACTTTTAACCATCAGTAAAGGGTTTCTCACACTGTAGTCTTGTCCCACCACTCCATCTGTCTCTACACTCATAAGAATGTTCATAGACATGGGCTGGAGGTCAGTTGGTTGGTTGCTGTTCAGGACATGGTTTTTTCCCAGTTACATTTTCTTTTCTACTGCTTTTCCACCATATAAAAAACAGGCAAATATTGTATCTAAAGTCTATTTAAATAATTACTGCCCATGACAGTTGGTACTTAGATGATTAACATAAATTAAGAAATTAACCTTTGATCCATGACCTACTAAGTTTAATAAAATATACATTTCAGCATATTATCTACTGATAAACTGGATGATTAATTGCATATGCAAATATGTAGGTCAAGCTCAATAAATAATCAATAAATGCGTCGTACAACGGATGTAGTCTTTGTATACTTTATGTAGCTTTCCACGTAATGTACAATGTGACCAATAGCTTTTACAGAGATAGAAAAGTTCATTTAGCTATAGCCCCACACAAGGGGCAGTAGTAGGTCATATTCTGCCCTGAGATCAGGGGTCATATCTTACAAACACATAGAAAAACTACTGGATTCAACTTCATCAGTCAGCATTATAGTTCGGACATCATCATTTTCATCATCATCAATATTACTGCCACCCGTATTCTATTTATCCTCAACATCTGCCTTATCATCACCATCATCATCAATATTACTACCACCCATATCCTATTCATCCTCAACATCTGCCTTATCATCACCATCATCATCAATATTACTACCACCCATATCCTATTCATCCTCAACATCTGCCTTATCATCATCACCATCATCATCATCAATATTACTACCACCCATATTCCTATTCATCTGCATCATCACCCTCATCGCCATCATTATCATCCTCATTCCTGCTGGAAATGGACTTTTCCTGACATCACGTTATATAGTATTTGTTTATGATCATGTTTTTGACTTGTGTACAGAAGACCTCAAACTGACCTGATGCAAAGTACAGCCAGTAGGTGCAACATGTTTCAGAGTATTCATACAACAACAAAAAGGAGAGCCATAAAACCTATACATTATTTACATATACATAACTTAAGTCTTCAGTTAACGCTTACGGACAGAATGGAACCATTTGACAAAGACAATAAATACAAATAAGATAATAGATTATATTTTGTAAGGGGAACACAAAAAGCAAGCAAGGATCTTCGGTTACAAATGAAAAGCATATGGGTCACATCAATGCATCGCCCCTCACTGGCGCTGTTGGACCTCGAGACACTGAAAGAAAAGCTTAAAATGACTGGTACCCTTATTGGGCTGTTTCACAAACCCATATTCAAGCATTCTCTTAGACTACAACGCATTTTCAAAGGACGTTCAATTGCATTGCAGACACGCCATTAAAAATGGAGTAACTCCAATCGTAGGCTAAATATAGGTCCATGTAACCACCCCTATAATTCACAACCAAAGATAAAAAGTATGCACATTTTAATATTCTGTGGTCCGCACAATGTTTGGAATCAGTCCAGCTGACTCAAGACTGTAATGTTGTAGTTTTTCTAGGTTTTGTCTTCCTAATTTCAGCACTAACCTAGCGTTGTATTCTGAGGTTGCAGCAGAACTGCTGCAATGGCACCTGGGAAAAAGAGTTGAGCACCATAGTGGGATGATTACATGGTTTATGTTTAGGGCCAGGAGTGTAAGGCCCAGATTTGTTCCTGGTCAGGTCACATGTTCATGTACGGTTACTGCAGCCCTGGATCTTTCTCTCCCTCCCTCTCTGATACACTCACTCCATCTCTCACTCTCCTCTTTCTGCCATGTCTCTCCATCCACCTGAACATTCACAAGAGGAATTCGGTTTTTCTACCATCTTCATAAATGATCACACACAAACCTTTCTGTATAATGGATGTCAGAGATGACATTAAGACAGTCGTTGTGTTTAATGTCTGCTCTTGGCTTGCGCACTACTGTGTTTACATACATACATGCATATATACTGTGTAGATACACACACAAGTTAGCACACCCACTTCTAAATGCACTTTATGGTATATCTATAAACAGACATACATGCATGTGTATGTGAAAAATTGCAGTTTTGCTTTTCAAGTCGCCCAAATGCAGAAGACCTAGAAAGCAGGGGTTGGAACCAGTTCAGGGAACAGAACAGAAAAATAAATACACGTTTTGAGGGACAGAAACAGAACCATGTACAAAAGTGATCCCTAGTGTTCCGGAACATAACATAACCCTTAACTGTTTTCAAATCTTGAGAACCAATGTTCTTTTGAGTTCCAAAAATAAATAAATATAAATTCTAGTATATAATATTCTGTAATTCGGTGTATAAGGCTAGTAATACCCTACACTCATTCTAATTCAAGACCTGTTATGATGTTTAGAGCTTCAAGCCAAGCCCCCTCCATGTCCACCCCTCTCTCTCACTCTTGCCCCACCCATTACATTTAAATAAGTCGCATCTCACACCTGCACTTATGTGACCAAATAGAAATGTAAACAACAATCTAACCCGTTCCATAGCAAGCTGCTCTATCGGCACTAATTGGTGGAGTAAAAATTGTTGGAGTAAAAATTTGCTAAATGCATGTTGATTTCACAGGTTAAACATTTTATGAAAAGTATATATATAAGCTGTTACTTTTTGATGGTTGGAACTGGTTCAGAACTGTATTTTCTGGTCGGAACACTGGAACGGAATGAAAAGAATAGGGTTTCTGCTCGGAATGGAACAATTGGGAAATAATTTCTGCTCCAACCCCTGCTAGAAACACATGGACGTAATCAGAACGAATGTGGGGAACACAGGAGGGCAGTGTGGGGGAGTAAAGAGATGAGAGAGACAGAGAGAGAGAGAGAATGTGTGTTAATACATGTTAATACATCCCACTGGCTTCACTCGGTAATCTGTAGTGTGGCTGAACCACACTGGTCCTATAGAGGGATGTCTCCCTGTGTTGGTGCTCTGCTTTAGTCCTGGGACGTCATGTCCCTGTAACTCCAGCCCCTGGTACTGCAGCCAGGGCTGGGGAAGTGTCCAGAATGGGGACGGGGGTTGTCTTCAAGACCGGAGACTGTCGTCGTTGTCTTCAAGACTGGGTGCGAGTTCTATCAGGGTCAGATGGCTATCTCTGGTTGGCCATCATCTCTCTAGTGACAAGTTGGGCTCTGGGGGTCCAGGGGGAGAGGGATAGTAGGGAGGGAACTTCATGAGTGGAGTCTGTCTGTGGGAGTGGAGGGAGGTATGGATGGGTGAGGGTGGAGGAGTGTGGAAGGGGTGTTTAACTTCATGAGTAAGGTCTGTCTGGGGAAGAGGATTGGTGGGCTGAGGAAGGGGGGTTTGGGGTGTCCCAGTTTGGGATGTCCTGGGATGAGGGGTGTCCTGGGATGAGGGGTGTCCCAGTTTGGGGTGTCCTGGGATGAGGGGTGTCCCTGCTCACTTCTTGTTGGCAATCCGTCTTTTCCTGGTGGCCAACATATCATAGAAGGGATCCCTGCTGATGCTCGCCCTGGAACAGCCAATCAAAACAAATATATAATAATACACCAGGGGGAAACTTGAGCATCTTTGATATGGAAATGTGGCCACATTTCTACTAACCCCTGCCTTAACTAACTAGATGAAAAAAATAAAAAAGTTTGTTCGGTGACCTAGTTTTGTTTCCATGGTTTCTGAAGAAAACCTACCCACCCCCTTTTCCTTATTTTCCTCAGCACTCCGGTTCCATCTCTTTCAGAGATTCTGTGGAATGTCGTTCTCTGATTCCCTGTTCTAGAACCCTTCCAAGTGTTCTCATTCTAGCACTCTCTCCTCTCTGCAGTTTTCCAAGTTTATAGGTTGGAGTGCAGGGCAAACAATAGTGCTCTAAATTATCGACACTCCAGCTCTCTTTTTCTGGGACAGAAGACACTCGGTACAAAGCGAAGTGAGTCACAGAGCCATTCTGGCTCCGGCACAGAGCGCAGTTTCAGTTTCACGGGTGTAAAATCCTGTTAGCACCAGCACAAAGCCAAAACCGGCTCAACCCCCCACTGCGGATTCTCTCTCTCTTACTCCCTTTACATTGTCCCCCATATACGACTATGTCTCTGAGCTATGGCAACAATTCCTCTCCTTTTTTTAAAGCTTTTGGTTATTTACCGCAACCTAATTTCAGAAAAACAAAAGAAGAAACCCCGGGGCGCCTTTCTTTCTGGAAATAAATTAAACAGAGAATGTAATAGGATGAAGTATATCCATGAAAAGACATTGCGACACATTGAAATGGATATGAATGTGATAGCAAATATTGACAAATATATTGAGTTAGCCTATATTACATGTATTTCATACAGTTATATAAGAGCTTCATAGCCCAGTTCAGAATTTTCCAAACTCACACAGATGGTCCCCTAAAAGTAGTCTTAACTGTTTGTTTAAAGACTGTCCTAAATCGCGATTAAAGATAAGAGGATAAGGAGCGTGACTATACGACCATCCCTATTTTACTGAGGAAATGTGATTGACATAAAAGCCTTTTATCTTGGCTAAATCCTTATTGACTCCCTCTGGAGAAGATAACACACACACTGCATGGTAATGGTTAGCCTCTGTGGCAACAGGGGGGAAGCGCTGGGGCTTTAGCCCAGTTTTGAGCCTCCTTTCCTGGCCAGGCTAGCTGGGCTCGATCCCCATCCCCCGGGGTGCTTTAAGCGATAACTAATCCTTCCCGTATTTCCCCTGGGGGAGCTAACTAGCATTATAGCCTAGATAGTGAATATGGTGGGGAGTGGAGGGAAGCTAACTAGCATTGTAGCCTACATAGTAAATGTGGTGGGGAGTGGAGGGAAGCTAACTAGCGTTGTAGCCTACATAGTAAATGTGGTGGGGAGTGGAGGGAAGCTAACTAGCATTGCAGCCTAAATAGTAAATGTGGTGGGGAGTGGAGGGAAGCTATCTAGCATTGTAGCCTAGATTGTGAATGTGGTGGGTAGTTCCAGGAAGCTAACTAGCATTATAGCCTAGATAGTGAATATGGTGGGGAGTGGAGGGAAGCTAACTAGCATTGTAGCCTAAATAGTAAATGTGGTGGGGAGTGGAGGGAAGCTAACTAGGATTGTAGCCTAAATAGTAAATGTGGTGGGGAGTGGAGGGAAGCTAACTAGCATTGTAGCCTACATAGTAAATGTGGTGGGGAGTGGAGGGAAGCTAACTAGCGTTGTAGCCTACATAGTAAATGTGGTGGGGAGTGGAGGGAAGCTAACGAGCATTGCAGCCTAAATAGTAAATGTGGTGGAGAGTGGAGGGAAGCTAACTAGCGTTGTAGCCTACATAGTAAATGTGGTGGGGAGTGGAGGGAAGCTAACTAGCATTGCAGCCTAAATAGTAAATGTGGTGGGGAGTGGAGGGAAGCTAACTAGCATTGTAGCCTAGATTGTGAATGTGGTGGGTAGTTCCAGGAAGCTAACTAGCCTTGCAGCCTAAATAATAAATGTGGCGCTCAGGAATCTTACTTGATGGACTTGATCCACTCCTCCTTCTCCTCAGTCGTGGGCGCCGATATCCTGTACACCGTGTGGTTGCCCTCGACGACCCGGCCGTCCGCCTCAGTCTTACACGCCTTGATCACTGAACCCTTGTGGTTGGGGTTGTAGAGCTCGAAGCAGTTCTGGGGGGTGCAAGGTAGTGGTGAAAGGGTGGTCCAACACTTTAGGAAACCCTAGTGTCTTTCCCCAGCAATCAGTTCTGATGGGTGAGGAGATGGTTGAGTTGAGTGGGTACTAGCATTGTAGCATAATCCCAACAAGGTGGAGGTGAAAGGGTGGTTGTATTGCCCAACAATTAGAGACCCTATCCTCAACTAGGTTACATATTCCAGGTCAAATACATGGCTAGAAATATGGAAGACTATGTTGACTTTTGACCCCTGGTGATTTCATGAGTTGGGCTTCTCCACTGGGTGAGTGGAACCTTGTGGATGAGATTGACTACCAGTACCACCTAATATAATAGTGACATAATAAGGTTTCAGAAGGGATGTAATGCAGTATCATGAAGCACTCACTGGTTTCCTGGGTTCCTCCACCTCTCTGATACTGAGGTTCTCTAAGGGGATGATCCCACGAGGCTCCTTATCCTGGAGGAGAGAGAGAACAAGACATGATCTGTGACATTTTTCATAGACTGGAAAACAACCTTCATTCCCCTCTGCTCTGCTCTCTCTAATATAACTAATGATGTTAGTGTCTGGCAGGCAGACAGTCTGGAGGACAGAGAGATAATGATATGATCCTCTAGGATAATACAAGGGTAGAGGACAGACTGCTGATAAAGCAGCTATCTCTGGATAGAGAGGCAAATGCTTTGATAAAAAGCTTCCAGTTATACTACCACATATAAACGCCTGTACAAACACACAGGCAGCGTACTTGCCTACAATACTGCACTCGCACACACACACACCCACTTACTGTTGTGTACTCAAAGTAGTACAGGCAGTTGTCTGTCAGGATGAACCACCTTCTCTTCCAGGTCTTCACTCTTCCCCCTGAGACAGGAAATAGGAAGGGGAAACAGGAAGTGATGACACAATGGAATTAGTGACAGACTGACAGCCTCCAGCATACTCCTCACAGTAGGAACAACAGGAGGAAGGCACTCCAACAAGACCAGAGCTGGAAAGTAGGCAAAGTAATGGCCGCCTTGACCACAATAACATGACAGCTCTAGTGTTATAAATCAGCCAAGATAAATAAATAAAGTTGCTGAGAGATTTGTCTCAAACAATGGCAGAAAATCTATATACTGTACGTAAAGCATGTATACCAATGGCACAGGAGAAATAGAATATGAGTGAGAAAGAGAAGGAGAGAAAAGAGAGACAGAAAGAGGAGAGAAGAGAGAGAGACCTTACACTTCCTCTCAAACACCCCATCCTCCTCCTGTGGACCTAAGACACTGAAAGATCAAAGCCAATGAACTCTGTTGTTGGTCCTTGGCACCACTGATTGAGAGGTGATGCAATTCCATCACGGGATTTGTTCAGCAACGTGATTGGTTAAACCATGTCTTCCAGTTACTGCATAGAGAATATTCAATGATTAAATGATCACTCACACAACTCCTGAATTATTGCTAACTTTGCTCATTCATTTTTTAAAGGCAACGGAATAAAATGCTATTGGCTCTCCAGAAGAAGGAAGGTACACACCACACTTGATATGAACCTAACTTGGCATCTAAAGCACCCTTGGAGGAATAACACACACAAACGCATTTGTAAGCACAAATGCACACACATACCAAACCCCCAAGCAAAGAGTTTTGTAGCATGGGTATACCAAAGCTGAGGGGTATAGAGGGGAGCCAACACACAGTTGAAATAGTTTTTAACAGTGTTCCCCCTCAGGCAACTACAGCCCAATACAGTGCAGCGTTCAGCTGAAATGAAACACACAGAGATGCAAGGCAGGGATGCTGAGAAGACTTCCCTGTTGGAAGACAGCAATAAATACACCAATACTGTGTTACACACACACACACACACACACACACACACACACACACACACACACACACACACACACACACACACACACACACACACACACACACACACACACACACACACACACACACACACACACACACTTAGCCCTCAGCACTGGCAGTGTTATTCACATAAAACGATACTAAATACAGCTGTTTATGAGTGGAGCGGCATTCAAGACTTTCAAATGTATGTTTTTCTTTCTTAGTCTGGGAGCCATTTGATTACCTGTTCAGGAATCTCATGGCTTGGGGGTAAAAACTGTTGAGAAGCCTTTTTGTCCTAGACTTGCCACTCCGGTACCGCTTGCCATACGGTAGTAGAGAGAACAGTCTATGACTGGGGTGGCTGGGGTCTTTGACAATTTTTAGGGCCTTCCTCTGACACCACCTGGTGTAAAGGTCCTGGATGGCAGGCAGCTTAGCCCCAGTGATGTACTGGGCCGTACGCACTACCCTCTGTAGTGCCTTGCGGTCGGAGGCAGAGCAATTGCCGTGCCAGGCAGTGATGCAACCAGTCAGCATGCTCTCGATGTTGCAGCTGTAGAACCTTTTGAGGATCTGAGGACCCATGCCAAATCTTTTTAGTTTCCTGAGGGGGAATAGGCTTTGTCGTGCCCTCTTCACGACTGTCTTGGTGTGCTTGGACAATATTAGTTTGTTGGTGATGTGGACACCAAGGAACTTGAAGCTCTCATCCTGCTCCACTACAGCCCCGTCGGTGAGAATGGGGGCGTGCTCGGTCCTCTTTTTCCTGTAGTCCACAATCATCTCCTTAGTCTTGGTTACGTTGAGGGATAGGTTGTTATTCTGGCACCACACGACCAGATCTCTGACCTTCTCCCTATAGGCTGTCTCGTCGTTAATCAGGCCTACCACTGTTGTGTCATCTGCAAACTTAATGATGGTGTTGGAGTTGTGCCTGGCCATGCAGTCGTGGGTGAACAGGGAGTACAGGAAGGGACTGAGCACGCACCCCTGAGGGGCTCCTGTGTTGAGGATCAGCGTGGCAGATGTGTTGCTACCTACCCTCACCACCTGGGGGCGGCCCGTCAGGAAGTCCAGGTTCCAGACGCAGAGATGGGATAATGGTTTTGATGTGAGCCATGACCAGCCTTTCAAAGTGATGGTTGTCTTTTGCACCTCCATTCTATCCATTATATTTCTACAATTGATAGTTATTAATCCACAGCTGAGAATATCTGGAATGATCCTGTTTTCCATTTGTTGTTTTTCTTGCCCTCCAGGTGAGACATGTCATAGGATGTGGTGTGGCAGGCTGACTGTGCATCCTGTGGTTTCCTGGGTGTGTGTGAGTGGGATTTGTCCTAACAACGTTCTTGTGGGAGAGCTTTGTCCCAACATTCCTACAGGGCTCATCACTGACCATCCCTTAGGGCAGTAGTGTCCATGGAAAAACACATGTTTGTAACGCACACTAAGTACTACCAGAGAATTTTTAGCACCATCTTCGGTCTTATTAATTTCATTGAATCTCTCATTTCCTTTCTGTCTTTTAGTCGATAAATCCATGCTAAAAAGTCATTAATCATATACACGCTGTTTTCCTAGACTTTTCTGGGGAGTTTTGCCTGCTGTATTTACATGAGGTAAAATGCTTAAAATCCTTTCTCTTAATTTCCACAGTGTACAGAGTGATCCTCTCTAAAAGAGACTAATTAATTTAGCCTTCAGGGTTTATTTGTACTGGGCCAAATTAGAATTATTACAGAGAAAAGTCCAGTTGTAAACTGCCTGGGGAGAGAAAGCACTATAATATAATCATTCACAGGTCTTAAGGCACACTGGGACTATTTGCAAACATATATACTGGGTTTGAAGAGACTGCAGAGACGTTACATGGAGCCAGTGGAATGTGCAGCATGTCTGAGCCAGTGTGTGTGTGTGTGAGACAAGGCTTGGCCCACCTGCACTGAGTTGACCTTTAACCCTAACAAGTCATAATAAGGCAGTTGGATGGCAGCGTTACAACGGCTGTTGAAACAGGGACCTTTCCAAAACACTCCATGTCAGGGACTGGAGGACGCAATAAAAACAGGAAATGAAAAGTGGGTTGAGATGGAGGTAATGGGAGAAGGGAATGAAAAGAGAGATGGAGGGATGGAGGTTAGGGACAGAGAGGTGAGAGGTCAGAGAGAATAAGCACAACAGAAAATAATGTGTATGCAACCTTACAGCCGACCAACCAGAAAACCCCAAATACATTTCTAAAGAGATCACACCAAGATAATGTTGGTGAGGAGGAAGGGGAGCCAAGGGAGGACAATCAAAAACCCATGTAAACAAATAAAACATCAAAAACATGGGAGAGAAACAATAGAGAAAAATGTGATAAGGAGGTTCAAATGTGGGAAACGACACGACTATATTTAGGAAGGAGA